>NC_081409.1:462497072-462842072 GCF_030272615.1 Cryptomeria japonica
GTTACCCTACTACCACTTTGGGTGTGGCCCCCACTCGAAAGCCACTCTCCCACATGACACTTGACCCCAAATCAGACGAACTCCCAAAACCAAGGTAAACATAAGGACTAGCATACGAAGTTCAATACGGTAGGAAAACCCACTTGGCCAAACAAGTCCTCACACAAGGTGTACTAACTAATGATTTTCTGACTAGAGACATGACCAACTACAAATCAATCACATAAAAACAACCAATACTCGAGATCAAGGACATGACCAGTTACAAATTAACCACATGACAATATCCAACACTCGCAATCAAGGACTTGCCATTTTTTGAAATCAAATGCGAATACAAAAAATTAAAAACGCATTAACATTAATCTATAATGACAATCATTTTTCCATATCGTTAAAAATACAAATCGATCAAAGTTTTCTAATTGATCTAAATTTCAGAATACAATATTTGAACAAGATCATCAGTACGTAATAATTTCAATACCAAACTTGCAATTATATGATCTTGCCTATTTTCCAATACATAAAAAAAAGAACATTAATAAATATATTTGTGATGCTAAAAATGTTGTTAGTATAAGAGGCATACACATATAATGAGACAATATAATGTAATTGAAAATCTTAATTTCAAAACTAAATCAAAGATGCAAACCATAAGCCTTCCTTGAAATGTCCCATTTTCCTCTATTCTTGAGGACCTTGAAGGTGTCGGATTGATGGGCTCTCAGCGGAGCAATGACCTCCAAAGTGACAACTCAAGAGTTGAGTAGCTATTTAATCATGATTGACTATGGAGATGATATGAAATGCATGATTTAAGAAACTAGATTAATATGCTATGATAAATCCAAAAGCTAATTACTAGATAATTGAAATGCAAATTTCTTATAGTAATGATGCCTAAATTGATATGAGATGGGATCCATATTGCTCCAAAATGGGGGATATTTAGAGGAATTCCAAGGCCAAAGATGAGGTGGCAGAAATCGACGGTCCAGATTTGATCTGAAGATATCAAGGGCCAAGATTGAGGAAGTTGGAGAAGAGGATGGAGGAAGAGACACTTGTCATCTTTGTGGTGACAAGTGTCAAGGAGCCTTGCTCATGAGAGGGCAAGTGTCCAAGGGAGGAGACATGTGGCAAAAGTGCCATGTGTCTCAAGAAGAGAATATCCACACCATGGGAGGTTAGGATAAGGAGGTTAGGATGTGCAAGATTGGATAGGGTTAGTTAGACCCAAGATCAGATTGAATGGGTTAAGTTAGGGGATGGTTAGGTTGGGTGGTTAAAGTTAGGAGCCATGTGCTCATTTGAATTGAGAAATTCAAATAATTGGAAAATGGTAATTAATCTCAACAAGCTTGAGTTTGTTAATCTTAATTAGGGATTAGAAGAATTGATTAATATGGGGAGACATTAATTAATTTAGAATTAATTAATCAAAGGGGGATGTGAGATGAACTATATAAATAAATTATTTAGATTTATTTACTAGTAGATGAATAGAGAAATTAATTAAATTGCTTGTGAATTCAATTAATTGGGAAGAGGAATTAATCAAATAACTGTGTATTTAATTAACTATCTTCAGACCATTTTTAGGTGTATACATTTTGCCCCTCTTTGAAGCGATGTGTGACGACGCGTTGATTCAAAGAAAACTTGATTGATGATGTTGCTGATATTGATTTTGATAGGATGTAGATTCAATCTTGATTTGATGCGGATTTGGTTTCAATATGATACTGATTCGATTTTGGAGATGATAAATCTCGATATGATATGGTTTCGATCTTGGAGATGATAAATCTCGATATGATGTGGTTTCGATTTTGAAGATGATAAATCTCGATATGATGCCCCAGATGTTGATTGATAGATATCAATGCGAGGATGCCCCCTCGGGAGATGAATCGAATAATTTTTGAATGTTTGTGAATTTTTCGCGATTTTTTTTATTTTTTTTATTTTTTTTCGATTTTTAGATTTTTAATGATTTTCCGATTTTTAGAGATTTTTAGAGTCAATCCGATTCATTTCCCAATAAGAAATTTGAAAATGCTACCCTGTCAAGCTAATTAGTTGATTAGATGATTAAAAATAAGTGGAATAAAAATCCCACTTAAATGCCCCATTATGAGTTTAAAAAGGTGAATTTTTTTTACCACTCCTCATTTGTGCACTGCAGTTTTTGGAGAAAATTTGCTCTGGAGAAAGGAAATGACGATCTCGTACCACCAGCATAGGTTCAAGTGAGTTTGGCGATATGAGCGTCCTTCGGCATATGGTCCATCGATACATACTTCAAGAAAACTCAGCTTTGTTAATTTTTAGTTGATTTTTGAAAATTTTAGCTATTTGCATAAAAATCATTTTTTAGTGTTTTTGCCAGATGGGTTGGGAAGAAAATTGTATTTTTGAGATGGGTTTTTCAATTTCTGAAATGGGTTTTTCGGATTTAAAAAAAAAAATCCATTGTGCATCACAAAAAAAAAATTTATACATGCATTTTTATTTTATTTTTGCTAAAAAAAATATTTTTTTTTTTTTTTTTTTGAAATTTTCGGCGGAAGAGGGAAAGGCGGTGGTGGAGGCCCGACAACGGCCACCATCGGCACTGTCAGCGCTGTGGGAGGCGCCGCAGGCGCCACCGCAACCGCCGCCGGCACTGCGGGAGGCTTCGCGAGCACCACCGCAGGAGCCACCAGCACTGCGGGAGGCGCCTCTGGCGCCACGGGGGGGAGGGTTTTTTTCTTTTTTTTTTCGATTTTGATGATTTTTTTATTTTTCGATTTTGATGATTTGATTTTTAGATTTTTTTATTTTTATTTTTTTTGGTTTTGATGATTTTTCGTTTTTTTTATTTTTCATTTTTTTAATTTTTTTTTTTCAATTTTGATGATTTTTCGAGAAAATGATTTGATTGATCGATTGGTTGACTTTGCTATCAATTTGATTTTGGTTTTTGATGGGTAAGATTTAATTAGCTATATAATTGATAAAATTAGATGCTCCTAATTGATAAATTTGATGATCAGTTCTGATTATCTCGATGCACGCGCAAGATGAGATAAGTTTGATAATGACCTCATGATAGATGATCGTCATTGATAGGGGCCCAACGAGATTTTATAAAAATCTCAATTGAGAAAAATAAACCAATAGATAGATTGATTTGATAGATAGATAAATCAAGAAACTGATATGATGAGATGATTTGATTGCAGGAGCACTTTACCATTCTTCAATCCTGGGAGCGTTTCCCGAAGACATGGATGCTGATACCTCGCCTTAGCCAAGTGTGGTTTGTCTTCCCTTCTTGACATGCCCCGACCTTTAATAAACTGGGGATTACTGACAAACTTTAGCAGAGCGTTGGCATAGTGAGCATAACACGTTTCATTTGCCAACGGGAGAGATTACGGTGACACCTAAGAATGTCTATCGGATTCTGCGCACCCTATGATGGGTGATCTAGTACAATATGATCTCAGCGAGTGGGGTGGGACAAAGGCACTTTGCAAAGTGTTTGAGGATGATGAGATAGGTGGGTATGATATTGTGTGGCAGGAGATGCTAGAGTTAGGATATGCCACATTACCGACTGTGCTTGCCGGATTTATTAGAGGCTTCCTTTGTCCTGATCACAGGTCAAAGGGATTATCTGTTGGATGGGGTCATCTACTTGAGAAGATGGTGACAGAGGGGACCTGCTTTGCATGGGGGTCATGTATGTTGGCGCATTTGTATCATGACTTGCATCGAGTTGTGTATCAGGGATTAGCTGCGTTATCAGCAGGGGTGACCGTGCTTCAGATATGGGCTTTGGAGAATCTACCTATCACACGACCATTGGATGACAGAGATAGACTTGTAGGCAGGCCTTATGCTGAGGGGTATCCAGGTATTATTATCCAGTGAAAGCTAGGCAAATTAGAGTATTGGTGATGGGCCTTGGATGATCTGGATACTGTGATATGGAGACCATACAGGGATTGTGAGATTTGGCCTAAGGATGTAGTGGAGATGTCGTATGTATTCATGATATGATATCTGATTGGGTCGACACACTATGTCATCGAGCGATTCCTTTGTATGAGGGTGTTGAGACAGTATGGCAAGATACAGGGAATTCCATAGGGTACAGCTCATTATGCTCGTCGGAGATTGGATGTGGCTACTTGGGGGCCTTCTATTTCATATGACCAGGCCTGCACAGAGTATCGATCATTGGAGCCAGTTGAATGGGATCATCTTCCAGGCATGATGGATAGCAGGATGACACATGAGCATGCTATGCACTGTACTGTACACAGGTTTCCGAGGCTGACATGTCCGGATGAGCCAAAGCCAATTTTTGATGAGGATGATGAGAGGCTACGACGCAGAGCTCCTAGACGACGAAGGGATGGTGAGGGGAGAGATGATAGCGGAGATGGGGATGAATATGGAGGAGATGTAGGAGATCATGGTGCCAGAGATGATGAGGGAGGAGATGATGATGGGGGATATGGGGGAGATGATGATGGGGGAGATGGTCGAGCAGTGGTAGTGGCAGCGACAGGCACACCAGGAGCTAGCAGTTCTAGATCTGCCAGAGATGTATATACAGATTGGATGGCTCGGGTGGTCAGACATAGGAGATCAGGTCCAGGGGATCAGGGACATCAGGTTCCAGAGCAGGAGGGACCCCCAGTTGAGCAGGTACCTATGACAGTATCATGGGTTGAGCAGCCACAGGCAGAGGCACCTCGACGGATCCTCATTAGGATGTCATCGCATCAGCAGCAGGCTCAGATTACGGACTTACAAGCTCAGGTTCAGCAGCTAGAGAGTCGACTAGCAGAGAGGGACTCTTAGATGGCCCAGCTAGAGACTCAGATGGCTTCTCTCCTAGTCAAGAGAGACATGGCTATGGATAGGTGTCGGCAGGCCGAGACATAGGTACACTTGTCAGGAGGGTCTACTCCAGGGAAAACCGCCCTAAAGATGATATGCCAGGGGATTCGAGAGGCTGAGTATTACAGGTGATTATACTTTACTGATGTTCCTCCTGATCGAAGGGCTCCAAGATTTTCGCAGCTAAGCAGGAGATCGGGACAGAGCCAAACTGAGAGTCGAGGAGTGACAGGGCCACTTCAGAGAGCTCCCCTAGGTGGGGACTCAGGTACAGGGGTACCAGCTGGTGCTACTCTACCTGCCGCATCAGGACAGAGTTCTGCTCCGCGTCCGAGTGGTCACACTGATATGGGACATTGATCTATTTATGTACACACCTTTTTGTGATGAGATATTGATGATTCTTGCGATGTATAGTTGTGATGTATCTCATATATTTTGTAATATCATTGTACCTTGGACATTGATCTTGTTTTGATGATATGATATGCAGTTGATTCTATTCATTCTACATGACCTATGAAATGATGGATGCATTCTATTTGACATGTGATTACGATGTGCAGTTACTTTCATGATGTATGCTTGATGTATGCTTTAATTTTTATATGCTTATGAATTCTAGATGATAGATATATGATGATGCAGTATTTACATGATGTATATGCATGGTGATGCTTATAATTTCTATGCTTATGAATTCTAGATGATAGATATATGATGATGCAGTATTTACATGATGTATGCTTGATGTATGCTTTAATTTTTATATGCTTATGAATTCTAGATGATAGATATATGATGATGCAGTATTTACATGATGTATGCAAATCCAAATATGTATGATGATGCTTATAATTTCTATGTGATGTTTGTGCGATGCAATGCTTTCTATGTTTATGATTTTTTTATGATTTTCTCATGCATGTTAATATGAGATGGATGCAATACAATGATCTTACTAAATGAATGAATGAGTTTATGCTTTATATGAATGATGTCTTGGTATGCAATGGTTACTTGAGACGAACTAACTTATCATGCAGGATGAATGAATTGATTATTTTGTTATTGTCCAATGTACTTCAATCATGTAATAAGAGAGATAACACCATGTTAGCTTTGGCCTTGGAAAAGATGAGCATTGTGATCCCATGCAAAATGAAATGCAAATCTATCTTAAAATGCAATGCAATGCAGTGATCAGACCGGTCATGGAATCATTGCTTTGTTTCATCATTGAGCCTTTAAAATATGGGAAGTGAGTGCAAACATCAATGGTATAACTAAACCATGATGAACTAAGCACTACTTTCCTGGGTTTTGATATTGCAAGTTAGCACAAGCATCGAGGTATAATTGAACCAAGATGACCAGAGTGTTGCTTGCGTAAAACAGGCAGTATTAACCATTTCTATATGCAAGTCCGAAATGTCTTTGATGATACTCTGATGATCATTTCCTTAGACAACCTTGCACATATTAATGATTAATTTATAGATAGTAGACAAGAAAAATATCATGTTCCTTCCTCGTTCCTCTAGTCAAAGACATCCTGGAGTTACTCAAAAATCATGATAGCGAAAATCAAAATAAAATAGTTGAACCATTATTGCCAAAGTGTTAAAATCATGAGTCAAGATATATCATCCATTGATATGTGACAGTTAATGGTTGACAGTGTGATCTTATGTTCAATGTTGGATGTATCTCAGTTTTTCGCTTGACAAGTGTTGTCTGACTATTGTTCTACTTGCTTTGATTAAGCTCAAAATGATTGTAACTTTTTGCCCCCAACCAGGTTCAGGATTTTGCCCCCAACCTAGAAAAAAGCCTTATTATGATATAGTCAATGATCCAAACCATGATGAGAAATCACTTGGGATGCTTGCGTATGTACAAAGGCTTTATGATGAATATGAATAGCGCCGATGGAAAAGAATGCAAGTGGAAGAAAGCACGAACCAATAGATGGCAGAGCTAGCCGACAGATAGCACCTGTTTGCTAGGTTTTCACCATTTGTTTTTATTGCACTTTTTCTCATATTTGATTTTTTACTATTTTTGGATTTTCTGCTTTTTCACTGTTTTTGGATTTTTCTGCTTTTTCACTGTTTTTGGATTTTTTGCTTTTTCACTGTTTTTGGATTTTTCAGACATAAAACTTCTTTAGATGCATGCTATTGATGGGTTCCTCAAGTTGATCTCCATCTTGTGTTGATAGTTGATATGCCCCTGACCCAAATACTGCTGTGACCACAAATGGACCTAACCAGTTTGGTTCAAATTTTCCCTTGTTTTCTCAATCTGACTAATTTCATGGATTTTCCTTTAGTACTAGTTCTCCCACTTGAAAGATTCATGGTTTGACCTTGTGATTATAACTTCGGCACATTCTTTGCTAATATACCTTTAGATGATCAAAGGCATTTTGTCTTCTTTCATGGATCAATTCTAACTCTTGCAGTCTAGATACTCGTTGTTCTTCATTTGGGATAAGTCCTTTTAGTGATACACATAGAGAGGGTATCTCTACTTCGATTGGCAATATGGCTTCTGATCCATATACAAGAGAGAAAGGTGTGGCACCTGTTGGTGTGTAGATACTGGTGTGGTAGGCCCAGAGAGCAGGGTTTAATTGAATATGCCAATCTTTCCCAGTATTGTTCACTGTCTTTTTGAGAATTTTTAGAATAGTTTTGTTAGATGCTTCTACTTGCCCATTCCCCTATGGATAATAGGGTGTGGAGAATCTGTGCTAGATCTTAAAATTCTCACATAGCTCTTGTACATCCTAATTCTTGAATGGTCACCCATTATCAGTGATAATGGTCATTGGTATTCCATAACGACAGATGATGTAATTCAAGATAAATGCAGCAATTTGTTTTCCTGTGATATTTGTGAGAGGTACTACCTCGATCCATTTTGTAAAATATTATATAGCTACAAGGAAGAATTTGTGACCATTAGATGAAGAAGGATTTATTTTTCCTACTAGATCAAGACCCCATTGGCAGAAAGGCCAAGATGTTGCCAAAGCATGAAGTTCTTGTGTTGGTGCATGAATCAAGTTCCCATGGATCTGACATTGTTTGCACATTCTAGCTATCTGAAAAGAATCTCGTTCCATAGTCGGCCAATAATAGCCCAAGCATATGAGTTTTTTCGAAAGGGTAAGACCACTTGAATGAGTGCCACAAATGTCGTTATGGACTTCCTTTAAGGCCTTCTCAGATTCTTCTTGTTCGAGACATCTTAAAAGAGTACCATCTAGACCTCATTTAAATAGGGTATCCGCGACAAGAGTATAATGGGAGGATTGGCGAATAAAGTTTCTCTTTTGATTTTTCGATAAGTCAGGAGGTAAGATGTTATCTTTTAGGTATGTGTAAGTTTGGCCATAGTGGGAGGAATCATGTCCTATAAGTTGACAAATGGTTTGGGAATTAGGACAATTATGAGACGGGTAAAACAACTCTTCAACCAGGAATTCATAACGCTCTTGATTCTCCTATGTTTGTAATAGAGAAGCAAGTGTTGCCATGGTGTTTGTTGCTTTGTTATCATTTCTTGGAATTTGTTCAAAAGTGATTTCAACAAAATATTTCTTGAAGTCATCCAGCATCTTTTTGTAAGGCATGAGTTTGTCATCTTTTGTTTGATAGTCATCATTGATTTGATTGATGACAAGCTGAGAGTCTCCAAAGACCTGAAGTTGTTGTAATGTTCCATTCTACAGCCATTTTGATACCTGTAACCAAAGCTTCATACTCTGCAGTGTTGTTGGTGGATGGGAAGCTTAATTTGTATGCTTTCAGAATTGTATAACCTTGTGGTGTGATAAATAGAATTCCTACTCCTGATCTGTGTTGCATATATGAACCATCAAAGTATAGTTGCCATGCTTTTGTTGTGACTGTTAGGATATCAGCATCAGGAAACTCAATTTGTAGAGGATGATCATCTTGAAGTGGTGCCTCTGCTAGTTGATCTGCAATGACTTGTCCCTTGATAGCTTTTCTGTCTACATACTCAATATCAAACTCACTTAGGATCATAATCCATTTTGCTAGTCGTCCTGTCAATGTTGCCTTGCTAAGCAAATATTTCAATGGATCGATTTTAGCTATCAACTTGATGGAGTGAGATAATAGATAGTGTCTTAATTTTTTAGAAGCAAAAACTACCACCAAGCATGCTTTTTCTGTTGGGGAATAGTTGAGCTTGTATCCCACTAGTGTTTTGTTGACGTAGTAGATGGCTCGCTCTTTTCCTTCATTATCCTATTGTGCGAGCAAAACTCCTAATGATACTTCAGTGGTTGATACATAGAGCAATAACGGCTTGTCCAGAATTGGTGACATTAGAACGGGTGGTTGCATGAGATATGCCTTGATCTTGTTGAATGCATCCTCACATTAATGGTCCCACTTGAAATGAACATTTTTATGTAATAGATAGGTAAATGGTTGACATTTATCTGCTAGTTGAGCCACAAATCTTTTGATTGACTGCAGTCTTCCTTGTAGTGATCTGAGTTGACTTATATTCTTGGGAGATGCCATTTCCATGATTTCTTTGACCTTAGCTGGATCTACTTCGATACCTCTAGCTGAAACAATGTATCCCAATAGCTTTCCTGAAGTGACCCCAAAGGCACATTTCTTAGGATTTAGCCGTAGATTATACTGTTCTATCCAATCAAAGATCTTTTCTAGTATTTTGATATGTTCTTCTCTGTTGTATGATTTTGCCAAGATGTCATCCACATAGTCTTCCATGAATGTATGTATCATGTCATGGAATATCATTGTCATAGCTCTCTGATATGTGGCACCTCCGTTCTTTAGTCCAAAAGGCATGACGTTCCAGCAGAATTTACCCCACGGACATGTGAAAGCTGTCTTTTCTTGATCTTCAGGTGCTATTATAATCTGATTGTATCCGGAGAAACCATCCATTAGAGAAAACATGGAGTGTCCAGTTGTTAAATCTACAATGATGTCAATGTTAGGCAAAGGAAAGTCATCCTTTGGACATGTATTATTAAGATCTCGGAAGTCTATGCATACTCTGATACTTTTGTCTGGATTTGAAATAGGAGCGATGTTTGATACCCATTGAGGATATGTTATAGGTTTGATGAATCGTACATCTAGTAATTTTTTTAGTTTTGCTTTGACCAAGAGAGCAATATGTGGATGCATCTTTCTTAATTTTTGTTTGATTGGTTTGGCTCCTGGATTGACATTTAAGTGATGCATAGTAAGATCTGGATCTAATCCTGGCATGTCTACATATGACCAGGTGAAATTGATTTGTCATCGTTTAAAGAATTCCTTATATTCTTTCCTTTCTTTTTCTGACAGAGAAGTTGTTGGATGTAGGATCTTTGGTTGCTCTGATGTCCCAATATTAACTGCTTATGTTGGTTCAATCAAAATTGATGACCTTTCTTGATAGTACTCAGATAAAGTGTCAAATCTCCCATCTTCCAGCGCCTCGAGGAGGTTTTCACTATTAGATGCGTCCTTTCTTTTTACTTTTTCTTGATCTAATGTTGCCAAGAAATGGTTTTCAACATTAGACCTGATATTGTTTTCTTTATTTTTGCTTTTGCGACTAGGAGATTTGGCACCCACTTGGCTGGAAGATGCGTTGCTGAAATTCCTGGTGGAAGTTGTTGCGGGTTTGATTGCATTAAGATATATGGATATGGCATAGTCATTTGGAAAGGTATCAATGGCAGTATGTCCTTCATTTTCCCATTCAATAAGTTCGAGGTGGAGTAGAGGTAAAGGATCGTCAGGTTGAGATGTTTCAAGAGTATTTAGGGTCATGATTGAGTTATCAAAGTTTTCGATATGTATGTCAATGTCTAGAATGGTACCCTCATCAGAATGACCTCGCCCAAGAAGTTCTTGATCATCCTCAATTAAGTCCAAGTCAGCCGAATGTGATTCTAATTCAAGTGAACTAGTTCCTAACATTTGCCCTGCATACGTGTGAACTACATCAACTCCTTTATCTTCTTTAAAGCAATTTTCTTCAACTGATTCTTCATAATGATAGGAATCCCATTCCCATTCATCAGAATCTGTCTCACTTGTAGCTTGCAATCTACAAATTTGTTCATATAGCTTTTGATGTGTTTCTTCTGTTTGTCTTGCTATATCTTTCCTTCTTTCATATTCAACGTCTTCTGGGCTGAGATTGAGTTTTGTCAACTTTCCTATCAGCTCTCCTTGATTAGTACTAGGTTCATGCTTGTTTTGATTGAGAGTTAATGCTGCTTGGGAGGTACTATTGGTTTGTTTTGCTTGTTTATTTGAGGATTGTTTCTTTTTCCATTTCATGTTTGGTTGTGCTTGTTGCTTTGCAGATGCTTCTTCCCTTTCAATTGCAAGTTGTTCTTGTCTATTTTCATATTCCTCTTGGTGCTGATTAGAGAATATGTCTTCTGGTAAAGTAACTTGTCCATACCCTAAACCTGCTTTGTCTATAGCTTGCTGAGTATGAGGTTGGATAGGTTTTGAGATACCTTCTTTTCTTTTTCCTATAAGACCTGTTCCAGTGTATCCCATCTTTTGAAGAATGTTGAATCCTTTTCCATATCTTTCTGTAGGTATTCTGACATTGTTGACCTTTTGTTGAACTTCTTCATCTTTGTATAGCCACTATAGCACATCTTTGTCTTCTGTCTCCTCTGATAAGGTTACATCACTAATGAATGCTCCATCAAATATCGAAAGATGTTTCACAATTGGTTGTTGTTTAGAGTTTGATGGTTTTCCAAAGGATTTAGGAGAGAGTGGTAATTGTGATATTGAGTATTCTCTGTTTCCTCGATCTCTTAGCTGCATTTGTTTTTCCATACTTGATAAAATAGAGGCAAATGATTGTTCTTTGGATTGTGTGTTCGAAGATGACGTCTCCCTGTTATGAGGAACAATGACTTCTTGAGCCATTTTTAGATTGCTACAATATTGGAATGGATTTGAATCTGCAGATATTGTGATTTCTTGTCCATTATAGGGAAATTTGACACACTGATGATAGGTTGATGGGATAGCTTGCAAGTCATGTATCCATGTTCTCCCCAGGAGTATATTATATGATAAGTCCAAGTCCAGAACTTGGCATGCCGTATTTTTCTATAAAGGTCCCACTCTGATGGGTAGTATCACAATTCCCTTAGAGGAACGTTCTTCTTCATCATAGGCTTTTATGGTGATCTTTTTGCGGGGATCAACTGCATCTTCTGAATATCCTAAGGCACGAACAAGACTCAATGAATAAATATTTAGGCCTGCTCCACCATCTATTACAACATGTTTAACTCACGTTTTGTGAACGAGGACTTCAATATGCAAAGGAGGGTTGTGGAGATGTTGCAAGGACATGTTGTCTTCTTCGGTAAATGATAAGGAGTGAGGAGTTGTGAGGTGTCCCACCATGGTTTGGAATTGATCTATATCAAGATCTTTGGACACTGTGATATCTACTAATGCTCATTCAAGAATCTCTTTTTGTGCAGGTGACAGCTTTAAAAGTTCTAAGATGGATATTTGTGCGGGTGTTTTCTGTAATTGATCCACTAGATTGTATTGTTTGGTAGTGGATGATGTGTTTGTTGTAGGACCCGGCAAAACCACTTTGGCTTTTCTTCATGTGATAACATGAGCAGGTTCGTGATGTTGTTGCTCTTTAACTATGATTACATTTACCCCATTGTCATTGCATGAGCATAGTTTACCTTTGCTTTACCTTTACCGTTCTGTCCTGTTGATGAGTCACCCTTCTCATAATTAGGAAGTGGAGTTTTTAAAGTTGTGTGAGATTCATTTGTTGTATGTCCATCCACGGTTATTATTCCATTATCAATCAAATCTTGGATGACATGTTTTAATCGTTGACAAGCATCTGTTTGGTGTCCTTTTGTTTCGATGGAAATCACAATAATGGTTGTCATTCCACCAAGCAGGTTTTACCTTGGGTTCAAAGTTTCTTTCTTTTGGTAAAGTAATCAATTTGTTTGTGATGAGTGTTTTTAATGCGGACCCAAGGGGTTCACCAATATTTGTAAATTGTCTTCGAAAGAAGTTTTTCATAGTTGCTTTTTGGTGATTGTTGTTTTGTTGAGCTACTGCTGAGTGATTGGATAAATTAAAAACTAGTTGCTTTGGTTTTACATTGTTGTTACCCACTATCCCATCATTGACGACATTACAATTTCTATTCCAAAACTTTGGTTTATCATTGTGATTGTTGTTAGTGTTGTTAGGAGGGTGAACTCCTTCTTTGAATATTTTCAACTCACCTTTCTTTATCATGGCTTCCTCCATTCTAATTCCATTATCAATCATTTTCGCAAAACTTTATTTCCTTGCATTTTTAAGTAATAACTCATTTGATCATTTAAGTTGTCTATGAATATGTCCATTTTTTCATACTCTGGCACTGTACGAGGATACCTCGAATCTAACCGCCTCCATCATTGTAAGAATGTCATGAAGGGTTCTCCACTCTTTTGTTTTGTGTTACACATGTCTAGCATGGTTACTTCATGTTGGATGTTATAAGCGTATTGTGAAACAAACTTATCCACCAACTCTGAAAATGATCTGATTCCTAGTGGAAGTTTGGAGAACCATTCCATAGCTAGTCCAATTAAGCTTTTTGGAAATAGTCTCATTAAGTATGTATCTTCATGTGCAAACTCCATGCTCATTGTGCAAAATTCTCTTATATGATCTTGAGGGTCAGTGCTTCCGTCATATTTTTCATACCTAGGAGTCTCGAAACCTATAGGAAATGGTCTCGTGTTTAGGTTTTTGTCGAATGGATAAGGACAGATTTCTTGAAGTGAGTATCTTCTAACATTTCCTCTTTGCATATCTTGAATTTGCATTTGTAGTGTTTGTATTTATTGTGCGAGAGTTGTGATAGGATTATCCACATGATTTGTTCTTGTATGACCATGATTTCACATTCTAGGAGGATCTTGATCTCTTCTGATATCATCTCTTTCCCTTCTTGTATCCTCATTGGATTGAGCGTTATTTAGAATTTCTACTTCATCCCGTGTGGGAATGTAAGTCTCCTCATTGTTTCTAGTGTTGCTAGGAATTGATGTGTCATTGATTTTGAGACCAAAAATATCTTTGTATTGTTCATTATTAAGGGGGGGTCATTTCTCTTTTGTGTCAATTTGTTCACATCAAAATCTTGGGGGAGTTTAGCACTAGATTTTGCTAACATTAGGAAATCTTTTTCTTTTTCTCCCTCCAATATTTTCTGCATAAATTTATCGAATTGAGGATCTTTTTTTATATCTCTGACATGTTGTTCTATTATTTCCTCTTCAACTTGTATTTCATCTTCGTGTTCCATGTTTCTATAGTCTTCAGTTATTTCAAACGTTTCTATTTCTATTTCTGCAATCTTTCATCTCTGAGCCCTGGTTAGAACGGGTATACACGTGTTTTGAATGTTTTTCGAGGTTTAAATCTTGTTTAATGTGTTATAATAAGTGATCAATTGTTGAGGTAAAAGTTGTAGATGGATAGACACGAAATGATCTTTTTCAAGTATTTGCTTGTTTGCAAGTTTTTTGATCTTAGTTTTGGAGTGCAAATTTTGTGATTTTTGATATGACCAAGTTCAATAGGAATGATATATCCTATGATAGAGAACAAAGTTATTTTGATCAAGTGTTGTAGTTTCATGATTAAAGGATGATAGATCCTGATGAGAAACTATGTTTGAACGATCAGTTTATCAAAGACAATGTGGTGTTGCACTTTAAGGTGTTTGATCTTTAACTTGTTTGAGGTGAATACTTGAGAATTTTGTGTGTCTTATTCTTGAATCTATTTTTGATCGAAGATAACCTGATTGAATGACCCAACAAGATGACCTACTCTCTATGTTTGATTGTTTGAGAAATGAGTTGTTTTTGTTTTCTGATTTTGATGCAGTTTACCAGAAACGCAGATAAAGTGACCAGGAACTCTGTTATACTGACCAGAAACGTTGAGAAACAGACCAGAAATATTGTTCTGCACTCTAGAAACGCTGACAGACAGACCAAAAATGCTGACAAACAGACCAGAAACGTTGTTCTGTACCCCAGAAATGCTAACACATAGACCAGAAATGCTGAGAAACAAACCAGAAACACTGAGAAACAGACCAAGAATGCTGACAATTATACCAGAAACTCTACTCTGCAATACAGTGACTCTAAAGGTCAAATAATGATGTGTACTTTAGCAAATTGGGTGTTTAAACTTAGGAGATTGTTGTTTTGACCCAATTTTGTGATTTTCAGACTCAGAAAATGGATATGTAGACCTAGCAAGCACAAACTAGGAGATTTGATGCTGCGACATGAGCAATTTGATATGCAACTCACAAGAGTTGTTGATTAGACCAAGGGATCCGACCTTTAGACCAAGAGAGTTGCTGTTTAGACCAGGAACTCTACTATACTAACCAGAAACGCTGCCAAATGGACCAGAAACGCTGGCAAAATTACCAGAAACACTGACAAACTGACCAGAAATGTTGTTAAACTGACCAAAAACTCGAATGTTTAGACCAGAAACTCTAATGTGTTCAACCTTGGAGAGTTAATGTTAAACTATGAGAAATTTCACATTCACACCAAAAGATCTGACGTTCGAACTGGAAATGCGACTGTTTGGACCCTAGGTGCGATAGTTTGAACTGTAGATGCGACTGTTTGAACTTTAGATGCGACTGTTTGGACCAAAAGTGCTAATATTTGGACTGATAAAGCCAATGTTTGGACCAAAAGAGCTAAGGTTTGGACTGTGAATGTGACTATTTGGACCGTGGATGCCATTGTTTTGACTGAAAGAGCTAACCTGCTGTGAAACTTGTGAATTTGATAGTTTGAAGTTTGAGTTTTCAATGTTTGTTGTATTTCAATGGATGATATCTTGACTTGGCTTACAAACACAAAATTCAAATTGTATTTTTGTCCCAAAGGACACATAAAGTGTATGTTCAAGAAGCTTTAAAGAAAGCCCAAGTTTTCATGGGTTTTGAACAATTTGAAAACACATCAATCAGTCTATCCTAAGGAGATTGGCTGAGAATGAAAACCTTTGCTTGCTGACTTAGGTACACACCCAATAGCTAATCAGAATATGGTCGTTGAGTCTCACGCAATGGATTCTCAATGCTGTATTATCAGACTCCAAACGCTAATGGGGGAACGATATGGAAAGTGTTTTGGGAGAGTTACTATCTCTCTTGCACAAAGATTATCACCCTTTCAGAGGTGAATCGGGTAGCTTCTAATTTACTTGGAACTAGTAAGGGGTCTGTTCGGCGCATCGGGGTATAAACTCAATTAAGAGGTCTCCCAGCCTTGAAAACTAAGGTTTGATATACCCAAAGGTACAGAGGAGAGCTATTCATGAGCACTGTCGTTGCTTTGATTTTCATCAAAAACACATTTATTTTATAGTGGGTTGGAGTACTTGGCGTTAGCCGTTCCCACTTAGGTCGTTCCCCTCTCACCGGCCTTAAGGGCTAAGAGTTAATAACTCCTCGGGAGGGCAGGCCTGCTAAAGAAATGCACTATTGAAAGCAAAGGATGAGTCTGGTTTTCTAATCACCTAAGAAAGGTGAGAGCATACTCACCTATCATCAAAACACATAAGACATGTTTGTTCATTTCTATTGTAATTAGTCTATGTGCCTAATTTAACAAATATAAGTAAAAAATCCCGCAGTTGCAAACAAAGTTAGTAGTTTATGTTGCATTCTTTGGTGGTGAAATAGTTTATGACTCCGGTCTTTCATAATGAAATAAGTACCTACAAAACCAACAATCTACAAATTAGGTTCGGGAAAATGACAGTCTAGAAGCAGAAATGAGGAAAGCAACATACAATATTTGCAAAATTAATAAAAAACTTAAAACGCCATCATATATGCCAAGAACGCTGCTTTGCACACCAGAAATGTTGTTCTACACACCAGAAACATTGTTAAACAGACTAAAAATGCTGACAAATGTGCCAAAAATGCCACAATGCATACCAAAAATGCTAAATTATAGACTGAAAGTGCTAAAGTACAGAAAAGTATGAAAACAGAGTTGAGAAGTCTCCTAAAAACGTCATTTGAGGTGCCAGAACACCACAATAGAGACCAAGAACGTGATTCAAGAGCCCAAGAGAGATAATCAACTTGTCAATGAAATTTCCTGCAAGCAAACTTGTTAAAGATCAAAGGGGCTAGGCCCCACGGTGGGCGCCAATTAATGTGATGCTAAAAATGTTGTTAGTATAAGAGGCATACACATATAATGAGACAATATAATGAAATTGAAAATCTTAATTTCAAAACTAAATCAAAGATGCAAACCATAAGCCTTCCTTGAAATGTCCCATTTTCCTCTATTCTTGAGGACCTTGAAGGTGTTGGATTGATTGGCTCTCAGCGGAGCAATGACCTCCAAAGTGACAACTCAAGAGTTGAGTAGCTATTTGATCATGATTGACTATGGAGATGATATGAAATGCATGATTTAAGAAACTAGATTAATATGCTATGATAAATCCAAAATCTAATTACTAGATAATTGAAATGCAAATTGCCTATAGTAATGATGCCTAAATTGATATGAGATGGGATCCATATTGCTCCAAAATGGGGGATATTTATAGGAATTCCAAGGCCAAAGCTGAGGTGGCAGGAATCAACGGTCCAGATTTGATCTGAAGATATCAAGGGCCAAGATTGAGGAAGTTGGAGAAGAGGATGGAGGAAGAGACACTTGTCATCTCTGTGGTGACAAGTGTCAAGGAGCCTTGCTCATGAGAGGGCAAGTGTCCAAGGGAGGAGACATGTGGCAAAAGTGCCATGTGTCTCAAGAAGAGAATATCCACACCATGGGAGGTTAGGATGTGCAAGATTTGATAGGGTTAGTTAGACCCAAGATTAGATTGAATGGGTTAAGTTAGGGGATGGTTAGGTTGGGTGGTTAAAGTTAGGAGCCATGTGCTCATTTGAATTTAGAAATTCAAATAATTGGAAAATGGTAATTAATTTCAACAAGCTTGAGTTTGTTAATCTTAATTAGGGATTAGAAGAATTGATTAATATGGGGAGACATTAATTAATTTAGAATTAATTAATCAAAGGGGGATGTGAGATGAACTATATAAATAAATCATTTAGATTTATTTACTAGTAGATGAATAGAGAAATTAATTAAATTGCTTGTGAATTCAATTAATTGGGAAGGGGAATTAATCAAATAACTGCGTATTTAATTAACTATCTTCAGACCATTTTTAGGTGTATACAGTATTTTCTCATCTAATATCCATATTTCATTAAGAGAAAATGTCATTAAATTTCTAACTATATCTATCCATCTTCAAATTTCTCCAAATAATATATTATTTAATTTCAAAAATTTCCAAATAATATATTAATTATTTTTTCAAAAGTTTACAAATAATATATATTATTTCATTTTCCAATTTCTCAAATAATATATTATTTCAATTCTAAAATTTCCAAATAACATATATTATTTCATTTTCTAAAATTTTCCAAATAACATATATTATTACATTTTCTAAAATTTTCCAAATAACATATATCATTTCCTTTTCCAAAATTTTCCAAATAACATATATTATTTCATTTTCTGTGAGCATATATTTAACAAAATATACAAAACTTTATATATATTTAAATATATTTTAAATTGAAATTAAATATATAAAAAAAAATCAAAATCAGATATGTATTTAGGTATATGGGGTTTTTTAATTTTGCTATTTGGGCCACAACCGAAGGTTTTCTTGCAGGTTCTTTCCTGCCGGTATGCCCTTTGAACCCGTTTGTATCAAAATTCAATATTAATAAAATATAATCTAGTGGCTTGCCCACTTTTATCGAAATATATATACATATATATAACTTTAAAAAAAAAAGAAATGAAGGTGGACCCCACAATCCGTGGTTACCACGGACTGTGATTTCCATAGTCGTGGTTTCCATTGACTGTGGCTTTCATAGTCGTAGAGAACCATGGACTGTGGTCTCCACAGTCGTGGTTTCCATAGTCGTGGTGTCACAGGCTGTGGTCACCACAGTGGGCCGTGGGTTGTGCCATGGCTCCCCACGCCCAAAAATATATACACCTTTTATTTTTTTTAATTTAATTTTTTTTTAAATTAAAACAATCCCTAAAATTTTATGTGCACACAGTCACAGGGATCTCTGAGAAAAATCATATTTTCCAGAATCCCAAAATAAATAAATTTTATTTTAAAGCAATAGACTTCAACACCATAAAACTCAGAAAAAGCCAAGGAATGCATTTTTTTTGTTTTGAAAACTACCAGTATGCCAAAATAGCCAAATTGGCAAAAGTTCAAGCATTCTCCACTCCCATTGCACAAAACACAAACAAATTTCTTAGTTTAAAACTCATATCCAATTTCAATTTTGAAATCAATTTGAGCAAACCAGAAATTGATTTGGTAAATTTGAAATCTCATTGCTACTCTTCCTTATTTCACAAATCTAAAAGATCTTTCAAACAAAAAAAACACATTTCTTCCAAAACAGATCAATAATTTCTTTAAAACAAAGGAAATTAACAAGAATCCTACCTTCATATGCAATCCTGGAAGTAAATTTGAAGGAGAGCCCAACCTGTAACTGCAAGATTTCTTGAAACAAAAATGCCCCCCAATTTTTTCTCCATCCCAAACAACTCTCCCAATTTTTATGAGAAAAATAGGTTAAAAGGAAATTTTGACTTAAAATCTATTTTTAGGTTAAAATTATTTTTTTAACCAAATAAAAATCATTTCCAATCAAATTAATATTCAAAAATTGCTTTTCTTTCCAAAATTTGATTTTCTCAATAAATTAAATCTAACCTTTCTGTTTCAAAATGTCAAATGAGGGTAAGATATTAATTTTCCAATTTCTAATTAACCCTTTTTTACAAAAATGCATACAAATCATTTAATTCACAATTTGAAAATACAATAAATCAAATTTGTAATATGCATTAAACAATTTGATTTATTGATTAATCACACAAAAGGGGTCCTATTTAATTTAGTTCCTTTAAGTTATGAATGCATAAAAACACAATTAATCTAATTAGATACTTAGGATTTAATAATCAAATTTATCAAACACACAACACGCAACTCAAGAACACCAAACAAATACATGACTCGCATCCCAACAAAAAGGAGAAACTGACGGACGACTGATGACGCTCACTTGAGCATGACTAGGGTAAACCATAGGGTCTTACGGCTACCTAATCCACTTCCATCAGACCAATAAGGCATGCTCAGACTTGCGAAGCCAGGTGGAGATGTTACCTCGTACCTGATACTTGTACCTGCAATCTCCTGCAACAACGAACCACACATGCATACATATATATTTTCAATGAAAGTGTTAGCCCGAGGTTAATAACATGAATCAAATGAACAACTAATCATACATAAGATTCAATGCGTAATCAACATTCACTAATACACACATCAAGCATAATACCTAAATATAACATCACAACATGGTATATCAACCATCCAAGTAGGCCACTAAAAAGTCAACCAAGGTCAAACCGGGTTTAAAAAGTCCGATTAGGGTAGGGGTACTACATATATGTAGCGTCATAAAATTGTGACCTTTCAATTTTCAATTGCATTTGGGTCTTCACATTGGTGAAACGAATCCCCAAGCCTGACTGGAGACCCGAGACATGCTCATACCTCCCGAAACATGCATTTCCTCGCATCCTGCACTGCCTATTCCCACTTCATGTCCTGAATTAGGGAAGGATAGGAGTGTGGTGCCCCTCTCCCCCCTAGGATAGGGGTGTGGCACCCCTGTCCTTGCCCTATTTTGGACCCCCTTTGCATTAATCCCGCATCGGGCTTGTCAATGGTGAAATGAGAAAAGGTTTTGTATGTCGATCTAAGACGAAAAATCAATCAAATAACCCTAATTGATGAATATATAAGATACATACCATTTGCATAAGTTCAATCAAATCAATAAGGCATGCATAAGTTCAACAAGTGGAAAATGCGATCCTAAATGAAATTGCATTCAAGCATTCGAGCATTCAAGCATTCCTTTCAAGGCTAGGCGTTGCATTCAAGTCAAGCATTCAACCATTGAGGTGGAGATATCTTTTGACATTCAATTCTACATATCCTTTCAAACAACTCTATCAACATTTAAATTGCATCCTCTCTTGAGGTGAATTTGTCATAACCCTCTTTTCCAACTTGATAAGACTTGATTATTATTATTACTATTTTCATTATTATTATTAAATTTAAGAGTAATGTTAGTTAGAAATTATAAATTTAAAAAGGTTGAAATATTTTAAAGGAAAAGAATTAATAAGTGGTGGCACACATGAGGTCATAAACTTAATTGGAAAAAAAAAATTATCCATTAAAATATCAATTGAGTACATTTCGTAGGAGAAAAGGAGAAGTTTCTAGAAGAGGCTTTTCAAATTCCATTTCTCGTATGTAACCCCCACTTTGTCAATAATTAATTATGCCTGGAGTTTATTTTGGAAAAAGGAATCCCTAATCAATTAATTCCTTTAGTGGTGGGAAAATGACTCCCTTTCTATATAATGAATTTCAATTTTTGAAATAGGGGAGGACAGTTTTGATGAAAGCATTCTGGAATTTCTTTTTTTCATGTTAGTAGTAGTAGGATTTTGTGAGTACTTTGTATGGTAGAAGATAGGATTTTTCAAACACTTTTGGAGGAGATTTTATCAAGCCACAAGAAGACTAGATGAGAGATTTGGAGGTGAACCCTTCAACAAGTTCTTCATTCAATCCAAGTTTCAACCTTGTTCACTTATTGCTTTTCTTTCAAATGAAAAAAGGAAGGGGATTTTATTTTAGGCATGATATTTTTTTTGTCAGAATTTGTGGGTAGGAGACCCAATCTTCTTCTATTTTGCATGCATATAATTTATGTAGTATATTTTAAGTAGTTATAGGGAAAAGAATTTTAATCACATACTTGTTTATTCTATCAAAAATTAAGTAGTTCTTGCAAATCTTTTAATTTTTTTCTTTCCTCGAACTAGATTGATAATAGAAAATAATATGGATTTAGGAAATGAGATTACATATTATCTTTCTTTAAATTCTTAGAGAAATCCTAAATTTCAAAAGCTTAGAAAAAATAAGAAATTAATAGAATACATATTAGGATAAAATGAAATGACAAACTTTCTAGAATTGTAATTAGATCTAGAAACAATTAAAATATAGCTTTTTGAATGCATAATTTTTGAGTTGTTAAACTCTCTGTGAAAAAATCTTTATCCCCCCAAATTATAAATTGTGAGAAATCTCTCTCTTGAAGATCTTTATTTCTCAAAATGTATTTTGTATTCTTAAAATGAACCCTATGAAATCTATCTCCGTGTTTCTTTATTTCTTTTTTAAATGTAATTTGTAAAAGTCTCTTTCTCTCTGTTTTATTTCTCAAAGTAAAATTTGTCATAACTTTTCTCTCTGTGGAAATCTTTCGAAAATAAGTTATCTTTGTGAAAATCTTTTGGAATAGTTTTGTTTTTTTTCTCTGTGAAAATATTTTCTTCTTTTTTTTCTTGTGGAAATTCTTTAATCTCGAAATGAAATCCATCTCCCTGGTTTAATTCTCAAGAGAATTTGTGAGAATCTCTCTCTATAAAAATTAAAAAATTAAAAAAACCCTTTACCTCTCAAAAACATAATCTACAAAATTTGTTCCTCTATAAAGAATGTCTGGATTATTCAAATCTAGTGATTCGCTTCTAAACAGAAAGACAAGAGCAAAAAATTTTGTGTCTGTATATAATCAGAAAAGAAATAAAATACAAAACCATGCATATGAATTTAAATAATAAAAAATAAACACATATAATCTTGCATTTCCATTGGTTGAATTTAATATGATTTATCCTTGCTTAATTAATAAGGAAACAAAATGTTTGCTCTCTATTTCTATTTAGCATGTTGATTTAAAACAAAAAAAAATAGCTTTGAATGTGTTGTTCTCAAAAATGAGTAACCCAAGTTCACCTGCAATCAATCTATGAAATACTTCAGGGCTTGGGACAACATAACAAGGATAAAAATCCTTCTACTCTTCAGGCTCTGCAAAACCTAGGTGGGTGTACCTTTGATGCATAAGATTAGACCCTCTACACACAAGACAGAAAGCATCAACAAAAGCAGATAGATCTCATTAAAGGTTCAAAAACAAGGAGGGTATTGTAGATAGGCTAAATCTACATTGACAACTCAATAGGTTTGAACATGAGATAAGTGGAACATTTCCACAAAACAGAAAAGAAAGATATTATGATTTGATTTTTAAAGTGTTGCAAGTTAGCTCTAGCTGTAACAGATCAGTGCCTCAATTCGGGCATAGATTCAATACAAATAACCACAAATGAAATCCAAGTTGCACATCAGATTCATTGAAAATATATCCCTGTATTAATGCCTGACATTAATACATTCTAAACTCAAACAAAGGATCATACATATCTAAACATTAATTATGTTTCACAATTTATGCTCATAGAATTTAAATCCCTTCTGTAAAGGATGCCTAAGAACAGGAATTACACTCTCACGTGGGAGGATAAACCCAAACTCCCTTGAAGACTGAATTTATTGAAATTGAAAAAATGCCTGAAGACAATCCAATGGAACTACATATATGCCTTACATATATGCGACCTGCAACTAAGAATTTACAGCTAAATGCATCTATTCAATGACAGAAGAATAGGAACATCAGCAGTTACAATTCAGAAAATTAAATGCACCAGACTGGAACCCCTCTTGAAAATCTCCCTTTGAGAATTTCTCCAAAATTGGAACCCTTACAAATGAGAAGAATTGAGAATATAAAGAAAGGGGAAAAGATCATATCTGCATCACAATTCACCCTGTGTCCTCTATCCCCAACTGAAAAATATTCCTTCATCCTTCCCATGGAAACTGCTCTCAAAAAATCTAACATTTGTTGAATTTGATAGCAAAAACCAATTCGTTGTTCCGAGAGATTTCCAACGGTATATAATACTTGCATATTTGAGCAAAAAATAACCCCTCAACCATTAATCTCTCAAATGCACAACAATCATTTAAATTTTTGAGTTTTCTCAATAGTCAGAACTATATGAGTAATTTTGATTTCCGCCTATTTTCACCCTTTGCGCCCCACCACATGGCACCTTGTGATTTGCTTAGAATTCACCAGGATGACACCTCACCTGCCATTGGACTTGGGCCCACCTTGTCGCCAAGTCGTGATGATTAATTGGTGAGCTATTTCTCATCGCGGTCTAGCGACAACCGTTGGATCTTCTCGAACTTGCTCGATCTTTAACATACCTAAGATGCTCCTTTGTCGGGCCACCATTCAATCGTTGAGTTGCGAAGGTTAACCGTCGAGCATTTTCGCATTGCAGTATAGCGACGGTCGTCAAATCAGCTCCAACTTGCTCGGCCTTTAATTCGCCCTTTTGTTATAAAATTTGGGTGCCTTGAGATGCGTGCACACACGCAGGGTCTACTAGGTCACCAAGCAGCCTCTTGTCAAAATCCCTTAAGCTTTGACACTATAGATGTGTGTAGTTTTATATTTAAATACTAAAAAGTCCCTCCCCACTACCAATGTGGGATAAATGTTTTACACATTCCCCTGGTTTGTTCTGGCATTTGCTTGGAAGCTTTCTAAGCCTTTTTTTTCAACACCTCCATCTCACATGCTAAGGGAATGCTGGCAAATATCATTGGAGATTTGGCTTACACCTGCCAATGCATTTGGGTGAAGGTTTAATAATGGCTCCTAATCTGCTACGCGATCCCCGAGGACTTCTGACTTCCACCTACTTGGAAGTTTCTTTGGCCTCACCCATACCACGCAGCATGGAGGAGCGGGCATTACACTTGCCAATTTGCATTTGCTTGAAAGGTTACTAAAACCCTTTAACTCAAGCAAGAGGATGCTAGCATGTTTTAATGGCCTCTTCCATAGTTAACCACGTACGAAGGATGATTTGATTTGGCATTTCACATGCCACGTGCATTTGCTGAAGTTTTCTCAAAACCCTTCACCATTTAAAATACCAATTACATTTGTTTAATAGTTTTTTTTTAAAAAAAACCTTTTCAACATACCACACAAAGAGGATAATGACAAGGTCGTGTGATTTGGTTTTACTCTTAGAAGCATTTCAGATATATGTCCATTGGTCCATATGTAACAAGTCAAATGAAATCACCTCTCATTGTCCCACTGGCGAAGAAATCTTCCTCTAATCTTTATCCAGTCACAAGAATGAAATGAAATCTTCTCTCACCAAACCAAGTTGCCAATTACAGTCGAGCTGGTATTGATATATATTGTTATGAATTAAGACCACTTCACCATAAAATTAATGCACGGGCATGAGCCAGATTGGGTCCCAAGGTGGGTCTGACTAAAAAAAAAATTGTTTGCATTCAACTGACCCTTGAAATACCTCTAACACCTTGAACCTACCTCTGGAGTCGATCTACACAATTTTCTGATCACTGAAACTCAACTTGCAACTTTTAGGCACTTGTGTCACATTTTCACATTTAAACCCAAAGACAAATTTCAAAAACTGGTCAGAACAACTTTTTGGACTTCACAAATTGATAGGTGTGTACTCTGATATGTTAACTTTCATCCTACAAAACCACTCCTCGTGATGAATCCCGAGTGGTGAGATATTAATGCACAAAGTTGATTAAATGGCTCTGTCAGCAAAGGAACCTGATAAAATCAATGTGCATGGACCACAAAATGCCCTTACTAAAAATATCAAATGATCTCTGTAGATCCCCAAATCTAGGGCATAGATACCTTGAAGTACATGGAAGACCACAGAATGCTCAGTTTGACCAAAAGGCTGACTGGGTGCAAATGTTGAGCTCATGAAAATGGCAACTTTAACATATGTAACAATGAAAGTGCAGAACACTGAATAAAATGGCTCAAGAAACCATCTTGGAAAACTGATCAAACGGATTGGCACGAGCTTCAAACTAGAAACATATCTTGTCTTTCATACTAGCAGTAACCTGGAATAAGCATTTTGATATGAAATTCACCAGGGCATCTTGTACACATGTACAAAGTAGTGCTCTGACTAGCTGTTGAAACAGGGACGTATGCAGACAATACAAACTGCAAATGGATTGAGCTTGCCAAACTGAGCAAATGGATTCATAGGGACTTGAAATTTGTCATGTGGACTCACCTATATGCATACAATCCAGGGGTATACTCCTTTTAACATGACAATCAACTAGTCATAAAATGCAAAGCCTCAAAGTAGGCCACTTAATAAAATCTGAATTTGTGCATAGAACAACTTTCAGCTTACCCCTTGAAATGGGTACTTGACAAACTGATCCAAACTAAAATCTGAAAGTTGTAGAATACTGCAAAGGCTAAATGAAAGGTATAGGACACATTTCCCAAGTCTTACCCTTTGATAATCAACTGGTCCCATTTTATCCTCTTCCAAACTAGGCCACTCTGGTTGATGAGTCAAGTGCCATTCTGAAAGTGCAAGAGCAAAATTTTAAAATGGGCCTCTCAAAATACTCAAATTTTATGAGTCCCAACATAATGCTTTTATGGGGTTGTTTTATAGGGAAATCTTTTCTATTTTTATTTTAAAGAAGTAAACCATAAGTAGGAAGTGGCGAGCCACTTCCCCACTCCTTTCCCTAACTTCCTAACTATCGTTACATGCAGTTCTTTTTAGTTTTTTATTTTATTCCTTGCTAGCCAGTTTTAATAACTTAGTTATTAATCCACTAATGTATTAAATTTTATTTAATATTTTTGAGTTGGATATAATAAATTTGATTATAAAATTGATTTAGTTTATAAATAAAGATTTGTTAATATAAGAATATGTAATTGATTAGTTTATGAATAAAGATTTGTTAATATGAAATTGATTTTTATAAATTAGTTTATAAATAAAGATTTTTTAATATATTAATATGAAAATGATTTTTATAAATTAGTTTATAAATAAAGATTGTTAATATAAAATTGATTTATCAGTTTATAAATAGAGATTATTAATACTTGAAAAATTTATTTAACATTAATTTTATTATTAAATAAATTATATTTGGGTGTTAATTATAATTTTATTTAAAATATATTTGTTAGAATTAAAAATTTAGGGTTTATATCATTAGACTTAACTTATATTTAATAGTTGTAAGAGCTTCATCTTATCTAAATTAATTTGTATATTTGGTAGTTAAAATTTATTTGGGAATTAAATTGTAAATTTTGGACCTTTCCTTCAATAAATTTCTTAGAATTTATTATCTCCCTAATGTGGGATAAGACAACCCTTTGGATATCAAAAGAGTAATTTTACAAAAGGCAAATGACTAACTAATACTTATGGGAGTTAGATGGATAATCAACATTAAGAGGCTCCCTTTACCTTAATATAGTGGTTAAACCTTCTTATTGAATAAATTAGTTTGAATTAGGAAAACAAAGTATTTATGATGCACCTTGGTAAGCTTTGCATAGTTAATGGAATTATTGTTTTGTCTTCATTAAGAATCACTAGCTAACCTCAGATAAATTTTTAGTAGATAGATAAATACATTCAAATTAAGTCTCTTACTTCTGAGTCATTAAAATCGCTTTTAATATTTCCGATTGGTGTAAGAATTAAAGGTTAAAGACTTTAAATGTCCAGTGAATGTGTTAGACTCATAGTTGCCCTCTTTTTGTGTACTTAAAGAAATATGGAATAATGTTTAGTTAATTTTTTTCCCTCAATTCGAGAAGATTGTTTCTTAAGTTTAAAAATATAGTATACAAGGCTAAAACATTTACCTTCTAGTTACAAAAGAACCTTAAGACTAGAAAACAGGAGAAGCCGCATTTAAATTACAAGAAACTAAAGATAAATTTAATTAGCGTCTAGAAATTAAATGTGAATTTCATAGTTGAATCTTCATACAACCTAAAAGGGTATAATTCATTTTGGATGAACTTTTGTATTAATTAAGATGTAAATAAATTCTTGAAAAGCAAATAGTTCTAGCAATGGAAATAGAATAAAAATTGTTATATTTTCACAAGATGTTGTTAAACTTGACCTCATCTTGCGTAATCTTAATTCTAGTACTCATCTTTTGTGAATGGTTAAGGAAACTTAGCTTGAATAATGAAATAAGTTATAAGTGGATTCTCACCTTAATATGAGTTCTAGAAATCTGCCCTTTGATCACTTAGGGAGTTAAATTGGAGAAAATTATAGAGAAAAAATTAGCTCACTTCTAAGAAATTGATATTGATAGGATTAAGTTAATGTTTCATCGAGTGGATGCTATAGTTAGTTACATCCTTATAATATTGTAAAGGAATTGGCATTAGTTCAAAAAATACCTAGAAGCAGATTAACTTGAGACTTAGCATTAGTTTGGTTAACTAGCAAGTGTTTAAACCCTTCTCTAATCTCTTTTCCAAACAATTAGTAATTAAGAATAATATGGTTATTTGAACCTTATTATCGAAATTCTCTTCAACCAAGGGAGTATTAAATTCATTTTTAAAGTATTATTATTTGATAAATTTTATTTCGAGCAATTTAGTACCTTTCAATTGTTTGGATTCACATTTAAATTAAGGTTATCCTTTGTGGATGAAATTTATGTTTCTTCAAATGAAATAATTAGTTGAGCTTATCATTAAATAAATTATCCCTTCAAATACGTAGGTGTTTTTCCAAAGTCCTCTTATTTAATCATTTAATTTCCTTTCAAGCAATTTAGTACCCTTCAAGTATTAGGATTCATATCTAAAGTGTATTGGGTTGTTCAAAAACAATTTTATCTTGCAAGTAATTCAAATCATTTTCTTAACGCACCTTTACAAGTATCACAATTTTCAAGCAATTAGTATTTTCATGTAATTAAGTTCAAGTTTTAAAGTTTTAATTATTATCATAGTTTTTTTTTCAAAGATTATACTATTTTGAAGTAGTTTTTTTGTTATGATCCTTTCAATTAAGTAAAATTTGTATCTTAGTTTTCAATTTCAAGCAATAATTATTTGTATTTAATAGTTTCCTAATTGTAAAGTGTGATGTTTATTTACGCTTTCAATAACTTATAGTTCACTCCTAGTTAGATAATTAAATAAGTGGAGTTGAAACCAAAACCTTAGCAGTGTTCGGTATCTATGGTGCCTCTGGGTCATGCTTACGAGTAATGTCGTCATGTTGAACTACTGCACTTAACGCCTAATAAAGCTGCAATAATGACGTATGTGGCATCATCCCTATAAACTGTCAGAGAGAAATAAGGGCCTTTTGGAATATAAAATCCAAGGGGTGGGTAATCCCCTTGGATCGATAATCTAAAAAGATGAAATTTAAATGAATTTACATCCACTCAGTTAAACCTTAGAAAACCTCATTAGGGTTGGTTGTGAGTGATGATTTTGGAACTTATTTATCTTGATGATTATTTCAACGGATGATAATGGATTAAGGGTGACGTATTTAATAGGAATTGGGACTTAGATGTTTTAGGGCACAAGCAGAAGGCCACTTTGAGCCTCCTTGCTATAGAGCTACCATCGTGAGTAGCAACCACAAAGAAACTGTTTGGGACATTGAACCTAGAAAGGGTTGCGTACCCACTAAACAGTTTACATTATATCATAAATAGAAACCAGAACTACATACTTTACGCCTTGATCCTGTACCGAAATTGGTATGTAGGTAGTCTAGGGACAAAGTTGTCCCTTGTACTCAAGCGTTCGAGGATGGGGACTTAGGGTTTGGTTATTGGTGAGATTTTAACTTTCGAAGCTCCTTAGTCCTACAAACTAAGTGAACAGATAATGATAATTGGAAGATTAAAAGTTTTTTGATGCATACTTGGAAGGGATCCTGAATGGATTCACTTGATTTCCTGAGGCTTTATGCCAAATTCTGAGGTGATGAGAATAAGTAAAAATAAGTAAAAAAATCAATTGAGATTTTGGATTAAGTTAAGTGGTTATTACATAATTCTACTTCAATCATTTACTTTCATTTACTTGCAAGTACTTTTCATTCTTTGGTTGATTCCAAAATTGGGGTTTGACCTGAAGGCAAACCCCCAATTCCAACAACATTTCCTCTCTTTTATGTGTAGGTTACAGGTGCATAGCTATATTTGCAGGTTTAGGCTTCATTTTCAGAGACAGAAAAACCCTTATCCGTGTACGGATTTTTTGGAGGAACAAGTACACTTGCAACTCGGTCTTGACAACTTTCGCTCAAATTTACATGGGAGATTTGTCTCAGCATTTTACTACTAATTCCAGGTGCACAGCTTCATCCCGCATTTCTATCTCAATTTATAACCATTTATTTGTCATCTTTACACTTAGCCTTAAATTGCTTAATTCAACTTGTCCATCTAAAAGAGGGGTTACTATACTTTTCAAATTCATTGTCAATTCACTTAGCATTCAATCTCTTTCCATTGATATTGGATCTAGTGAATTTAACCCCCTCTTTAATGTAATGTGTGTGAGAGGTTGAAGAGGATCCTTTGTGAAACTTTCACTCCTTTCTTGAGGAGGGTAAAGCTTTCCACTTGATCTCCTCATCACTCCTTTTTCACCATTACATTTTGGTGAACCCGACGTCTTACATGCTTGATATTTCACATTATTGCATATTTTTCATTTACAAGTTTAATTTTCTTGCAAACATTAATGGTTAATTCATTCAAAACCCTAGTTGCTAAAATTGGAATTGAACTTGTGTTTTGCAAAAATTGCTATCTATTGTTTTAGATCTGAAAATTGCATTCAATTCAATTCTTTCATTGTCTTGTTCAGTTTGCAAATCAAATTTACAAAATTAAGTGGTTAATTGTCAAAACCCTAATTTTCAAAAATCAACTTGAACTTGTGCAAAAATTGGATTCACATTTAATTTTCAGATTTAGAACTATTTTTAGCTTTGTCTTCTTGCCTAAAGTTCAAATTTTCAATTCCCCTCCTTTTTTTTCCAAAATCCAAAATTTAAAAATTCAGTGGTTAGGTCCTAAACCCCTAATTTTTGAATTCACTTGAATTTTGTGTAAAATTCAATCAATTTCAACCAATTTCAACCAATTTCAACCAATTTTAGTTTTCAAAACATTATTCAAGATGGCCTTATCCATTAGGTTTGACCTTTTTCAAATTTACAATTCAATTTCTTATCTTTTTCAAAACCCTAATAGGGTCCTTATTTCACATTCAAACCTTAATTTCACCTATCTAATTCGTAAAATCAACCAATTTTGGGGGGTTAGCTCTAAAATAATCATAGCTTTCATCCTTAAAAAATTTCGAAAAAGTTGGACGAACCAGGTGCACTTTCAACCTAGTCCTCGACTTTTTTCTTGAAATTTCAGGAGACTGATATGATTGTATTTAATTGCTTAAATCTAGAAAATTGGTTGATTTTGTCAAATTTTGATCCCTCTAAAATAAAAAATACTTCACAATTTCAACATCACAACTTTCAAGAAAATTAAGTGGTTAATTGTAATCTGTTCTGATTTTAAAAATACTAATTTTGTCAATTTTAATTTTAAAGTTAAGTGGTATCCCATTAGCCCTAATTTTAAAATTTCAATTTATTTTCATTCTTATTTTGGAAATTGTGTCATTTCTTCTTTCAACAAAGTCCAAATTGTATATCCATCATTTGTGCATTATTCAATTTTGCAAACTTTGTTCACTAAATTCAAAACTCAAATTCAAATTCAAAATTCAAATTTTCCCTCTAGTGTGTGAGTTTTGCCACTATTAGTCCTACCTTTACTATCCCCATTAGATGAAGCATTAGAATTAAGGCTTCCCAAGGTTTAATTCTTGGAGAGATGGAGCCTAATTTGGGTGAATTCTTCAATGTGGATAATGCTAATTCTTCTCATCCTAATAACATCCCTATCTACCCAATTGATGATTCCAATGATGAAGAAGAAGCTTTTACTAGAGTTTCCATAGATCAACTTTCAAAATTGGATAATCAATTTGACAATTTTCATCAATGGATGTCCCAAGAATATCCTACTAGTGAAGCTCTTCCATTAATTGAAGGTCTAAAATGCATGATTCAAAGTGATAAGAATGGAATTGATATATTGTGTGGCATTGCCTATATTATTGATTCTAATGTCATGCCTATAAATATTTTTGCTGAGAAGTTAGGTTAATCACAACCTCCTACACAAGTCAATCATTCTATTCCTTTGACTACTTCAATAACTAACATTCCTACTTTCACTTCAAACATCATGACTACATCAACTTAAAATGTTATACCTACAACCATTAGTCATGGGGGCAATCCCTCTTCTTCATTCAATCCTCCATCTTTATCTATGCCTTCAATGAGTATTCATATTGTCTCTCAACCAATCAATGTGACACAAGGGGCAATTCATCCAATCATTCTATCCCTCCTTTTAGTGTCCTATTTCCTACTCAATCATCACCTATGCCTACTTACCATTGTTCAACTACCCTATTCTCAATCAATGCCTTCTTTCAATAACATCACACCACCTTCTCAGTCAAACATGTCTAACATAAATTCTTCAACTGAAGCAACCATTAATAGCCTTGCCCAAACTGTGTCATCATTGCAAAAACAAATTGCTTCTATGAGTCAATCCAAGTTTAGTGTGCCCACATTTGATGTTGCAAGCCCACTCTCTCTTGATATTGTTAAAGTTGTCCCTCCTAAACACGTTGAAGTCCCTCAATTAGAACTCTATAATGGAAAAGGCGATCCTTTAACACATGTCAAAACATTCCAAACTTTGTGTACTGACTTTGCTTATGATCAAAGATTGCTTGCCAAACTATTCACTTGATCACTAAGAGATAAGGCTTTACAATGGTATTTCTCTTTGTCTTCCTATTCTTTTACTTCTTTTCAATAATTAGCAAATGCTTTTATTCAACAATTTCAAAACAACATAGATCCTAAAATCACCTTGACTAATTTAATGCACTGTAAATAAGGTGTTAGAGAAAAAGTGACTAATTTCATTGGTAGATATAAGCATTTGTATTCTCAAATTTCTTTTCCAGTGCTTGATAATGATATTCAAAGAATTTTTATTTCTAATTTGCAAAAAGACATTAGGGACAAACTTCTCCTTTCTGAGTTTACTTCCTTTCTGTAGTTTTGCGCAACACTTCACAATTATCAACTGACTATGAGTCAACTGGAGCAATCTACTCCTATGGCTCTGAGTGATAAGGGTGAGAGTGCTCAACAACCATTTGTGAACTTCAAACTAAATAAAGGCTTCATCAAATTCAATGACACCATCAACAACAACAATGTGAATGCTACATTAGGTGTGCTTCCTATTTCTAATTTTTTCATAAGAGAAAGACAATTTACTCCTTTGAATGAATCTTTGCATAGCATCATGTCTCAGTTGTTACAAAGAAATGTTATCAACATTCCTCAAATAAAACCAATTGAAATTTCCCCACAATGGAGAAATCATAACTGTTGATCATAGCTTATTTCGACCAACTGAAAGAAGCCTAGGTGTTCCTATTGATTACTTTTGGCCTCAACAATTTCAATCTCTTCCACTAAGAAGCAATGCTCTCTTTCAATCTTATCAAAATGGAAGAAAGATATGATCTTATCCTTAAACCACAGTAGAGCTCCAACACTTGATATTCCCACTATTCTTGAAGATGAAGTTCTTCCTCTAATGGATAGAACTAGTCTTCCTCCTAAGGAAGATTCCCAACCTATTCCTATGGATGAAACTATGCCTTCTCCTAAGAAGAACAATAATTTCCTTCCTAAGGTTATACATGTACCTCCTCCTCATGATGGACTTGGTCTCCTTCCTACACCGAACATTCCTCCTTTGTATGGTGCAGTTCCGCCTCCTTGGTCTGATAGAGAGAAGAGACCTGTATCTCCTCTTGTTCAACCTAAGAGACCTCAACCTAAACCTCCAACTACCAAAGATGAGAATATTTATCCTTCGACAACTATTCCTCATTTAATAAATATTCCTCCTTCTTCTCAGCCTTCCGTTAAGACAACGAAATCATTGTGCGAGAGATCACCGACGAAAATGTCGTGCTAGAGCTCGTGAAGTTTGTTTCTCAAAATATTCAATCTCCCAAAACTCCAACAGTTGACATGATTCCATTTTCTCCTAAGCCGGATATTGAACCTGAATCTCCAAATCATAAGTTGTAGAAAATATGTGATGCTTTTACTTCTATTCATGTTAGAGCTCCTCTTTCTATAAATCTTGATGAAGAAATAGGTGAAAATGTTATTCATGATGGCAATATAACTCCTAATGCTTCTGATAGTGATTATGAATATGTTGATGTTGACAAACATTTATGTACATAATTTTCAAAAGCCTTAATCCTACTTCCTAGAATCGAACAAAGTGACTTAGCACATGAGCATAGTCCTTGTTTGGATCTTGTGATAGCTCCATCTGTTGTGCTTGATGTCGCTCCTCTAGCGTGTTTCCCGCCTTCCTGAAATAGTGATAAGCAAGATCGGGAGGTGGATTGCATGCTAGACTAGCTACATTAGCACCGTAGATCTGCTACCTCTCTCTCTTTTCTTGCTCTTTTGTGACCATTCTTCTATGTGTATCCATCTTCTTCTATTTGTTGTCCCTATTAATGTCTACTTGAGGATGATGCAAAGCACTGAGATCTCTTTTGGTCTCTTTCATGTTGACTCCAAAGACACTCGTGTTCCCTTTCTTCCAAGGTAGTTTCTTTTCTTTGGGAAATGACAACTATTCTATGCATATATATACATGATATACATGAGTTATCATACAACATACTAACCCTGAGGAAAGCAAAACTACCTCGTGCTTTGTGTTTTGTGTTCATTATCCTTGGGTTTATTCCTCAATTGAGGGCTAAATCCTTGCGATAATGTGATCCCTCTCACTCTCTCTTGGGTGTATCCTACCTTAAAGTAATCACTCCCGATAAGGCATGCACGATCGCCGTAACGTGGGCGCATACACTCCGCTCATATTTTCCTTCTTGATACTTAAAGTTACTTAGTGAACTTGACCTTACTTTGTAATTTTTTGGTATCTTTTATTTTTTACTCATAGTGAGGGGAACCTTACTACTAGCAGTCATGGTTCCTCCCTTTTGATCTTCCCTTTTACTTTGCCAATTAAATTTGTAAGATCCTTAGTCCACTGGGGGCTTGGTGTATCTTGCCTCCTTGACGTGGTGAAAGTCTTTCAATCTTGTTTCCTTGTACTTTACTGGTAGTATTGGTGTATGCTTATACTCCTGCTAAAGTGGGGGCTAAATGTAGCGTCATAAAATTATGACCTTGCAATTTTCGACCACATTTGGGTCTTCATATTGGCAAAACGAATCCCTAAGCCTGATTGGAGACCTGAGACATGCTCATACCTTCTAAAACATGCATTTCCTTGTATCCTGCACTACCTATTCCCACTTCCTATCCTGAATTAGGGAAGGACAAGGGCGCGACACCCTTGTCCTTGCCCTATTTTGGGCCCCCTTTGCATTAATCCTGCATCGGGCTTGTCAATGGTGAAGCGGGAAAAGGTTTTCTATGTCGGCATAAGATGAAAAATCAGTCAAATAACCCTAATTGACGAATATATAAGATGCATTTCCCCTCCCATTTGCATAAGTTCAATCAAGTCAATAAGGCATGCATAAGCTCAACAAGTGAAAATTATGATCCTAAGTGAAATTGCATTCAAGCATTGAGCATCTCAAATCTCCTTTCAAGGCTAGGTGTTGCATTCAAGTCAAGGATTCAACCATTGAAGTGGAGATCTCTATTTACATTCAATTCTACATATCCTTTCAAACAACTCTATCAACATTTCAATTACATCCTCTATTGAGGTGAATTCTACTTCAGTCATTTACTTTAATTTACTTGCAAGTACTTTTCATCATTTGGTTAATTCCGAAACTGGGGTTTAACTTGAAGGCAAACCCCCAATCCCAACAACATTTCCTCTCTTTTCTATGTGTAGGTTGCAAGTGTGCACCTGTATTTGTAGGTTTAAGCTTCATTTTCAGAGACGGAAAAACCCTTTTCGGCGTGCGGAATTTTTGGAGGACCAAGTACACTTTCAACTCGGTCCCGACAAATTTCACTTAAATTTATAGGGGAGCTTCGTCTCGGCATTTTACTGCTAGTTCCAGGTGCACAACTTCATCCCGCATTTCTATCTCAAGTTATAACCATTTCTTTTTCATCTTTACACTTAGTCTTAAATTGCTTAATTCAACTTGTCCATTCTAAAAGAGGGGTTACTTTACTTTTCAAATTAATTGTCAATTCACTTAGCATTCAATCTCTTTCCATTGATATTGGATCTAGTGAATTCAATCCCCTCTTTTAATGTAATGTGTGTGAGAGGTTGAAGAGGATCCTTTGTAAAACTTTCACTCCTTTCTTGAAGAGGGTAAAGCTTTCCACTTGATCTCCTCATCGCCCCTTTTTCACCACTACAGTGTATGTGTATGTGTATGTGTATGTGTATGTGTATGTGTATGTATACTACATACATACATACATACATACATGCATACATACATACATATGTATATGTATATGTATATGTATATGTGTATGTGTATGTGTATGTGTATGTGTATGTTTATGTGTATGTGTATGCATGCATGTATGTATGCATGACATATTAGCATGGCACAAGTATACATACATATATACCTATGAGTGTATACTATGCGGAACACATATTTATATAAATACACATGTGTGTGTATGTATATGTATATGTATATGTATATTTATATGTATATGTATATGTATGTATATGTATATGTATATGTATATGTATGTATATGTATATACATACACATATATTTATATATATATATCTGTAGCATAGAAATTAGGAATCATCACAAAACAAGATAAACATAATAATCAATAGCTCAATCACAAAACTCATTGCAAATGAACCTAATCCTAAGCACACTCAATAGAGATATGAAAACAAAGCATTCAAAATGAAAGATTATGCAAACCAAATGCAGAATTGAATGCTCCTTCCATGCGGCTCCATTGTTGTTCTTTCCTCTTCAATGGATTTGTGGATCTCACCTACAAGTGCACACACAATTGAAAGCAAGATTGATGAAAAGCTCAAGAGTACTAGAAGCATAAGTTCGATAGTTCGATTAAGGATTTGGATTAGCTTTGATTGAAAATCATCCAATTTATAGAAGAATTGGATAAATGACAAGATTAGCATGATGCAATTCAAATGGAAATTGCAAATCAATATGACAAATTATGACAAATTATGCACTTTCCATGCACAATTTGATTGATTGATAATTCATGACAAATTGAAATGTCATTCCCATAGAATTAGGAGAGAAATAGGAGGAATTTGAAATTAGGAAATTAGAAAATTAGAAAAATTAGAATTGATGACAATTAGGAATTAGAAATTGATGGAAAAATAGGAAATTAGGAACTAGAAGAAATTAGGTAAATTAATTAATAATTTGTCATTCATTAATTAATTTACAAGAGGAAGAATAATTAGCCAATTAAATAAAGATTTAATTGTAATGAGAAGACTTAGGATTAATAAATAATTTAGTAATCCTAGAGGAAGAAATGACAAATTAGGTTAAATGAATAAATCATAAAACCCTAGAAGACGAATTAGGAATGCGAAAATGACAATTAGGTCTTGATTGAAGATAATTAATGTCGATCATGATTTTGATTTTGCATTGATAAATGACCAATGTGATAAATGATTTAATTGATGCGCCAATTGACGAGGAACAATGACAAATTGATCCAAATTGACATAATTGAGACAGACAATGATCGATAGCGAAATGATCGCAAAATGACAAAATTGACAAGAGGACAAGGATTGATGACAAATAGATTGCAAAATGACAAGATTGAAAATGACCACGATCGATGACAAATCGATCGTTAAATGACAAAATTAAACATGACAACGATTGAAAAGAGGACAAAACCCTAATTAGGATTGACGATGTCCAAAAATGATAAGATTGATGATAAGATTGATAAGAGAGCCACGATTGATGACAAATCGATCGCAAGATTGACAGGAGGACAAAACCCTAATTAGGATTGACGATGTCCAAAATGATGACAAATAAGCACGCACATTGATGCAATAGGATAAGATCGATTAAAATCATGACTGGATAGTGTTGTTGACAAGACCAAATTCGAGAGCGAGACAGAATGAAGAATGTAGAAGAAAGACTCAATGTTCGCAAATGATAAAAACCAAGTGCGTGACATAGGAGAAATGTTAATGCGACGCAAAAACCTAAAATGAGGCAATGCGCAAATGTTAAAGTATGACTCCGCAAGCGTTGACCATTTTTAGGTGTCTACAATATCTATGTATGTGTGTGTGCGCACGCGACATATTAGTGTGGCACAAATATACATACATATATACCTATATATAATGTGTACCCTATGTTGTATGCATTATGATCATAAAGTATCGTTATCAATACTAGAAGAACTTATCAATAAAGTAACACATGAATGTATGGCCCAAGGCCATGCTCACTTGTGTCAACAACTTCATTATTTCAAACATATATCTTTTGTGGTAAACTTTATTATGCCCATATTCTTTAATGTGACAACAAACTTAAGCAAATAGCCACGAATCTCATAAAAAATTGAAGGAAGCAAATTGAAGGAGGTTTTTGTTATATAGAAAACATTATAAAGAACTTATCATTGCATTAAGCATAATAAAGTTGTTGCCACTAGCTTCTAAGTTGGAAAATTAATAAACTCGCGAATGTGAGTGAATGTATCCTCACCACCAAAATGAATTCATGGAAACTTAACCAAAATAAACTTAACTCGCATAACTACTTAGAATAAGTAGTAAACAATAAGAATTTGAAATCCATTCGATAAAAAGAGAGAGAAGCAAGCTAAGTATTCTCATTCTAAAAATTGGAAGTGAAAATTATGCAAACTACTTTCCTTAATTGAAAGGGAAAAACACATTGATTACCTGCAAAACAATTGGTGATAGTTGGAAGGAAGGGTTGGAACTTAGAGTTCATCCTTAGCTTGATAAAAATATTAATTTCAAGTTAAATAATTGATTCTTTCCTTGCTTTGAATTTGAAATATTTTTCCAGTTTGGAATCAATTGCTTTTAAATTAAAGAGCTGCCATAAGAAAGGCAATTATCTTCTTAAGCTTGAAATCTATCTTTACTTTGAAAGGTTTAGAATGGCTGTGAAAGTTATAATATTTTGTAAAAATCATTAAGCCATGAACGACAAAAACGTACCTAGTTGAATCTTCTTTGAAATAGCAAAAATTAAATAAACAAAAGTTGTTTAAAAGACTCTAATTTTTATATTCCAACACTGCAAAGAGTAAATATGAACTTTGAAAGATATTGCAATAAATAAATAATGGTAACCCTCTCTTGTTGGAGTAGTAGACAAGGCTCATGACAACCTGCAAAACTAATCTACGACTTACCAGAAAATGGAAGCAATGTTAGAACCAATTTGTAATACTTGATACATTCCATTAAGAAGGAAAATATGGATTAAACATAATACAATCATGTAATGATATAGAAAACCCAAGAAAGAATTAAAACAAAGACAAAGAGTCATATCATACATAATGTATACAATTCTTTACTCATGTTGTACACTAAAAATCCTTATCACATAGTAGAGATATTAACAATGAGTTACTGATTTGAGACTCATTCCCATCATATGAGAAGGCATGTAGTATGCTACTCATTAATGTGGGTATTGCAAGTCGGTAAATATGACCTTAAAATGTAAAGGTAGAAGACCATTAATCTTGACAAAACAAGTTGTACCGAGTATGGTAACTAAATTCAGTGCAAGTGCACCTCTAGGTTATGTCAAAATGTTGTTAGCATAAGAGACTTCCTTGTTGGTTAGTAAGACTAAACTCGTATGAAGGTTCTAATTGAGTAGGGTGGTGGACAAGAAAACATGTAATTTGTGTATGCAAACAAATATTTGGCCAAGGTGACGCTTCGTAGAGAAATCATCTATCAATTCACATGGTCTAGATACACCACCTAGTCAAAGGGCATGCTAGCTAGGAGGTTCCTATGGTGTGTGGTTGACTAGAGTAGTGTAGGGTCAAAACACTAGTCTCAGATGGCAATAGACCAATTAACCATCTCACACCCGTGTGAAGGGAAAGGCTACTTCTAGTAGGAAGATGTGCGGATGACTGCTAGGTCAATGGTTGGGTGGGAAATCACCTTGATGATATTTTTCCTCTAATTAGATACTTGGGATCATTATGAAGTTCAAAATGAAAATCTAAAACTGTAAATTCTAAACTCTTCTTGTATTTATTGAAATGGAATTATGTTAGAATAGATTTCATTTGTATTCACATTGTTGCTTTATGATGTTAGTTAATTTTCCTTAATTGTATTAAAAAAAAATTCAGTTCTATGTTTTAGTAACTTATTCCTGTTTTAGTTGCTAGTTTTTTCATTCTTGCTCTGCTCAGTAAACTTAGCATGTTACAATCTATTATACAATATAATTCTAATATGTATATCTCTATGCTTATAATATTAAATATACATCTAGATGATCAATTTATGATGGATTCACAATGATTCAAAAATTGTTTTAATTAAAGAAAATTCAAACAAAATTAATATGTTGGTCTACAAGAACGATTAACAATAATACTTACATTTGTATGCAATATAAATCAATTTTGTTTAGATGTTTATAAAGTGTCTTAATATGTTATTAAGAATATTGTAGGAATGAAAAAATATATAGAGAAATCAAATTAGTATGTGAAACTATTGAACATACCACTGAGAGGGGGGGGGGGTGAAATAAGTTTGAACCTTAAACTGATTTATCTTTAAGCTTCTTAAACCTCAAACAACAATTATTTTATTTTTTCAATAATGAAACATGAAACCACAAAACACAATACATAAGAGAACACCAATTTTTTGTGGAAAACCCTAAGCAAGGAAAAACCACAATGAGAATCACACTCACAATATGAAAAATTGATTACAATGTTTTAGGCTCAATGCCAAGGTATCTCACTACTCTTGATTTGGACTTGTAGGACTAAGGTGCACAACCTTGGGGCAATAAACAATAAACTTGCATTATTGAGATGCACAATCTCAGGGAAAGGTACAATAGACTTGCAAGACTGAAGCTCATTATTCCAGTGTAAGATTCAAATTTGCACAAGTTGCCAAAAGGACACATTATCTTCCACCAGGCATAGGAAAATGATGAATTGAAATGAACAATATCTCCTGATCATGAAACTAACCTTGAACCACTGTGTCAATCGAACATTATGGAAAACATATCTCACACATTTATTGTCTCAAAACTTTGTCACATTGAAAGATATGGTCATCAAAGCTCATCAGAAACTAAAATTCTTAGTTCTTCTTCTCCACATATGTTTGCATATTATCCACAATTAATTTACACCAATCAATACCAAAATCCATGCATCTCCACACATATATATACAAGGTTATCATTGAAACCCTCAACTAGGTTGGCCACAAACATAATATACATTAATTACATAAAGTCGGCCACCATGAACAACTATGCTAAATGTTGTCCACTCTAGTACATAAAGGGGACCTAAATATATCACATCAATTCTTCCAAAGTTGATTCCAATGAGCCGCATACAATAACACATCCTCCAAAGTCAACATTAAACATAACATGTAGATAAACAATAAAGCACATTAACCAGTTAGCCCAAAAACACCACCTAATGCAAATTACTCAATGTGGATCTTCACATGCCATGGTGAGACCCATAAAAACAAATTAAGTCAACTCAAATGAATATCTAGACCAAAAGAGTATGATCCAAAAAAGATAAATCAACTGAGTCGGCCAGGGACCAACATAACTGACCACACCGAACAATAGAACAATATAACTTCACTTGCCGAGCAAACCAGCACATGAAATATAAACTGGACTACTACACAAACCATATGAACATGTCCTCCAACCCAACACTTCAATCATCATAGTGGAGCAATGTAGAGTATTCTCCAAACCATTCATGATAGACAACTTCACTATCAACAAACTATAACCACCAACTTTACCATCTGAGCAACAAAGGACCTAAAAACATGAAAGTGCAACATCCACAAACCATAGACACTATATCTAGAATTTCAAGTCATAATTTTTAAATACTAGAGAAAAATAGAGCACCCTCCATAAGGGCATTACATATTATTTCCTGCATATTGTAACTTCCACTACTTGTCATCTTCCAAAAACACCTCATACTTACTCAATGTCACCTGCAGACAACATAAAAACATCTAAACACATATCTTTGGATCATATACCACAACCGCACAACTAAACAACTGCAACTTCACCTTTGTCACCACTACACACAATAATAGACAACACAAGCTCATCTACACTTGTAACATCAATAAACACACCAAACAAGTTTGCATCAATGACAACACAACAATATTTGCTACAATCTCCCCCTTTGTCATTGATGGCAACACTTGTGCCAGAAATTGAAACATCTTCAGCCTTTGACATCAAAGACAAAGAGCGCAATACTACGAACTTGATCTCTGTAGCTATTTCTTCCTATTCCAGGTATAAATATGATATCAACAACACTCCCTCTAATAAGAATATATATCTTTTGCAGCTATTTTCCTACAACCAAGAAATCACAACCCTCACTCCTCCCCTTGAGAGTAGCACATTACTCCATGAGACAAAGGATAAACCTTGATTTTACCCTTGTAATGATGCACCACTTCTATGAATCTAGTTTGAAGAAGGGAAAATAATCACCAACTTATGTTGAAGATACTTAAAGGTATCTTTTGATGGTGACTTGGTGAAAATATCTGCAATTTGATCCTTTGTGGGCACATATTCCAATTTGACTTCCTTCTTTGCAACCTTTTCTCTTAGGAAATGATATCGAATAGAAATATATTTCTAAGTCCTTGAAAGTATCACTAGTTTCTTTGAAATGTTAATCGCACTTGTATTACCACACATAATAGGAATTGCCTCATCATACATCACTTTGATATCTTTAAGAGTTTGCTTCATCCACATGACTTGAGTGCAACAAGATGCTGCTGAAATTTATTATGTTGTTGTTGTAGATAATGACATTGAATCCTTCTTCTTGCTCAATAAAGAGACCAATATTTCTCCCAATAAAAATGTACCACCAAATGTACTTCTTTTTTCCTTATCACATCCAACATAATCAACATCAATGTAAGACTTTGAAGAGAAATCATCATCGTTCTTATACCATAAATCAAAATCTGGAGTCCCTTTCAGGTATCTGAGTATCCTTTTCACTACTTAATCATGAGATTACTTTGGATTATCTTAATATTTGACAACCAAATATATTGCATGCATAATATTCAGTATTGAGGCATTTAAATACAACAATCCACCAATCATAGATCTATAATGTTTTTGACCAACTTCTGGAGATCCATCATCCTTGCTTAAGTGACAACTAGTAACCATAGGGGTTCCAATTGGTTTATAATTTTCTATACCAAATTTCTTCAACGTCTCCTCTATAAAGATTTGTCCCTAAAGGTTTGAGCAAACAATTTAGCCATAATTATTTGTTCATGAGAAAAATCACTACACAAAGTTTGAAATGTTTTCACATGAGTCAAGGGGTCACCTTTTCCATTGTACAACTCTGATTGAGGACCTCCATATGTTTAGGAGGGACAACACAAACAATGTCATCAGATAATGGGCTCACTACATTAAATGTGGGTACATTAAAATTGGATTGAGTAATGAAAGTCAATTGATGTTGTAAGGATGTAACAGTTTGGGCTAAGTTGTTAATGGTTTCTTTGGTGGATGGATTAAAATTAGACATGTTGGATTGTGATGGAGGAGTAATGATGTTGTATGTGGGTGGAGCTTGAGAATAAGGAGGTGGAATATTATGATATGTGGGTATGGGAGATTATTGGGATACAAATGGAAGACTCGCGGAAGGAGGGATATAAGAATATTGATTAATAGGATTGCCCCCATGACTAACATGTTTAGGATTAACATTTTTTGTGGAACTTGAATAGTGGGTTGAGAGCAACCAAGGTCTTTGGCACAACTTTTGATTGGCATGATATTAGTGTGAACAATATGAGCAAGGCCATACAACAAATCAACACCAATTTTATCACTTTGCACTATTCTCTTTAATCCTTCAATCAATGAGATTGCCTCACTTTCAGGGTATTGTTGACTCATCCATTGTTGAAGATTTTCAAATTCATTGTCAATCTTCTCCAATTGGTCAATGGTAACCCTAGTTAGTGATTCATCTACATCATGAGAATTATGAGGATAATGAGAATAAATGATATCATTTGTTGGGTTGGAGGAAGCACCAACATTCTCATGAAATAAGTTATCCAAATTAGGCTCCATATCCTTAGTGATTTAACCTTGGGAAGCCTTAATTCTACAACTTCTTCTCATGAGAATATTGTAGGTAGGACTTGTTGTCATGAAGGATTGCGCCTGAAAATGCTAAGTGTGAAACCTAGCAATTCTGTAAAACATGGGAATACTTTTAGGCTTGTGGGTTTCTTATATTGAAAGTAGACCTCCAAAGATCAGGCCGACTTCTTGTCTTGATGAATATCCTACAACTTAATTTTACTATGAAAAGGGATAGAAAGCTTGCATGTAACAAAAAACCTATCCTAATGGAGGTGATACACCAAAACGATGCAATTCTACTTGTTGTCCTAAAGCTATAACTAGCTGCAACAAAGACCAATAATAATTTCACAAATCAAATAAGATCATGAAATTCATCAATATTTCATGCGAAGGCTCGAAGTTATCCAATTTCCGCATGTAGGAAAAGTGATCTTTCACAACATGCAAAGAATCGAAAACCAAATGAACACAACCCATAACCTGAATTTACTATGAAATCTTCCTATTTCTACAAAGCATAAAAAAGACTGAGCAAAGGATTCTAATTTAAATCACAATAAATCTATCGAATCATTCATCTGACAATGGAAAAATAAGAATAATTGACAAGGAAACTGAAAAACTCTCTATTGCATGCTGAAAAAAATCTCTATAACAATGTTGAAAATTGAAGTGCTGAGATACAATCCTTTTTCTGCTATGTGTGTAGCAGAAAAGAAAGAACCAAAGGCAAAAAAGGAGGAGAAATGAATATATAGAAGATTATCCTTCAAAAACCCTAAAATGAAAAAACTGCATGAGAAAAAGCCTTGGGCAAAATTTGCCTAAAAAACTCATGTGAAACTATGCCAAAAATAGCTCTTGATGCTGAAAATAGGCCTCCAACTCAAATTGCATGAAAAAGATACCTCTTGCTAAAAATAGAACTGTCACCTTTGCTCAAAAAAGCCCATCTGAAAAAACAAACTCCTTGTACTAAAAACTACACGTCAAGCTGATGCAAAAAATAGCTCATGAACTAAAAACAACTCCCTCTCTGAAATTTTATATGTCATATATGTTGCATACTGCCCGATATAGCATCTGAAAAGAAAAAATCACCTCCCCTTTGAAAGTCTACATGAAGGTATTTCTTTTATCTCTTAAATAATTTTATTTTAACACAAGAATAAAACAGTTCGTTTTATTTCAAGTGCTAGTTATTTATTTTCCTTTATTTTTCTTTAAAATAATCTTATTTAAATATTTATTTAAAACAATTAATAACATTGTTTTTAAATAAATATTAAAACAATTTATTTATTTAACATGATTTTATTTTAACTTTGCCTTTTATAACTTAAAATATATTTATTAAGATTTTTAATAAATGTTTATTTTAAGTTGTAAACAAAAAGTGAAGCATAGTTGAAATAATAGAGCTTTATATTATCTCTTACATGCGGTCTCATATTACACACCTAGTTCAATGAATTTGCAAGTCATGACCTCGGCCCTTTTATTACATGCATATTTGTTTTTTAATAAAGGAAATACAAAGCCTAACATTTTAGGGCATATCAAACCCTAAAAACATGATATCCGCTCATTCTTCTTTTGCATCTTCTAGAAGAACTTAGAGGTTTGTTTGTTGCCATGCATGTGTATTCGAGCTCGAACTTGGAGTTAGGGTTTCTATGACTTGACCCGAGCTTTTGGGGAACTCATTGCATGACAGGTGTGGTATGTTACACATGCACCTTTTGTATCGACTTTGAGCTATTTTTATTTCTAGCTATTATCTTTTAGATGATCTTCCTCATGGCTTTATCGTCTCTGTGTTCTGGACTGCTAGAACTTTTATTTTATCCTTTGTTATCCCTTTGTGTTGCAAGAATAATATCTCTAGTGGCGACTAATTGTTCTAGTTTGTTCTTACGGTCTTTTATTTTGTTGTTTGATGATAATGTTGTTTCTTAATAGCCCTATGGTTATATTATTTCTGCCATTTCTAGATTCTTTGCAACAATATTAAAATCAGGTGTTATATTGTTGTAAAAACACTAGGGTTTCGACTTTTTATTGAGAAAAACCTTTGAATATTTTTGCTCATATTACTGCCTTAGAGAGGGTTTTGAATCTGCTTATGATAATAGGTTTCTTGGTTGTTTGATGCTGCTCTGGAAGGTCTCATGTCCACTGTCACTATATTCTAGCAGACTTTGCTTTGTCATTGATTGTTGAGACTTGTGTTTCTGATTGTTATACAATTTGTACTGTGTAAAATTCTATTGAATTATCATTTGATTAGACATATTTATTACTTTAGGTGTTGCTCCTTTATGCTCAGGCTCTATCATAATGGGTCACTGCCATATGAATACTTTGTCTTGCCTACCCTTCTCTACCTTCTGACTGAGACTTTCTTTATGGGAACTCATTAACACTATTGATTAGTGACTTTGATTTGACCTTATGACTGTGTGAAATTTTCTATCCATGACATCATTGTGTTTATTCTTTTACATATAATCACTATTATTGAATTTCATTGCTCTGTTAGGGATTAATGTATACCCTGTGTCTTCAATGACCTTTTTTTTTTCTATAGATCTTTTTCACTGATCTATCTTTGATATCTTGTGCTCATTCTTGTACTCTAGGTTGTAAGCATATTTTGCTATTAGGTTGCTCTATTTGTAGGGCCTACAAATATGCATGAATTTTTCTTGTGATAACCTTTATTATCTTCATGTATAGTGATTGTAGGTAGTCATTTTGATGTTCATGGGCCTGTGTGGTGCATGCTGGTTACAGACTACTTATCTGGATACTTCTATGACTTCTTTTTGACAAAGACTGATAATGACCAATAAGATAATGAGTTGTGAAAATATCTCATAAAGGCATTCCTAGCCTTTATACCATTATCTCTCCATATGATAAGCTCCCTTTCTCTAACATTTCAAGTCTATCTTTGTGTGCTCCTGTGTGTTGTGATGACTGAGATTTGCAATGACTGTTTTGAGTTGGGCATGATCTTTGTATTACTTGCATTTCCTATAAGTGTATATTCATTGTTGTAGCAACCCTGAAGCTTGAATGTTGTCATCAAGAAGTGATAACTTAAATAGTCATGTAACTATTATCACTTTTCTTTATTATGCTGCTCCAAGATGTATAATCCTATAATGCCTTGTAACTGTGAGAATACTATTGATCAAGATTGAATTAAACAATACTGTGATTATTAACCTTTCATTGTCTCTAAGAATGCATATGCCATGATGGATGTATTTTGTCTTTTTTAGATCATGCAGTGATCTTTTGTACTTGCATTCTTGTCCCTTTCATCAAAACTTTATCTATTATCATTCAATTCTCTATGACTGATAGACATGTTATTTGAGCTAAGTCATGGCTATTTTGAATTGAAAAAATTGTTGTCCTGAAGCTCATTATGCTTGGCTATTTTGTCATGTTATATTGAAATGTTTCATTATTCTTGTATAAATCTACTTCCTTTTGATCTATCTCTTCTTATTTAAGGTTGTCTTTCACATAGTACAGTGTTATGAATGTCTTCTCTATCCCTTGTTACTTTTATGCTCTTTCACACTTATGTGATGACTTTAGTCACTCGTTGGATATCGAATGCAGTCTTATTCATTGTTGTACGTGCTATCATTGAATGACAATTTATATTGTCATTGAGTGACAATATATAGGACCGTGGATACTATCGTATTCCTTGTTTATCAAGATGATTAGAGTCACCTCATGAGTGATAATTGGTATGCTGAGCTCAACCCTTGTGGGAGCCCATTTTAACCCACATACCTGATATTCATGAAATTTGTATCTGCACATGAAACAAACAAGTTAGATAAAACATGATACTTTTTGTTATCTCATGGCTCCTTCTCTGCATTGATCTTTCTTTTTGCTCCGAGTCTGATGTAGCACTATAAGCACATTGGGAATAACATTATGTATGCAGGAGTGGGATAAGTAGCCCAGAGCTCTGACAAATCTTTTCTCTTTCTCTTTTCAGGTCATCTCTTGGAGAGGACATCAGAGCACTTGGACCTACCAGACTATTCTGAAGACTCCAAAGAGAACTCATCAACCTATCCAGGCAATGATAGGTTTGTTGGGATTTGAGAACACTGAGAGGGGGGGGGGGTGAATCAGTGTTATGCCGGAATGAACAGTTTTTAACTTTCGAAACCATGCATGTATGTACCGATAAACAAATAAGCATATAACAAGAAGCAAATAAACTGTCCACATAAATGAACACCATAACACACAAAATTTATACGTGGAAAACCTCAAAGAGGAAAAACCATGGTGGGATTTGTGATCCACAATATCAGTTCATTGGCCATATAAAAAGATATTACTTAAAATAGGGGCCTACACTTGCATAAAGGCACACTGCCTAGAGCATACTGCTCATCACAAAGAGCCTCGCTGACTACAAGCTTTCTGCCAAAGTAAATTATTGAAAATGAACTCAGGAATGCATTTGCTATGTGAAATAGAGTCCCAGTTCTGGTTCTGCTCTATACCAGTTCACAAACTTCAACTATTATCGGTATTACTTCTCCTCCAAGAATGCTTTCCAAGCTATCTATAGATCATTGCATGATATAATGTTCGCATACAAAAATGATCTCCATACATATATTTCGCATCTCACAGTTCTGCTATACCTATATATGTCTATCATCTATTCCATCACATCATATATTAAATTTACCTAGCAGACTGACTTATATACCTATTACACATGATATGCCTTATGTCGGCTTACAATGCATTTACAAAAGATATTCAATGTCAGCCTCGATAATAATTACAAAATGATTTACTAAATAAATCTTCCTTGATGTCGGCTTCCTTGAAGTATTGATGTCGGTGCCGGTGCCAGTGTCGGTGTCGGTGTAGGCCTGAATCCTTCCAATGCTGGTATTTGTTGGTATATGCCTCCTAGTGTCGGTTTGTGACTTCCATCAGATCTTGTTGCCATCAATGACAACAAAATGAATCCAATGAGTGTCAATTGCCAACAATCTCCCCCTTTGGCATTGATGGCAACACTCATGTGAAAAATGAATTCCCTGTCGGTGTGCTCCCCTTGAGCAATACACTCCATATAATCCATCTGATAATATTTTCTTTGATATTTTTCACATATGTACATACTCCCCCTTTGACATAAACGCCAAAGACTAGTGAAAGAATAAAAGAATGAAAGAAGTCTGTTAGTGTCACTTGAGCTTAGTCATCTTCAGGATTTCTGGGCATGCCTTTTGTAGAAACTGAAGATACGTGTCTTAGCCTGATTTGAAAGTATTAGATACCGATGCAAGTCCACTGAGTAAGTGGGCAAGTGATTCCTTCTCCTGGGTATCTACCAGTGTGGGTTTTGCTAGCATATCCATACATTCTTTCTTGTGAACACCTAATGAATCAAGTCTAGGGATTACCAATCCTCTAAAAATTCTTGCTCTCCTTATTATTTTATCTTTCTCCTTCTCAAAAGAAAAAACTTGGTTCTCCAAGGACAAAATTTGTCCATCAATAGATGTAGTTAGTGCAGTCAATCCATCAAAAGAGTTAGCAATATTAGCCATTTTGTCATATAACTCCTTCAATCTGCTATCTACATTAGATGTAAGATTTCCCAAATTACAACATACTCTATAAATATTAGTACATTGTTTTAAACAAATTTCAATGGGAATAAGCTTATCTTCTGCATAGGCTTCCTTACCGGTGGCAGAGGTGTAGTAGGCTGAGCTGCCTTTCTAACAAGTTTCCTCCTAGAGTCTGCCTTCTATTTCTCTACCGGTGGTTTTACCACATACTTCCTTTGCACCCTTCTGAAAGCTAGAGGTTCATGATCCTCAGAGTCAGAGTCAGAAGTGATTGGGGAAATGTGAACTTGTGGCTTCTTTACTTCTATAGTACCAACCTCTGCCGGTTTAGTTGCCTATTTAGATTTAGAGCCCAACCGAGTGTCTATCTTGTGGATCACATCTTAAACATATGCAAACATCTTCTCTATTTTATTTTCTCTTCTTTTCCTATTAAAACTTGTTTTTACTTCAAGAGTCTTCTCTCCTGTTGTATCGAAATGCTCTATTTTATCATCTAATGGGGCATCTAACAATGTTTTTGCATAGAGTTAAAAAATGATGTCATCTACCTCATATCCAAGCTCAGTAATCAAGATTTGCCTGGGTTCAACTACTTCCATGAGAGTTTTATCAGTTTTCACCATGAAACATATGTCGGTAGAATACTTCTCCACAATATTCTTTGAAATTATCTCCCTTTTCCTCATGTTCTCCTGAAATGTCTTAAAATAACCCCAAAGTTTCTCATCTCTACTGGTACCAAGACCGGTGATAGCTATCTTGATCTGCGTACCTACTAGTATGTCATGAGCCCATTGCTTCTTTCCTAAACTGGGTAGCTCATTCAGGAAATAAATCATTAAACAAACAATCAAGTTTCCATATCTGAAAGTGCCTTTCTTGGTTCCTTTGATCTTAGTAAGGTTTAGTATCAATTCAATCCTCATCCATTCACATAAATCATACTTCGCATTATTCCTTAGCATCTAATATGCAACATGAATGCATGAACTTGCAACAAAATTCAATCGGTTGGATTGAGTTACCTTATATCCTATGATCATGCTTGCAAACTTTATGTCTGTGTCAGTGATTGTGCTTATCCTCATTGATCTATTGTCAGGTGTAGAACCGGTGAGTTTCTGAACCTCTGTGTTGGAAATTTTCTTACCAGGTTCTTGTCCGACCCTGGGTAACCCGGTGATAGCTTGAATAGCTTCCTTTGTGATCATGTAGGGTTTGTCTAACCAAATGAATTCGTTGTGAACCCTTCTTAGAACGTATCTAATAACTTCATCCTTAAATTCCGGTAAATACAAAATACCAGTTAACCCTAGATCCTCAATTGCCTTGAATTATGGTTTGATCATTCTGGTGTCTCCCAGTATGACTGATTGATACATGCTTTTGATGTCTTTGGTGCCCAAATCCTCAAGAGTGCAGTGAATGTATGCCCTCACATCTTCAACATACATTACTCTGTCAGGAACCCTAGAAAATGCTCCCACAAAGTCTTCCTTCTTGGCAATTTCAGGAACCTCCTTAAAGACTGGCCATAACCTATCCTTGACTTCGATGATTGTAGGGTTTGCAATAAAAGTAGGAGTGGAAGATCCAAATGCCATTTCAAAAAATCCCTGAAAGTGAATGCTGGTGAAAGATTTGAGTGCTTCAGATAATTGCTCGAAATCCTTTCTCAATGCTTTGCTCGCTCTTAATTTGCCTTTACTTCGCTCTGATTGCTTGAATGCTCAGTGAGTGAAAGTGAATTCACTTACCCTCTTTTATTAGCAAATAAAACCCTAATTTTTTGTAATTAATGCTTCACCAACAACCCTATAGATGTTGATTTCACAGTTATGTGCCGGGGTAACCTTCATCGATGATGAACACAATTCTCCATATTTCTTTCTAGATCTCCTTGGATCTCTTCCGGGGTAATATTGAAAAATTTAGTAGTGACTTTGCCAACCCCTAAGGCTTATGCCTTAATTACTGGTGGAGGAATACCTTGTTCTACCGGTGGATTTGCTGGTATAGATCCATCTCCACTTTGTTCTTCAGATTTTCTAACCCATCTCTTGGTGTGATCTTGTTGTATTTCATCTACCTTCTGCTTTCCTTTCTCATTGTCTTTATCATTATTAGTCGGTTGAGTCTTGCTTTTGCAATACTTAGCAATATGACCTATTTTGTTGCATGCATAACATGTAACATTGTTCATCTGAATTGCTTTGACATATCCGGTATTATTATTTCTTGACCTACAATGATTAGAAAAATGTCCAAACTTTCCACATGCATGACATTTAACATTCATTCTACAATCTTCTGATCTATGACCATATTTCTTGCAGTTTGTGCATTGACCGGGAACAGAATTGTAGTTTTGATTTGCCTTATTTCTACATTGTTTAGCCGTATGCCCAAATTTATTGCAAACAAAACATCTACCATTGAATTTATAAGCATTAGGTTGCCTTACCGATTTCCTCTGTTCTGATGAGTTTTGCATACCGGTTGTCTGATCTTCATTTGCAGTACCAGAGCTTTCACCTTGTACAAATCCAAGTCCTCTAGAATCATCAATCTGTCTTTGTCTTTTTAGTAAGTCATCCAACTGTGCAACATTGATCCTAAACTTTTCTTTATACTCACTTGCAGTAGTCAAATCATCTCTCAGAGTAGTTACTCGCCTTTCAAGATCTTGTTCATTATTCCGAGAGTGTGCCAAATCAATTCTCAATAGATTATTCTCATGAGTCAATCTTCCACATTCATCAAATTTGTTATTTAGAGATATAACAAGATTATCTTCCTTCTTCTTTCTGTCCTCAATATCTTTTGATAACCTCATGGTCAGATCTTGCATTTCATTCTTCATGAGCATGTTTGCTTGACTTAGTTTCTGACATTGTTCCTTAAGAGCATTCTTCTCCTCATCATCCGGTTGTTGCAGAAGTTCTTTTGTCTTGGCTTGAGCAAATGATAACCTTTCTTGCAGGATAAGAATGAATTCATTTACATAATTCATTTTTTCTTGCAATTTCAAGTTCTTCATCCTTTCAGCATCATAATCCTCAAGAGCCATCTCAAGTTGCTTCTCCATAACCATGTTCAAAGATTTCGGTTTTAGGATCTTCCTCAAGCTGTTAAACTTCTTCTGAGGTACCAAGCTCTGATACCAATTGTTGGGATCTAAGAACACTAAGAGTGGGGGGGGGGGGGGTGAATCAGTGTTCTGCCGGAATGAATAATTTTTAACTTTCTAAATCATGCACGTATGTACCGGTAAACAAATAAGCATATAACAAGAAGCAAATAAACCATCCACATAAATGAACACCATAACACACATAATTTATACGTGGAAAACCTCAATGAGGAAAAACCACGGTGGGATTTGTGACCCACAATATTAGTTCACTGGCCATATGAAAAGATATTACATAAAATAGGGGCCTACACTTGCAGGAAGGCACACTGCCTAGAGCATACTACTCATCACTAAAGAGCCTCACTGAAAACAAAGCTTTCTGCCAAAGTAAATTAATGAAAATGAACTCAAGAATGCATCTTCTATGCCAAATAGAGTTCCAGTTCTGGTTCTGCTCTGTACCGGTTCACAAACTTGAACTATTACCGGTATTACTTCTCCTCCAAGAATGCTTTCCAAGCTATCTATAGATCATTGCATGATGTAATGTTCGCATACAAAAATGATCTCCATACATATATTTCGCATCTCACAGTTCTGCTATACCTATATATGGCTATCATCTATTCCATCACATCATATATTGAATTTACCTAGCAGACTAACGTATATACCTATAACACATGATAGACCTTATGTCGGCTTACAATGCATTTACAAAAGATATTCAATGTCGGTCTCGACAATAATTACAAGATGATTTACTAAATAAATCTTCCTTGATGTCAGCTTCCTTAAAGTATTGATGTTGGTGCCGGTGTAGGCTTGAATGCTTCCAATGCCGGTATCTGTTGCTATATGCCTCCTAGTGTCGATTTGTGACTTCCATAAGATCTTGTTGCCATCAATGACAACAAAATGAATCCAATGAGTGTCAATTGCCAACAGGGTTCCCTCTCTCTCTCTCTCTTTCATATATTCTTTTGATTTCTTATGTGTTTATTGTACTATGATCAAAAGATATCTCTTGGCTATTCCCACGGCTTGTGTGGGATTTCATGAACAATTTGATCTTTCTAAATAAAAATGTGTTACATGCAAATGTTTTATTCATGTATATCTCTTTTGATTCAAACAATTGCACATTTGAAATAAGATACTCACATGGCATAGATGTTTATTTGTAAAGATAACAAAATTGAAAAACATTTGTGTACCTTTCTTCGAAATGCAATGTATAGGGCCTGTAACAGGTCACCAAATTTCGGTGTAGCAAAATTTGGTAACATGACTAATGGTAACAAAACTCATGCACAAAGGAGAGAAATTTGAATGCACAAATTGAAAATTGTGATTAAACAATGCAATTTTTTGTTAAAGTGATTGATTAACCAATTAATTAAGAAATTTGAATTGTGAATTTGAATGATAAATATCTCTAATTCATAGCATAACATATCATAAACATCAGATCTGAAAATAGGCTTGAAAAAAGTAAATTTTAGAATTATAAATTAGGGTTTTTGTGAATTTGACCTCTAAATTTATGTAATTCAATTGAAAATGAGATCTATGAGTGCAAATTTGAATTTTACCATGCATAAACAATCAAATATGAGATAATGAATCAAAATTATGCAACTCACATGTTTAAATTTAGAATTATAAATTAGGGTTTTTGTGAATTTAACCTCTAAATTTATGTAATTCAATTGAAAATAAAACTTATGAAAGCAAATTTGAATTTGAAAATGTATGAAAATCAGATCTAAGATCACAAATCAAAAATTAAGGTGGAAGAAGATGGATTCACCAAAATGTAATAGGTGGAAAATTAGGGTTAGGGTTAAATTAAGATAATAAAACCACTAATTGACCTAATTGACCATTACATTAGGGAGGAGATGAATCCAATAGATCTATCCTTAAAAGACCAAGATTTTGATCAAATTCTAGGCTCCTTTGATAGAAATTTCTTCTCATTAAATTAAATTGAATTGATTTGTTGAAGATTAGGGCAAGATAATGAACTATTGAAGTAATTTGATAGAAACAGTGAGCTACAGATGTATTATGGAGCCACCAACCTAGATCTGAGCAAAACAATATGTTTCAAATCTGTTCCCAAAAGTTCAGGTTGATTTTTCAGAACCAGGTAGTATGAATTCACCATGGTCCTCTAAATTTCTCGCCGTCGAAAGTTGAACCTATTCATCTATGTGAATTCTATTGATCCTCTTGATTACAACTTTGTACCTATTCTTGCACACAAATAAAAAGGGGAAATATGTGGGAATAGGGGTTTGTCTTTGATCAAACCCTAGTTTTGGAATTAACCATGAAATCGAATTAAAAAATGTAAATGAAAGACTATAGTAAAATACTTTCCTGTTGAGGGAAAGACAGAAAAAATGACTGAAACACTAATGATATACCTCAATGAAGTTTTTTTTGTCTCCATAAATGAATTAGGGTTTCATGTATGTTGTCTTCATAAAACATGGATCATGAATGTCATCTCTAATGCTTTGAATCTTGACTTCACTTCTGCTCCTATGCTTGATGGAAGACTAATTGTTTGCTCACTTGAATTTAGGATCTTAATTTTTCTTTCTTGAGTTGATTAGGAATTATATTAGGGTGAAAATGAGAGGGGTAGACATCCTTTTATACTTGCTTGTCAAAAATCAAATTAAATTCTCACACCAATTCGACACGGGGCTAGTTTTCCCACTCACCAAAGATGACCATTAAATGGGGCCAATTTGGGGCCAATTTAAGAGGCCTAGGGCATATACGCCTTACTCCCGATTTAGGACTAGTGCGTGGTACATCCTAGTCCTGATTTGGGACCAGTGCGTGGTAAATCATAGTCTTGGAAATCAAGACTCGAAACTAGGGGCTAAGTTGGAAAATTGATGAAAATGTGAAGTAGATGGGTGGTGTAAGCAGAATTGGTATTGCAATAAGGCTTGGAGGATGAAATGCCAAAGTGAGTCTTAAGTGAGGACAAAATTGGGCAATGGCTACGCAGTGGACAAAATGGCCCGCCCATGCCATGCCTTCTCATCCCCATTCTCCCATGCATCATCACCATCCACTCAAACGGTCCCAGCAAACCGTACCGATCTGCACAACTTGTACCTTAACTCGGGAAAGGAAATGCTCCTCGTTGCCTCGACTGCTGTGCTGACTACCCCGTGCAGTGAAAAGGAAGGAGCAATTTTTTAATGTTTTTTTTAATTTGTTCAATATATGAAGTTTTGTATATGTTTATATTATCATTTTTAAATATGTCTATATAATGTATTGTTTAATATTTTTTTAATAAATATTATATAAAAAAATTTCATATGTTATTTTTTTATTGTTTTATAAATATGTATAATTTTTTAATTTAATTGTATACAATGTTTTTTTGTTATAATATTATTTATTTAATAGATTTATTAAATTATAATGTTTAAATTTTAAGCAAATCTATAAAATAAATAATTTTAAAATTTACTTAAACTTAAAATATAACTATCAAAATTTACTAAAAAATAAAAGTAATTCACTAAGTTTCTTAGTGAAAAATATTATAGTAAAGTAATTAAGTTACACATATTTAAGTTAAAAAATATCAAGTAAAAATATGTGTAACTAATATACAAATTTAACATATATATTAAAAAAAAATATTAATATAACTTAAAAATAAAATAAAAATATGTGTAAGGAATGTAAAATTTTAACATCCATAATATATAATTAATTAAATGGTTTTAACATATGTAAGTTAAAATTAATGATTAGTTACACATATTTAAGTTAAAAGAAAAATAAAAAAATTAACTAAAAGTAAAAAAAAAAAGTAACTAAATTGCTTAGTTAAAAATATTTACTTAGTTACTTTTATTTTTAACTTAGTTACTTAGTTAAATATTTAACTTAGTTAATATGCGTAACTTAGTTACTTAGTTAATATGTGTAACTTAGTTACTTACTTACATATTTTTAACTAAGTAACTTAGTTACTTTTATTTTTACTTTTAGTTAATTTTTTGATTTTTTTAAAACTTAAATATGTGTATCTAATCATTAATTTTAACTTGCATATGTTAAAATCACTTAATTAGTTATATATTATGGATGTTAAAATTTTACATTACTTACACATATTTTAATTTTATTTTTAAGTTATATTAATTTTTTTTTTTAATATATATGTTAAATTTGTATATTAGTTACACATATTTTTACTTAATTACACATATTTTTACTTTTATTTTTAAATGAAAAAATATAAAAAATATGTGTAAGTTAATATTTTTATCTTAAATATTTTTAGCTAAGTAGCTTAGTTACTTTTATTTTTACTTTTAGTAAATTTTTTTGATATTTTTTAACTTAAATATGTGTAACTTAATTACTTTACTATAATATATTACACTAAGAAACTTAGTTAATTACTTTTATTTTTTAGTTTTAGTAAATTTGATAATATTTTTTAACTTAAATATGTATAACTTAGTTAAAAATATTTCAGTTAAAAATAAACTATTATTTACCTATTTATATGTATGTAAATAATTAAAAAATAATATTATTAAAATTTCTATATGATACATATATCTTAAAAGCATCAATTATATATTATAAATATTATAATATGATTTTTCTTAAAATAAATAGAAATAAAAAAATTAAAAAAAAACATATAACTTATTATTAAAAAATCTAAATATATAATCAACTATTAATTTATTATATTACTTAGTGTAACTTTTAAATATATATATAATAAATTAATAACATATTAAAATAAATGAACGTGGTAGGACAATACTAATTTTGGGGGCAGAACTTCTGACGTGACAGTTTGATTGGACTGGCGTCATGGCATGGGGGCATGGAGAAGGGAAGGCATGGCATGGGGGGAGCGTTTTGTCCCCTGCGTAGCCATTGCCACAAAATTGTAGGCGAGTACAATTTGGGATGCTGCAGATAGTTACTTGAATGATGTAAAAAGGGTAACTAAAATTATATCTCAAAACGACTAGCTTAAATAGATGATTCTAACTAGATAGTTACTTGAATAATGAAAAAAAACAATTAAACCTTTTTTTATTAATAGTGTTCGATGGATAATTTTTTAGACATAAGTGTCAAGATCCTTTTAGATTGAAGGAAATATGTCTTAAGAGTTGTAAACTAACAAATTATATAGGAGTCAAATACTAGTGTTATGAGTAACACAAAATAAGTCTACAATCTAAATATTATCTAGTTTCTAAATATAACTACTTGCTATCTAATTGATTTACTCAAATGAAACTACTCATATTTCTATAGATTTTCTCAATTCTACTAGTTTTTGGCAAACTATGCCCAAATTTGTTCATAACTAGATAAAATTGAAACTATTAGGCTAGGGTTATTTGGTTTATAAGCTCTTTGGTATACTTGTTTCATTCATAAATTGTGAACCCACCCAAAATTTTAAAGCTCCAACTATGGAGAATTCCACCATCTCATAAGAACACTATCTTGATGTTGAATACTAATCAATGCACTACAAATTACAAACAATTGATGGTTGCCTATGACAAGGTTTCTATTAACACTATATGGTCTTTTGATATATGAAAAAATACTGGAAGCTCAAGTCTGTTTGTATATGTTGTTTGAGAGATAAGTATTGGAGTCTACGAAAATCCTCACTTTAGTAGACCCTTTTATGGGAAATTTTGCTTCGTAAAAATAATAATTCTTTACAATAGTTAAAAAAACCCTAACATAAGGTTTCTAACCTAGATAACTATTTTAGGAAAAAGCTTAAAAAAATTGTTAGTACCTTGCTACTTTCACCACTTTTTGACCATCAAGATCTCTTAAGGGTGAAGTGAGAATATATCATACATAGTTATAACATAACACTAATCAATTATGACTACAATGAAATGTGGCCCTAGAAAGAGCTCTAATAGGTCACTTGCAAGGAATATATAAATGATATACATAGATATATACATGAAATAAGAGAAAGAGAGTGCTTGGATATTAAATTTGTGGTGCCATTTCAAGGGATAATCTTCTCAATAGAACACAAATTCTGATTACAATATTTAAGACACCTCACTTTTGCTTAAACACAATTGTATATAGCTAACAACTAAATACAAGTCCTACTATCTCATGCACGTGGGATAAATACTTTATTCTAGCTAACTAATAGGGTGACGTGAAAAACGTATGCATACCCAAGCCTTTGTTTAATAATATAGAATGCACATGTGAGAAACGACATTCTTAATATATGTCTATTTAATTTTTTATTACTTCCTAAAAATTGACATGTGTTCTAAAGGTTTTCTCCTTGATCTCACATGTGAATTACTTGCACATTGAATGTCTTTAAATACTATGACATAATGACATGTTGCATAAAAATATGTTAAGTAAATTCACAACGACTAATAGAAAGAGAATAAACTTGGAATTTGAATTTGAACATTTAAAGTTCATGTTTATTTGACATGTTGCATAAAAATATGTTAAGTAAATTCACAACGACTAATAGAAAGAGAATAAACTTGGAATTTGAATTTGAACATTTAAAGTTCATGTTTATTTCTTCGCACCTCAAGATTGTACTAAGTCAATTCCTAATTAACAATTTTAATGTAAGGAACAAATATATAGAAATAAGTATGAAATGAGAGAAATACAATGAATAAGTAAATAAAGAATATTTGAAAATTGATGTAAAGAAGATAAATACTATTGAATAAAGATTAGGTAAAAAAAACCTAATTAAAAGAATGTCATAAAACTAAATAGAAATTAACATTAAGTATCACAATTTAAATTTGAGAATCATATGATTATCTGTCACGAAGAACATGCTCGTTAGGAAGAATCAGACTGTCAAATTTAGGCCCCTGAAGGTGTGCCAACGACCTTGTCCTCTGAAAACGATGGATACAAAAGACGGCTATTTGCAAGTCAAAACTTACTATACGAAGGTATTTTGTCAAACAAAGCCTAACAATTTGGCATCAGTGGTTGTGTGCATGTCACATGTCCTTCGCAGCGAGATTTTAGATGCAAGATTGGCGTGACCCATGGATCGAGAGCAGACGGTGAAGGCGAGCATGCCTTTGGGCTGGCGATAAGCACCTGAACTAGGCCAGTACAATTTAGAATTTCTGGGTGTGGCGGAATTGAAGAATCCCGAGCACAGTAGGAGGTGGGGATTGGGAAGAATGCCTTAAGAATAGAGAGGGGAGGAGTAAGGTGGAGTAGGGAGGAGGGGGGTAGGAATAGTAATTAGGCATTGTGTAAGAAAAAAAATGGAGGAGTGGAGGGCAGCGGTGGCAGTGGCGCAGTGGTGGTGCTTCAATGTGGCTGTGATAGTGATGAACAAGTGGATCTTTCAGAAGCTGGATTTCACATTTCCACTGTCGGTTTCGTGTGTGCATTTCATATGCTCAGCAGTTGGGTCTGGCATAGCCATCAGAGTATTGAAGGTGAAGCCCCTGATCCAAGTGAATGGACACGATCGCTGGACCAGGATCTTCCCCATGTCATTCGTCTTTTGCATAAACATAGTCCTGGGGAATGTCAGCCTGCGGTACATACCTGTCTCTTTCATGCAAACTATCAAATCTTTCACTCCCGCCACCACAGGTTTGCATACTTTCACATCTTCTTGCCTTACCAAATATTTTTACCTACAATTTGCCTAACTTGTAGATCGCTTGTATTGCTTGTTTTGGCAGTATTTCTTCAATGGCTGGTGTGGAGAAAAAGCTTTGATCAACGCATATGGTGGTCATTAGTCCCCATAGTGGGCGGAATTCTTCTCACTTCTGTTACAGAGCTCAGTTTTAACGTGTTTGGTTTTTGTGCAGCCTTCTTTGGATGCCTTGCTACTTCTACCAAAACAATTCTTGCAGAGACTTTGCTTCATGGATATAAATTTGATAGGTGTGCCATACTATAATTTTGCTTCTTTCGGATTAATAGATTTTCACAGTCCATATTAGTGAGATTGTAGAGCTTTAAAGTAAATTGGGTATATATTTTTGAATCAAGTTTCATATTTTATTAATTGTAATCTTTTTAAGTTGCCACACCTTTGACTCCTCTGTCTGCTATCTCCAGATTTCAATGACAATATTTATCAACAAAAATTCCTTGCAACACTCGTTTGTCTCCCTATACAAATGATAATGTTTTTCAAATGCAAGATTTTATATCTTCATACTTTCACATTTAAATTTACGACCAGAAATAGAAAACAAAAAGCTTTTCACATGCTGGAGAAGCATTATATGCAAATGCTTATGATTTTTTGTTGTGTAAGATGGCTTAGTCTTGTAGTTTCAAGAATTGAACGAATATCTGCCTTAGATAACAATCTAAAATACCAAGCATATTTACTAGCTCGTCGAACTGGTTAAAACATTCTCATGTTAAAATGCGTGATAATGGCTGAGGTAATCATAAGCAGCCATAAATTGTTTTCATAGAAATGCCCTGGAGGATGATTTCTGATCAATATAAGTACACTTGTTAACCATTTGCACTACAATAGATAGACTAAGGTAGAACATAGAAGATATTTAGCAATTTGATGGGCTACTCACCAAGTTAGCCCTGCCAAGCAGATTGTCTCATGGTGGTTGAGTTAGTTTTTTTTTTTTTGCTAGCTTCCATGCCCCCTACTAACATAGAGAATAACACTGATTGAGTTAGCTTACTCTTCTGAACACGTTCTGTTTCATTTTTTGTGATAGAATCAAAGAACTACATGTTATAATCTTCAATAAAGTTATTGTGGACGTAGGATTACCTTTTCAGGAGTGTCTCAAGAAGTGAAACAGATTGGACTATCAATATGTCTGTTTATTTTCTGTTTTTATACTTGTTATTACTTTCTCAATAACTTATCTATCATCTCAACCTTCAAAATCCAAAATGTGTGCGTGTAGCTTCCAAGCAGACATCAGAGCCAAAAAGAGCTACCAAAGCTACCATAGAAAATGTCTTGCAAAGATTCAAGACAGTGGAACAGAGTACAGGGTTTATTATAGGCTTGGTGTTAGTCAACTTTGATAAACTGGAGAATACGATAGATGACATTTTGACATTACTCAGTCAACTTTGATAAACTGGACAACACGATAGATGACATTTTATGCAGTAGACTAAAAATATGTTGAAGAGGAGCAAATACATCCAAAGATTCCAATGCAAACTGTAGGATAACATTGATGCCAGGTTCACAAGGAGTGACCATGCAATAACACGCTTGATAATATAAGTTGATCATAGGCAATCTTATTTCAAAAAAATGAGAGCCCTACAACATTAACTTGAACTTTTAAAATCTCTTTCTTCCAATCTAGATCAGACATGTAACAACAATAGAAATTCAGGAGGTGGAACTCGTGCTTCATGATTGATTTAAAAAAAGCAAAAAACATTTATTGAACATATTCTCATACAAGATGAAATTAACAAATTATATATTGAAACAAGAATGGTCAAAGGGAGCAATAAACCTGATCATAGTGGGTGTGATGAAATAGAGGAAGTAGTTTGTTAAGGTCAAACTCTGGTCAATCTCGGAATTCAACACAAGGAATTTAGAAGCCGAGAGATTTGGTAGAGACGAGAAACAAGAAAAGATTGTGTAGACCCTGTGTGTGTGTGTGGACTAGTATTTAACTATATTTTCACATATTAAGTTTTATTCACCCACTTTTCCCGCATACAGATTGGTTCATATTAAGGCGGCTTCACTTGCTTTCCAACCTAGCCTCCTCCGCAAATCTCCCAAATTAAAGGTAACATAGTCTTTTATTAACAAAGATTTAATATTATAGGATCACACATCATTATGATAAAAAAGGAAGAAGGAAGGAATGATGGTAAGGTAGTCTTCATCAGAAATACGAAAGTTGTATTCCTAGACAGAAAGACTGTTATTTAAAATTGAGGATTCTAGAATTGGATGGCCAAGGCTCTCCATAGAGAAAATTTTCTCGACTAAGTTGAGCGCTTGATCAACAGAACTTTGGAGAATGAAAAAATTCATCTTTCAAAAATGGAAGGGATTGAATTACTTTTTTTGTGGGGTATAAAATATGGAGGTAGTGGGTTTGCGGATATTGCATATCATATCAAATCAAGTCTGAAGAATTCCTGTAAGCAGATAGAAGACAATCTGTCATGCCCCCGCCATGTTAGGAAAAGTGGCAGCATTATTAACTCTATATTGCTGCCTTTATCCTTGAGAAAAGAGATACGAAGAGTAGTGATTCTACAAAGGGGTCGATGGAGATTAATTAAGGCATGCAAAAGAAAATTAATCAAAAGTTTCATTACAACGATTATTAAAAACAACTCCAAGGAAGCGACTAATTATGAAGGGGTGTATCCCTTGCAAAGGCAATAGTCTCAATCAAAGGGTGTGACTCCCTCTCATTTGAAGATGTAAGAGGGAGAACAAATCCTTTGGGAGAGGCATCAATTCACAATCAATTCAGAAAAAAATTCAAGCAGCACTCATTAATAAAAGCATTCAGGATTATTCATGGATTGACTTGTCAATCCATCAAGAAATATTAATCAGCAAAATACATCAAGTTATTGATTTTGAATTCTAGGGAGTATTTGCAAACCGGAAGGACAAAATCCCATTTGGGTTCATGAGAATTGGAAGGATGAAAACCCTTTCATGCTCTTATTGAGTTTAGATCCAAATCTTGGTTGAGGAGGATGAAAATCCTCCAAGGTGGTCTAAGAGTTGGAAGGACGACAACTCTTTTGTGCTCTTTAGCAAGCTAAGGACAAAACTCTTGATGTTGTCATTGTTGAGTTAGGGACGAAACCCTCTAATTCAGCAGATTTGTAAAGTATTTCTAGAGAATTCATGGTTTGATCAACCTTGGGTATTATGCTATGATTTATTGATCAGAATATGATTACAAATTCTTAATATTTGATAAAAATATTATCAATTTTTTTAATCGGTTAATGGTATTTTTATTGCTAATAACAGAAAATTACATCTTCAGCACATCAAAAAGCAAAGTTCGTAGCAGCCATACAAAGATTTTCACAAAGACTGTATCAGGCTTCCCCACCTCTTAAACATACAAAATCAAAATGATAATGGTTCCCCACCCATAGTATGCAGCTGATATGTCTTTACAGTGCTACACATTACAAAAACAAAGAGTCGATTGAAAGGAGAAAACAAAATAATCAACAGGCTAGACTACTCTGCAACGACTAGTTCCTTGCCTTTCCCACTTGCATCCCTGCCATGCTCCATCTGTTCCTCCGAGTCATTAGTGTCATCATTGTCTTCAGGCGGGAAGCCAATCCACATTGTTCGTTGGCATTGCTTCATCTTCAAAACCCTCGAGTGACCGCACTTGCATTTGGAAGGTGGAGTCCCGCCAGAGTGTAAAGATTTCATCTCATTCAGGCCCCATTTTTCTAGCTCCAATCTCAGCTCCTGCCTCTCCCACGCCTTCAGATACTCTTTGATCCCTTGCATTCCAATCTGCGTAGAGGCACGACGAACCTCCTTATTGTAGTTTGTGCTCCATAGGAGATATGGGCATAGGGGAGGTTGGAATTTGCTTACATGGAACCAAGACCCATTTGGGCAAACAAAGCCCACTCCATCACGTGTCATCCGCAAAAAACTGTCTAGGCCTCCACATCACTCCTCGTGGACACAACCACGCACAATCCATTCAACTTGTTTCTTGTCCTCGAGTTCAAAGCACCAAGCCACAAACATGGATGCAATGTCAGCATTGGTGTGATATTTGAACTGCGCCCGCAGATATTCCTCCCCAAGGACAATCTTAGCTCGGGTAAGGAATTTTTTCTCCTCAAAACAGGATATGTTAGCCAATCTTTTGTCAGAGATTTGCCCCTAGAATGCCATCATTGGCCTCGAAGCTTGCAAGGAAAAGTTTGGCTTCGTTCTCACCTGTGTCGAAATAGCACCGAGTCGAAGTGCAGACTAGCAAAATCTTTTGGTGAAGTTGTATCCTTTTCGCACAGCGGTTTCGTTGATATTACTTTGGCTTTTGTAGGAAGCAAAGCCATTACTAATATCACTGTCCTTGGCTAGGGGGACTTTAATGCGCTCAGCCTTTTGAATTTGGCAATGCTTATTAGATATGACACTACATGGAATTCGCATGTGGGTGGTACATTAATGCGTCGTCGGCTTAATCCATTGTGGTCGCACATTCAATTACGCCAACAAGCCCGAGAGATTTGGAAATGATTTTCATCTCTTTGCACGCCCGATGAAGGTTGTTATCGTACTAACTTTGACTTGCATTTACTTCCCTTGATCATTTCCACAACAATGACAAGTTTCGCCACTCGAAACATTGCCAACAAGGCAAATTCAAATCACTCCATGTTATAGCCGTTGGGGAGGTAGGTGTCTAAGGTTAATTCGCCAACTTGTAAGTCAAAAGCTTGGTTGGCACACAAATCAGCATCATTATTTTCTTCTTTGAGGACATGAGACACTTTGAAGTTGTGGAAAGAGTTGAGTTGATTTTTAATCCATTGAATATCTCTATCAATCTTCCAATTTTGAGCTTCACCCCTGATAATGGCCTGCGTTATGATTTGAGAATCTCCTTCCAAATGGAGTTTTTCCACACCAATCCTTTTAGCCATTTGAACCGCCAAAAAACCCGCTTTTACTTCGGCTTCATTATTGGTGCCCAAGGTTAGTTGCTGTTTACACGTAGCAATGACAATTCCATTACAATCTTTGGCTACACATCTTGCACTAGAGGGTCCCGGGTTTCCACGAGACGCCCCATCAAAGTTGATTTTTATCCATTTTGGTTCCGAAGGGCTCCAATTAGAAATCCTCCCTGGTGAAACAAAAGGATTAACCCTTTGATACCCATTAACGGGTCAAAATATTATCAATTTTGAGTAAATATTATTGTTTTAAGGCAAAAATCAGCAATATCAAAAAAGGGGACATCACAATTGGTATCAGAGTGTTGATCTTGCTAGCTTGGGGATCTAAAAAGTAGCTATGCAATTGAGCCAAAGAGCTGAACAAGCCTTGGAAAGAGGAAGGAGAAAACTAGAGTCAAGTAGCAACTGAATTCAAGGTAATCAAATGGTTGATTATGAGGGAGATCAAGTAAACGAATTGAAAGCTTATATGGAGCGAAAAGAAGAAACAACACAAATGTTTCTCCAAGCAATTCAGAACATGAATAATACAATTAGTGCTCTTAGACCTAACCAAACAATGGAAGGGATTTTAATTCAAACCATTCTGATAATAACGATACAACTCCATTAAGATCTTCACCTAGAGTAACACGACCTACATTTTTACCTAGAGAGGAGAAATCACGGGAAGAAGAAGAACCCAACATGGCAACAAATGATATTGATGAATGTGTGGAAGCATATTCAAGAATTGAACCTGGCCTTAGAAGGCATATTCTGTTTAAAGAATATTATTATGCAAGGTCAAGAAATACCTCAACAAGAGAAAGAAGGCAGCCCAACAAAGATTAATGGAAAAAAGTAAGATGACTTCCCACTTTTGATGGTTTGGGGAAAGACACTGCCTGAGCATGGATGCAAAAACTAGATACCTATCTTTTTCTTAGTACCATTACATAAGACAAAAGATATTAGATTCCCCATTCTTCACCTAGAAGGAATAGCACATGACTGGTGGCATCATGGACTGATCACACAAGGGCATCATCTCATCGTAACATATGCTGACTTTACACAAAGACTCATAGAAAGGTTTGATAGGAAATATCAGGAGATGCATTTTAAGGAGTTAACATGACCAAGACATCAATTTTTTGCACCTATTCCACTGAAGTAATTATCAAACAGTTTGCTTGTCTGGTTTGTGAAAGGTTTCAGTTGGCAATGGTGTTGCTATTTGTTTTATTGCAGATTTTGCCACATGAATAAGAAACACACAATGTATGCATAAAAACATTTGCATAACCAAAATAAATAATATTACTTCTCATTATGAAATAGCTGGAGTAAGATTACAAGAACAAAATTACAGAGTTTGACCTTTCTTTGTATAACTATAATCTGACTGAATATGGTATTGCAGCACCCAGAAATAATAACAAAAATATTTAAATGCAGATATCAATAACAGGGACCAGCAATATATCATAGCAGATGAAGGCCCAGTATGAGGGCAATACACATCAAATCTCCTCTTCTAATGGCAAGCAATGGTGCCCATTAATGGTTTTCTAAAGCACAAACAATCTCTTTTCTTTGCATCCCCTTATGAATGGAAGAATAGCAGATTCAACCCCTTTGGTATTAGCCATGACCACCTGAGAAGAGTGAAATACAAACAATGTACTCAGGAATTTTTCCACGTCCAGCTCCAACAACACCACGTCCTCCAACAAGAATATTAATACCAAAAAGTAGCCCAACAAGGAGTTTTGTAGCTATGAACTCACTCAATGACTGAGAAAATGTTCACGTCAGGTAAAGAAAATTGCTATGCCCAACAATCAAAAGATAGGCGGCCAGAAATAAATATTAGTTGCTTTGAAAATGCAAGTCGACCCTTAACTTCTGTCTATACGGTCCAAGGAATATGGATAACAAGGTTGCTCAAGTGGAAGGGAAGCCACGACCTAGTTTGGTATCAAGCCAACCCAACCTCCACACGCCCAACTGAAAATATCTAATACGACAAGACACAAAAGAAGAATCTCACGCCAGCATAAAATTACTCAAGTCCAAACCATACAAATTTCTAATTCGCCCTTTATTTTTTTTAAATCGACCCAATTGGCATAAAAGGGATCGCTCAATTCAGTCCCAAAGAGTCTTCATATTATATGCTTATAATAATGACACCGGTCCTCCTTGAAAATGAAATTAGATTCACAATAAATTACTTCAAATGCATAGGACCAAACAATTGCCTAGCACATAATATCAATGGCATCCAACCTTCAAGCAAATTTTTACAACCACACACTTGAAATTTATCTTTTTTTAAAGATTTCTGAAATTTCAATATCTTCGATCAATTAATCTGAAAAAAACCCTGAAACTTCCTTTTTGCACCAATGCAAACCTTGCCTGGATTGCCTCCAAAGATGCACCAGGAACAAGGGTTTTTGCCCTCACTCAAACCTTCAACGCCCTGTTGATCCTTGTGAGTAGCCACTCTACTGAAGTAAGAGGGTTTTCATCCTCAGCTCCAATAAACCATTGGGGTTTTTGTACCATTGGCAAGTTCGGCCACAAGCACAAACATTTGAATCTCCACAGAGGAAACAACAAGCTTTTGAATCTTTTGTATGTAACAAATGAGCCCTCATCCTCCTTTTATAACCATCTTGGGATTTTTTTGGAAATTGTAATATAAAATCACTTTATAATTTATTTAAGCCTTATATCACCATGAAGTGATTTAATTCATTATTTAATTATTCTCGGCACACAAATTCACTTTATAAGCACCCCAACATTTAAAACTTTCCATCTTGGTTCCAACAAGCTATAACACTAAGGTGCCTATGAAATTATTTTAATTAAAATAACAACTTTAGTAAATTAACTAAAAATAGCTCAATATTACACTTGAGTTACAAAAGCGGTTGAAATGCATTGGATTCAAAAATTGATTGTGCAGGAGTGAAACTGATGATGAATGATGATAATTGGGCATGCTGAGTGACAGTATAAATAGATGCCATCTCCAAGAATCTTGGAGAACACACCAGAAGTTGGAGATGACATTGGAAAGTGCCCACCGAGTTACCTCGACCATCTGATCTTGCTGGTAACACTAAATAACCACTTTAATAAGGCAAACACACACTTAGAAGGTTAGAGCCAATTGCAAAGCAAGAGAACCCAAAAATGGGGACATTACAATTCTCCCCTCCCAAAGATTGCTAGTGCTCAAGCCCTTGGCTAGAAATGTCTTCCCAAATGTCACCAACTTGGTGGGATACCAAGTTTTACTCATAACCTCTCTCTAGTCCACTTGCAGGAACTCAAATGGACTCATATGAAGGTTGAAATAAGAGGTAATAAAAGCATTATTATCACTTTTTTAGGCCCACATCTTCGCATGGGATACTTTTTCCATTATCATTAGTCACTAATAATCCCTGAAAAAGATCTTGTGCATAGATACCAACATAAAGAGTGACTCCACCATGCTGATGCTGCACTACTCTGATTACCATATGGACCCCATTGAGAGTACATTTGATGACGCTTATAGATTCAACATCCATGGTATCCACCCCATCAATCTATAGACCCACAAGGTCAATTGTCAACCCATGATGATGCAATCCACTATAGTTCACTGTAGGAAGTAAACCATCAACAATCCTGGGTGGCATGATAGACAATTCAGCTGGATTCACCTCATAATCGCACACCACACTTGGATCCTATATCTCACTTGTGTCATCGAAAATAGGAGTCACCTCATCATCCAACTCAAAGAGTGGATTATCAAAATTCAAATCAGCACTCATCACAAAAAGGGGGTTATCAACAAACTGGGAAGTATTCCCACTTTTTAACTTACACCAACCATCCTGCTGTCCCATATGTGAAAATGCCAAATTATGGTTCAGCTCTAAGTCAAAGTCTTCTTGGATTTGGTCAAGCTCTCCAATCACCTTCATGAGTTCTATTGCCCTTTTTCTGTTTTCTTGTTCCCTGAATTGTTCACCAACTACAATTTGATTTTCTGCTTCTAGTAGAGCCATTTGAGTATTCTCCAAGGCATCCCGAGTATCCTTAAGCTCCAAGGTGAGCTTATCAACCTCATCCTCTTTCCCTTTCAATGCATCAACATCCATTCAGCAATCTTTAAGATATGATCTCTGTTTGAAAGTAATTGCAAATAATCAGATTTCATAAACCCCAAAACTTCTTTGACCACTTGCAAATTTGCAAGAGAAAATTCACCTTCCAAGGCATCCTGAGTATCCTTAAGCTCCAAGGTGAGCTTATCAACCTCATCCTCTTTCCCTTTCAATGCATCAACATCCATTCAGCAATCTTTAAGATATGATCTCTGTTTGAAAGTAATTGCAAATAATCAGATTTCATAAACCCCAAAATTTCTTTGACCACTTGCAAATTTGCAAGAGAAAATTCACCTTCCATGCCCTTTTGTCTCCTCTCAATTTGGGCCTTCTAGTAGAGTTCTTCAATGATCTTGTGGGTGTCATCAATATGTACTTAGGTGGCAACAATCATATCCTCAGTGACCTTCAGCTGATTCTTCAAACTCTATGTCACAAAACCAACACCTGGAAATATATATTCTTATTGGTCCTCCAAATCAGCCCCCTTAAGGTCATCTTCTTTGCATGGTTTAGGCTCACAAGTTGGGACAGCCCCTTGGTCAAAAGGAAATTCATCGACTGCTGCAATAATTTCAGATTCATATGATAAACCTCCTTCCAGCAATATGTTAATTCTTCCCATTTCTGAATTCACCAAATAAGCATCGTCATTAAAATCAACCTCCTCATCAAATTTAGGATCTTCCAAGTTCCTTATTTTGGCCTCGAAAGCTGCGTTTGAATGACACAATTATGCATAAGTGAACTGCTACTACAATACATGGTTGATTCATCATACCTTTCATTGGAGTTGTTAGTGTCACTATAGGCCTCATAATCCTTGTTGGACTAATCTGAAAGCATAGCCAAAGCTGCTGTTTTGTCATCTTTGTCAAACAAATCCACATCATATGAAGATTCATGCACTTTAATGGAGCTATTTTGGGACTCTGTCATACCTCCTTAAGTTAGGCCATTTTCTTCAAACTCTATAGCCTCAACCGTTTCTTTGTCCTCAACACCACTTGGCTGCTATAATTCACTTTTTCTGTTGGTCCCACATATGTGATTAGGTGTCCAAGCCTCTTGACATGTGAAACAACGCTGCTCTTTTCTCATTTGGTTCTTCCTCTTTTTGGGAGATCCTGTAATTTGTAAACCCAATGAACTCAATTCCTCTTCAGTCAGTTGTCTTTTGAACTTCTCATTTTTCTGCCAAACCAATCATTTTGAGAACTCATGAGCTATAGGTGAGACATCTTGCTCCTTCCTCCAAATAACTGACAAGTCAAATTGCAATTGCTTGGAGAAGCATCATCCTCATTTAAAATCAAGCACAAAATAGTTAGCATAGCTTCTTTAACATTGCCTACATGATGTTTTTTGATTTTGGCAAAGAAGCATTGGAACATTTGGAGAATTATATTGTTACACTTGACATCAAGCAAAATAATACATGATCTAACTGTTGTCATTTTATGACACCCTTGGTCCATCAGTAAGAACCGATCAAAGATACGATCCATGGACTAGCGCTGCCCTAGTTGATCAAGGAGAAAGCAGAAGAATCATGAAGTATGAGGTGTTGCCTTGCCCGGAGGAAGTTCCTCCCTCAGCCTTTTCTTCCTTCCCTAGAATTTCGGAACCCCGAGGTTCCGAAGTTCCTTCTCTTTGCCTTCTTTCGTTTTCCTTCTCCGGAACTCCGGAACCTCGAGGTTCTGAAGTTCCCTCTTCGTTTTCTTCTTTCTTGGAACTTCGGAACCCCGAGGTTCCGAAGTTCCTTCCTTTTGCTGCCTCTCCTTTCTTTTCCCGGAACTCCGGAAACCCGAGTTTCCGAAGTTCCCCTCTTTCTTTCCCCTCCTCTTCTGTTCCTTGGAACTCCGGAACCTCGAGGTTCCGAAGTTCCTTTCTCTTTTTCTTCCCCTTCCCGGAACTCCGGAACCCCAAGGTTTCGAAGTACCTTTCCCTTGCCTTCTCCGGAACCCCGGAACCCCGAGGTTCCGAAGTTCCCTCCTAGCCTTTTTTCCTTCCTTTCTCCGGAACTCCGGAACCCCGAGGTTCCGAAGTTCTCTTCCTTCGCTTCCCTTCTTCCTTCTCGGAACTCCGGAACTCCGGAACCCCGAGGTTCCGAAGTTCCTTCCTTAGCCCTTTTTTCAGTTCCTCGAAACTTCGGAACCCCGAGGTTCCGAAGTTCCCTGCTGCTCTCCATTCTCCTTCTCAAAACCCCGGAACCCCGAGGTTCCGAAGTTCTTTCCTTGTCTTCCCCACTTCAGGAACCCGAGTTTCCGAAGTCCTCGAACTCCTTCTGGCTTGCAACACTTTCGGATGGCGTGATCGACACTCAAAGCTTTAAATGCTCCGATGACTTTTGTGACTTGTGCACCTTCTTTTGTGGAGCCACAGGGGTGCATTTAATATTTTTTGGCAGGATTTCCATCAAGAGAGGTACGGGGCCATGCTTGTTGTAGTGACTTATGTCATGTTTGCATACTCTGACTTTGGAAGGTCAGTCAATCCACCCTTCTCAGGGTTGCCTTTTCAGGGTATGGCTAGGTTGCTTGCATGCACAAAAGTCAAGTGCATGCACTTCCCTGCACTCCCAGACTGACATGCATGGGTCATGATCACTCTTGCAACCATTTTTCTATATAAAGGCTGTTAAGCCTCATTGTAAAGGGTTCTCTCCCTGCTGGCTTGAGCTATTCTATGTTCTCTCACTTGTCTTGTATTATTCTGTATTTTGCAACTGTAAGTTGGCCATTGACCTTATAATTAATTGAAATCACCATTCTTGCCTTCTTTCAACTTATGTATGCTGTGTATGTTTTCTTACCTTCATCATAGGTGTATGTTTTGTGGCTCTTCTCTCATTTATGTTGTGTTAACTTATTTCCGAGTGTGATTTGTGGGAAAGCTTCTCCCCTCTTGGCATTCAATGAATTCTAACCTCCATACATGCATTGGAGTCACTCATACAATTGAAGTTTGTGCATCTCCTGGGTTTTTCAGTTGATTCTTTGTGTCATTTCGGGTAGGGAGAGGAACAATCTCTTCTTGGTGCATCACCTCCTTTTATTTCAAGCAATTCTCTATTCCCTTTACCTCTGGAAGTTGTTTGGATAGGCTTAGGAGTAAGTTTTGAAGTGTTGAGTTGGTTCAACACCTGCACTTGGATTGAGAAGGAAGCCGGCCTTCTCCGGAGATTCAACCCCTTGCGCAAGGTCCCACACTTCGGGGTTGTTTCCATGTTTCACAAGGTTGCTGAGTTGATAGCTCAGCAAGGGTGCAAGCTTTTGTGATAACACTAACCTTAGCCAAAGCTTCTAAAATCTTAGCCCTTGTATCAAAAGAAGGGCTTCTTGTATCACTCAGCCAACGAAAGCTTTCAATAGTCAACCGTAGAATCTCCCTCATTATGTCATCATTGTAGGGAACTTTAGGAGCTGTAATCCTTGTGATCTCATTAAGACAATTGGTGACTATAAGTCTCATGCCATTATCTGGATGTCTCATAATGTAGGGTTGAATTAGTGCAATCAAAGGTACTTCGTTCCCCATTTCAAAGTCTCGAAATCAGATTTTTCTAACTGTGATAAATACATTTTTATTTCTCCCAACTTGTTAAGAACAATGTGTTTTGACTGATGCGGAATTCAAGTTGCTTTCCCAATGCATAAAGCATAGTTCCCACTTCTATTTCTTTCTCCAAGCCCTTAGACTGAATAAGTCTGAATGACTTTTTGAAATGTTCTGTTAAAGGATTCTTTTCCCTATTAGCCATCTTTAATCACTGAAAACAACACATAGGCTGGCAGGTTCACAAGCTCTGATACCACTGTAAGTGGCCACCCCTGTTTCTACCCAATTTTTTGCACCTATTCCCCAGATTAATTTTATGAAACAGCTTGCTTGTCTGGTTTGTGAGAGGTTTCAGTTGGCCATGGTGTTGCTATTGTTTTATTGCAATTTTTGTCTACTTGAATAAGAAACACACAATGTATGCATAAAAACATTTGCACAACCAAAATAAATAATAGTCTTTATTATGAAATAGTTTGAGCAAGATTATAAGAACAGAATTGCAGAGTCTGACCTTTCTTTGTATAAACCAACTGAATATAGTATTGCAGCACCCAGAAAATAATAGCAACAATCTTTAATGCAGATAGCAATCTGAAATAGCAATAAAAGATGCCAGAAATATATGACAGTAGATTAAGGCCCAGTACGAGGGCAATACTCATCAATTCACCTCTTCTAATGGCAAGTAATGGTGCCCACAAATGGTTTTTTGAAGCACAAACAATCCCTTTTTCTTTGCATCCCCTTATGAAAGGAAGAACAACAGATTCAACCCCTTTGGTATCAGCCATGACCAGCTGAGAAGAGTGAAATGCAAATAATGTACTCAGGAGTTCTTCCACGTCCAGCTCCAAGAGTACCATGTCCTCCAGCAAGGATATTAATACCAAAGAGTTGCCCAATAGGGAGTGCTGCAGCTATGAACTTGCCCAGTGATTGAGAAAATGTTCACGTCAGGTAAAGAAAATTTCTACACCTAGCCATCAAAAGGTAGGCGGCCAGAAATAAATATTAGATGCTTTAAAAATGCAAATTGACCCTTGACTTTTGCCAATATAGTCCAGTGAATATGGATAACAAGGTTGCTCAAGTGGAAGGGAAGCCATGACCTAGTTTGATATCAAGTCAATCCAACTTCCACATGCCTAGTTGAAAATATCTCATATGCCAGGACTCAGCAGTTATAAAGAATCTCATGCCAGCATTAGATTACTCAAGTCCAAACCATACAAATGTCTAATTCACCCTTTATTTGTTTAAATTGACCCAAGTAGCAAAAAAGGTGTTGCTCAATTCAGTCCCATAGAGTCTTCATATTATATGCTTATAATAAAGACACGAGTCGTCCATGATAAATAAATTAGATTCACAATAAAATACTTCAAATGCATAGCACCAAACAATTGCCTAGCTTGAAAGATCAATGACGTCCAACCTTCAAGCAAATCTTTACAACCGCACACTCCAAATTTATCTTTCCAAAGACTTCATAAATTTCAATATCTTCAATCGATTAATCTGAAAGCATATCTGAAACTTCCTTTTTGCACCAATGCAAAGCCTGCCTAGTTTGCCTCCAAAGATGCACCACGAATGAGGGTTTTCATCCCCACTCAAACCTTCAGCACCCTGTTGATTCCTATGTGGAACCGCTTTTGTGAAGTAAGAGGATTTTCGTTCTTAGCTCTAATAAACCATTGGGGTTTTCGTCCCGTTGGAAAGAGTTTGGCTACATACACAAATGTTGAATCTCCATGGAGAAAACAACAAGCTTCTGACTCTTCTATATGTAACAAATGAGCCTTCAGCCCCTTTTAATAACCATTCCACAAACTTTTTGGAAAGTGCAATATAAAATCACTTTCTAATTTAATTAAGCCTTATATCCTCGAAAAGTGATTTTAATTCATTATTTAATTATTCTCGGCGCATAAAATCACTTTATAAGCATCCCAACATTTAAAACTTTCCATCCCAGTTCCAATGAGCTATAACACTAAGGTGCTCGCTAAATTGTATTAATTAAAATAGAAACTGTAGTAAATTTTATTAAAATATAGCTTAATATTACACCCGAGTTATGAAAACGGTTGAAATGCATCAGAATCGAAAGTTGACTCTGCAGGAGTGATATTGATGATGAATGATGATAACTGGACCTGATCGGGTGACTTACTATAGATATATGTTCTCTCCAAGGATCTTGGAGAACACACTAGAAGCCAAAAATGTCATTGGAAAGTGCTCCTTGAGTCCTCTCAACCATCTGAGCTCACTAGTAACACTAAATAACCACTCTGATAAGGCTTACACACACCCAGATGATCAGGGCCAACTACAAAGCAAGAGAACCCAAAAGTGGGGAAATTGCATCCCATGATGAAAAATGAAGCTATTAAATTTGCCATTCTTCACGTAGAACTTAGAAGGAATAGCACATGAATGGTGGCATCATGGACTAATCAAACAAGGGCATCATCTCATTGTAACATACACTGACTTTACTCGAAGACTCAGAAAGGTTTGATAGGAAGAATCCGAAGATGCATTATAAGGAGTTAACACAACTAAGATAACGAGTTTCCTTGGAAGAATATGTAACAAAGCTCCAAAGGATCTCCGTCATGGTACCATACTTTACTGAAAGTAGAGTCAAGTTTTTATTTATCAAATTACTCTTTGAATCACTTAGAGGATTGGTTTGAGCTTTTCAACCATCATCTCTACAAGATGGTATTTGAAGGGCTTTAAATTTGGAAGACTCAACAGCCAAAAACAAGATCTATCACAAAAATATACAATTGGGGTCACATAAGCAACCCTTTGCCAAAATAATTGGCAACCAAAAGCATTACCTCCTTAATTCAACAAGGAGAAAGAATCCTTGAGTGAGCTTCAAAAGAAGAAATTATGTTTTAATTGCAGAGAACTATGGAAGTCAAATCATTGATGCTCCAAGGGACAAGTCTGCCACATAGAAACAATAACGGATGAATTTGAGGGAGAATTGGAACCTCATAGGAAGAAGAGGAAACAAGATGATCAAGAGTTTGCAAGTGGTACATTGGCTACACTTTTAGGGGCAACCAAGTATCACCCCTTTAGAATTCATAGTGTTTTACAAGGGCAAAAAGGGACTATTTTAGTGGATAGCAGTGCTACACTTTATTTCATTGATGAAAGTTTAATAATGAGGATAAAATTAAAAGCTGAAAACTTTGAAGGTTTCAACGTAGTCATGGTAGATGGATTCACTACCCCTTGCACACTGTAATGTCCCCAAATAGTGATTACCTGAATTTTGTCCTAAATTAGTAATTCCTCAATATAGTTTATCATTTTTTCAATATATAAGAGTAACTTCATCTAGTCATTCAATAAACTTAGGAATAGACAAATAAACACATGGATTAATAGCAAATATATTACATAGAATGATAAATATGTCTTTCTACCCATAACCAATCATAGTTTAGCTTGGTAGCAAAGCCTCACGAGGGTGCCTGTAAACTGCTCAACCCAACTAAGCCCAAGAGCACACAGTGTCTCACTATGACCCCTCACCTCTTGGCCCACAAGAGGCAGAAACGTCCCACTACGACAATTCCATCCCTTGGGGTGGCCTACTTAGCTTGGGAGAACCGGTAAACTGCAATTCCCTAACTTACTTCCTCCATTCATTCCTTTGATAGATTATGAGATAAGACATACACACATATATAAATAATCTAAGAAAATATAATCAAAGGAATTTATTCATTATATCCATAATAATATATATATTTATAATTTGTTTTTTTTATAAATATATAAATATAATCTTATTGATATTATTTCAAGTATATATGTATGTATATCAAGCGAATATAAATCTTGCTAACGTCATTATCATAGATAAATCTATTATCCTTATTCTGATTTGAATATATATACATAAATAAATAAATGAATTAAATTATATTACCAATTTTTTATTTATCTGCCAATTACCTATTATATATTATTGGTTCATAGAACCATTAAATCTCTTCATATGATAATTTCTATTGATAATACAAGAATATTAAATACTTCAAATATATAAGAAATTTACTATCCTTCCTATATACAATAATATTCTTATCATATAATCTGTAAATTTCTTTATTGAAATGGCGATCAATCAATATTAAATAATGAATCTTCCTTACCAATAAAAATTGGTGACTGCTGTTCTAATCTTAGTTTGACTGAACTGCCTTTCTCCTTCAGCATTCGATACCCTTTCCTTTTGTCATTGTTTTTCCTTAAGTAACACCCAATGGCTGTCTTAAAAGCCACGTCCCATGCCCATGACACGGTGGAGTCTCTTCCCAAAGTTAGTGCCTTTCCTTTGACCGCTAGGTAATGCTTGTTGGTAATAGTTACGTGTGCTCAGCCAGCAATTCATATTTTAATTCAGTTAGTAGTTATTATTTATTATAATTGGCAGTTTTCATTATTAGTAATAACTCTGATTTGATTTATTGTTAATTATAAATTGTTTATCCATTGTTTATTAATACATACAAGTAATATATATGTAATATAATTAAGGGAAATAAATAGATAATGATAGGCTCTGAAATATGTTTATATATTGATCAGTTGTTTAAAAGAATCATACCTGTTTTTAATTTGAATGAATCTCAATATATTCAAATACAATTTATTTTTTACAATATAGGGGATATGACACACAAAGAATTCAGCAACTAAGCATTACCTTGGGGAGACACCAAATAAGTGAAGACTTTTATGTAGTAAACATGGGAGATACAAATGTGGTTTTGGGCATTCAATGGTTACATATTTTAGGTAGGTATTATCAAGATTTTCAAAGGATGGAACTATGTTTCCAACACAATGCCAAGGAAGTAATTCTACAAGGACTATCGGATGGATCTCCAATGGTGGTGTCATTAAAAAGGATGGAGAGAGATTTTAGAAATGGGCAAGTAGAATGGGTGGCATAACGTATGATCCTTGATAAATTTTCATCCAAAAGAGGGAAGATGACACATGTTGATATTTAATCTATCTTAGACAAGTATAAGGGATTTTTTAGCAATAGTCCACCCAGACTATCTCTTTAGAGGGGTTTTGAGCATACCATTGAACTGGAAGGAGGAGCGAAACCTATCATTACCATACCTTATTGTCACCCAAAGAGATATCAGGAAGAAATCAAGAAAACAGTTAATGAGCTACATGAGATGGGGCATATACAACCTAGCTCTAGCTCTTTCACCTCTTTCATGGTATTGGTGAAAAAGAGAGATGGCACTATGAGGATGTGTGTGGATTATAAGACTCTAAATAAAAAAACTATCAAGAAACGATATCCCATATCTAGGGTTGATGAACTAATAGATGAACTTCATGGTGCAATATAGTTCTCTAAGATCAATTTAATGTTTTGGATATCATCAAATAAGAATGAGGAGAGAGGATGTTCACAAAACTGCTTTTAGTTGTCTTTTTTGGCATTTTGAATTTCTAGTCCTGCCATTTGGCTAACTAATGCCCCTGCCATATTTCAATCTTGCAAGAACCACATATTTAGCAAATAGTTAAGGAAATTTCTTTTGGTGCTCTTCAACAATATATTGATTTATAGTAAAACTTGGGAGGATCACTTAAAACATATTGATGAAGTATTGGGGATTCTTGAGTAACAATCACTATTTGCTAAGGCATTTGAATGTGATTTTGGAATGGATCAAATTTTGTATTTGGGGCACAAGATCAACACTCGAGGGGTTAGTGTGGATGAAGAAAAAATCAAGGCAATAGTAGATTGGCCATGACCAAAGACCTTAACTCATTTAAGGGGATTTCTAGGATGCTTCAATTATTATAAAAGATTTGTCAAAGGATTTTCAAAGCTGATGGCTCCATTGACATACTTAACTAAGAAAGATGCTTTTTCATTGAACAAGGAGGCCCAAAGAGCTTTTGACAAACTCACAGAAATAATGAGTTCTTGTCTAGTGTTAGCCATTCTAGATTTCTCTCTTACGTTTGAATTAGAATGCAATGCTTCAAGGGAAGGTATTGGAGCTATATTAATGCAAAACAAACACCCAATAGCTCTTGAGAGTCACAAGCTTAAGGAGATGGAAAGGAATAATTATTTTTATGACAAAGAAATGATAACTATTATGCATGCTCTAAGTTTAGACAATATCTAGTTCGTGGAAGATTTATTGTCAAGACTGACAATTACAACTTTTTTTGAACCACAAGGAACCAAATGATAGACATCAAAAGTGGGCTAGCAAGTTGCAAGCCTATGACTTTAATAGAGTACATGAAGGGAACAAATAATGCTATGGCCGATGCTTTATCGCGAAGACCTCACCTATGTTCTATGACAAACATCTCCGCGGACTAGAAAAAATCAACATATACGTAATATGCCACAAATGCATTGACAAATGATATATTGGAGGGGAAACTACAAGATTATAAGTACAAGGTGGTGGAGGAACTCATCCTCTACAAACATAGAATATATCTCATCCCAGGATTGAAAATGAAAGAAAAGATTATGAGGGCATCCCATTAACTCCATTAACGTGTCATCAAGGTTATTACAAAACATGCAAGCGAGGGAAATATTTTCTTGGAATGGCCTCAAAGGGGATATTTTAAAGCATATCAGGGAATGTATGGTTTGCCAAAGAAACAAGGTTGAGCAAACATTTCTAGCAAGGTTATTACAACCTTTGCCAATACCAAGTCAAAAATGGGAGAGCATTTCAATGGATTTCATCATAGGACTCCCAAAAGTAGAAGGAAAGGCTTGTATATTTGTGGTGGTGGATAGGCTAAGTATGCTTATTTTCATGTAATATTTTCTAAATATAGAACACCACAAGTAGATGATCTCTTCTTTAGATAAATCTTCAAATTTCATGAGTTACCCATAAACATCGTTAGTGACAAAGAGTAAATTCCTTAGTTTATTTTGGCAAGAACTGTTTAAGTTGGCTGGAACCCAAGCACTAGCTACCACCCACAAACAAATGGGCAAACTGAAATTGTAAATATGTGGCTTGAAGGATATTTGCAAAATTATGTCAAAAGGCAACAAACAACATGGGTTAAATGTCTACATCTCAGAGAATTTTGTTTCTATACTACTCATCATATGTCAATAAGAATGACTCCCTTCAAGGCACTATTTGGGTATGAGATATTGTCATTTGGATATTTGATTCTTATGGATAGGAGAGTCTCGGGAGAAAGACACTTGGTACAACAAAGTGTAGATATTCTAAACACCCTCAAAGAAAACTTGCAACATGCCCATAATCAACAAAATATATATGCTGATCGACATAGATTTGAAAGGACATTTGAAGTTAGAGACTTAGTTTTCCTAAGGTTGCAACCTTATAAACAATCCTCCCGCAAGGGAAGTGGTGTAGAGAAACTCAAGCCACGATTCTATAGGCCTTATAAGGTTATAAGAAGGATCGATGAATTTGCTTATGAATTGGAGTTACCAGAAAACAATCGAATTCATAATGTCTTCTACATATCTCGCCTCAAAAAGGTGCTATGTCAACATGTTACACCATGTCTGAAGTTATCCCCATTGGATGACGAAGGAAAATTAATTTTTGAACTTTTTGCCATCATTGATATGAGAGAAAATAAATCAAGGAATAAGGTTATTCCTGAATGTTTGGTTAAATGGAAGAATTTACCTATGGAGGACGCCACTTGGGAAGGAGCAGAAAAGAGATATAAAGAGTAGCGATTCTACAAAGGGGTTAATGGAGATTAATTAAGACATATTATTAGGCAGTGATTCCATAAAGTATGCAAAAGAAAGTTAATCAAAAGTTTCATCACAGTGATTACTAAAAAGAACTCCAAGACAGCAATTAATTATGAAAGGGTGTATCCCTTGCAAAGGAAATAGTCTTAATGAAAGGGTTTGACTCCCCTCTCATTTGAAGATATAAGAGAGAGAACAAATCATTTGGGAGAGGCATCAATTCACAATCAATTCAGAATGTCAATTCAAGCAGCAGTCACTTATAAAAGCATTAAAGGATTATTTAAGGATTGACTTGTCAGTCCATTCAAGAAATATTAATCAGCAAAATACATCAAGTTATCTGTTTTGAATTATAGGTAGTATTTACAAATCAGAAGGATGGAATCCCTTCTAGGCTAATGAGTATCAGAAGAATGAAAACCCTTTCATGCTCTAAGTTTGGATCAAAACCTTGGTTGAGGATGAAAACCCTCCAAGGTGCGCTAAGAGTTGGAAAGATGGCAATCCTTTCATGCTCTTTAGCAAGCTAAGGACAAGACCCTTGGTATTGTCATTGTTGAGTTAGGGACAAAACCCTCTAATTCAGCAGATTTGCATAGTATTTCTGGAGAATTCACGATTTGATCAACTTTGGGCTTGTGCTATGATTTATTGATCTGAATATTATTACAAATTCTTTATCTTTGATAAAACTATTATCAATTTGAGTAAATATTTTTGCTTTGAGGGAAGAATCGGTAATATAAAAAAAGGGGACATTACACAATCTCAATTGCCAATTTATGTGGTTTGAATGGAGAGATAAAGACAACTCAATAATTTTCATTATCTTTCACCTGGCTCTTAACAATTCATAGCAACTTTTCTTTGTACATAAAACAAAGAAATAGCTAAACATTTCCTTTTGAAAACCTTGGCAAAACTATTGGCCAAATCAAACACAAACGTGAAATGTGACCGTAATGCTTGAATATACAAAAAGGCTACTATTGTTAAATGCGATGTTGAGTTCTTTCCACTGTGACTTGTTGAAGATCCAACCCAGACCTATTTCGAGATTTGAGAACATGTTTGGTCAACTACTAATTAAGCTAATCAATTGCGATGGTTTAAAGAATTAGCAACACTATTCGTGTACATTGAGGGAAATGCAAGAAACATAATTCATATTGTCATCTCCTCGATTTATTGAATTAACCAAATTGAAAGCATTGATATTAGAACTGATCATGAACTTGATTCGTATCATAGATCTGTCTTCCTAACATTAAAAACAAACATAACTTGTAAAGGCAAATCCACACAAATAAAAAATCTACAAAGATGCTGTTCAAACAAAAGGACCACAAACCTTTCTTAAGAGATCTCCAAAATACTTTTTACATCCCTCTTATTTTTTTTTTCTATTGTGATCTATACAATACCTTCACCTCCACGGGCACTCTCACAAAATCTCCTTTAATCATAATTGTCACGAAACCAACAAGTGGTATGTCTTTGATTGTAAAGTTGCTAGACAAAACATTAGCCTTGCAATGACAATGACAATGATGTAAGATGAAAGAATTCAAGAAAGTATCTAAAATAAAAAAATCAACTATTTACTATCAAGCATCAGAAAAACTTTAAGATCTTTGCAAACATAAATGTAAAGCAAACTTTGAAGCAAATCTTGTATAGGAAGCTACAATTGACCTTCAGATTGATGTAAATGTCTGGAATAGCTATATTAAGCAGTCCAGCTACAGAGACTATATAAGATGGTGCCTGTCATGCGCCCGTCAGATTTGGGTTAACAACCTCAAATGACTGTCTTGTAAATTTAGACAGTAAGACTTAATAATTACAGCTGACTATTGGATAATAGAAGTTTCAGATCATTGGAAGTAACCAATGTCTTATATTAGTAGACACTTGCTAATAGCAGAAATTACATCATCACAAGCCAAGCGATCACCCTTAATCATGCATTATGGAGGTCGACTGCTAGTATGTGAATTTGCTTATAAGAAAGTGGCAATTCATTATAAACGGCAGCGACTATATTTATGAAAATCTGCGCTTAGGATAAGGAATGACTATAGGTGGTGTTTCTTAAAGGATTAATACGGTTACAGTTTAAAAGAATAATAAATCAAATCTGATTGCTTTTTAATGAAAAGGTATGATTATATAAAGACATGACTCACTTAGGAGATTTCTAAATGCATAAGGGGTATGTCTCCTCAAATATATATATATATATATATATATATTAATGCATTTGATGGGGAAGGCATATATGGAAGTATATTTTGACATACACTAATATATATAAATCTGAATATAATCAGAGATCAGATTGAATTACTGCAATCAAGATTGTAGCAACAGATTGGTATGCTGTATCTTATTTATGAACTAAGTGCTTATTTACAGTAATGTTATATATGAGTTCTAGTAGGAATAAGGTGCAGATATATGGCCTATAATATAAGCTATTTTATTTATCCTTATATATATACATATAACAGAAATAATGTCAATAAGATATATATTTGTTAATCAGATTTATATAATAAGTATTGCTTAATTTCACTTGTTTACACATAGTCATAATACATGAGATAATAGTATACTCATAGCCTAATCCTTAATCATTCTCTATTGTCCCTCATGAGGATAGGTTGGTTTTGTTAGGGAAAGGCAGTATTAATATCTCACAAAGTAGGTGAGCCCCAAGAGGTGCTATGGATGGGTGTTCTTGAAACCCTTGGGCCTATTTGTCGAGAATGGTTTTCTAGCGCCCTGACATAGTGATGCAGGAGCATCCCCGGTTCATAGCAATCTTGCATCAACCACAAACATTTTCTTTCTGTTTTGCTTTCTATTTGCAGTTTCAACATTTCTTTCCGTGTGTCCCGGTTTTGGCTCACCGGATCATGTGGAGTTGGATTCTACTTGAAGACTTGATCATCTTCCTTATTTCCAGACCGCATTGCATTTGGATCATTTTCTGACAAGATATCGCTATCGGTTTCCTTGACAGTTTCCTGTTACTGGTTGACAGTTTCTTATTACTGGTTGCCTGGACCTATTTTGGTGATCTATTGGAATTCCTTCCGAAGCTTGCGGAGCCTTGGGCATTGACTCCGATGTTCCTTGGCGTGTGGCCAACCTTTTCCCGCGATCTACACTTCACCTTTGGATATTCCGGAGGAATCTCTTGGCGGAGGCCGACCTTGTTGATTTTACACGTTAGGTCTTGTTCTTTGGGTTTTGATCCCTTTTTGGGCCGACCGGATCCCCTTGGATTGTATATATAATTGTAATTGCGCATTAGAATGTATCGATCGAAGAATCAAGTAGCTAGACTGAGCGTAGAAGATAGACTTAAGATCAAAGGTCTCGGCTGTGACCTATTTTGTATTTGAGCATGTTCTAGCCGGCCTGCGAGCCGGTTATGCTGTAACTCGGTTGTTACCGGTTGGTTGTAATCAATTTTCATATTATAATACAATCTGTTCTGCATTGCCTCCATCATATCTTTGTGTTTCCGTTGTGTTTACTCTTGTTGACCGGTCCAAATTGATCTCTTTGAGATCCCTCCTAATCGGTGACTGCTTCAAGTGGTATCAGAGCAAGTTTTGTTCCGGAGGTTGCGTGTCTTGAGATTTTGTTGTAGGGTGGCGAATTGTGGATCCGACCTGCAGCTGCAGAGGACCGGAGTGAACGATGGCGCGAAGAGGAGCTAGGAATGGTGGAGCGCATGGGAATGCAGACCCTGCTGTGATGGAAATGTTGCGAGGTATAGAAGCCCGGTTGGAAGCCGTGGAGACAGCCCAGAGAAGAGGCCAACATATTGAAGATGCAAGTGAAGATGAAGGAGAAGAAGCCTCGAAAGAACAAGTAAACCCATCGGCGGTTGATTCGGATGAGGAAAGGTTTTTGAGGGTTTTGAGTAGGGCGAATACTAAACCTCATTTTACCCCACTGGAATATGATGGGAAGTTGGATTCAGATGAATTGATGGATTGGATCTCGGAGATGGAGAAGTATTTTGATTTTGAAAATACTGCAGAAGAAAGGAAGGTGAAATATGCTTGTATCCGGTTGAAAGGTCATGCGTCTCTTTGGTGGGAACATTTGCAAGTTGATAGACAAAGAAGAGGTAAAGAGAAGATTAAGGCATGGGATCGGATGATTGCTAAGTTGAAATCAAAATTTATGCCAGCGGATTATCAAGTGAATCTGTTCCGGAAGTTGCAAAATTTGAGACAGAAGGAATCCAGTGTGAAGGAATACACCAAAGCATTTTACAAGTTGAATATCAGATTCGGACATGTTGATGACGAAGTTGAACAAGTTCCAAGGTATTTGAATGGATTGTGAGTGTCTATACAAGATAAACTTAGTTTGATCAAACTATAGAGTGTTGAAGAGGCTTACTAGTATGCCCTAAAGGCAGAAGAGAAACTAAACAAAAGACATGAGTAGAGGCAGAGAGGCAGAGGTGGAAGGTTTACTGGAGGAAGATTTCAAGGAGGAAGAGGATATACCTGAGGTAGAGGAACTTGTACAGATCAGAACAAGGACAAGGAAGTGAACAAAGAAGGTAATTCATACCGGAAGGATGATAGAAATTTCTATCGGAGGAGAGAACCGGATGGCTATTGGAATGAGAATTTTGGAGGACAAGACAAGAGAACATTTAGAGGAACTTGCTATAAGTGTGGAGGAGGACATCATGCTTTCGAGTGTAAGAAGACATAGAATACCGGAAGAGCAGCAGTGGTGGAAGAAAACCCCATTGGATCAGACAATAAACTGGAAGATGGAGAACTGTTGATGATGAGGAGAGCTCCGTGTCATACCGGGAGAGATGAAGAGCCCTTGCAGAGGAAGAATTTGTTCAAGACCAGATGTATGGTATCCGGTAAGTGTTGCAAAGTTGTTATTGATAGTGGTAGTTCAGATAATCTTGTTTCAGAAGAGATGGTGAATAAGTTGAATTTGGAGGGATTGAAACACCCTAAGCCTTATCAGATAGCATGGATTCAAGATGAGCATAAGTTGTTAGTAAGTGAGCAATGTTTGGTGAAATTGAAAATTGGGAATTATCATGATGAAGTCTTGTGTGATATTATGCCTATGGATATTTGTGATCTTTTGTTGGGTAGACCTTGGGTAGTTTGATAGACAGGCAGTAGATGATGGGAGGAAGAATACATACACTATTGTAGCCAATGGAATGAAGCAAACCTTGTTACCCTTGGAGGGACCTTTGAAGAATTAAGTCTGTACGAATGCTAGAATCTGTTTGGTAGATGGAAGGAAATTCTTGGATGGATTGAGACATGAGAATGTGTGTTTTGCCTTAATTCCTAAGAAGACTGAGAATCCAGAGCATGAAGAGGAACGACCGGAAGAGATAAAAGATTTGCTGACAGAATATGAAGACATCATTTCAGATAATGTACCTGATGGATTATCACCTGTGAGAAGTATCCGTCATTGCATGGACTTGGTTCTCGGAGCTCGTTTGCCTAACTAAGCTGCACACCGGATGACACCGACAGAGAATGAAGAACTGAATAGACAAGTGCAGGAGCTGTTGAAGAAAGGTTTGATTAGGGAAAGTCTGAGCCCTTGTGCAATACCAACAGTATTAGCACCTAAGAAGAATGGAGAGTGGAGAATGTGTACTGATTCCAGAGCAATAAACAAGGTCACAATGAAATACTGGTTTCCTTTTCCTAGGATGGATGACATAATGGATTGTTTGAGTGGAGCAAAATACTTTACAAAGATATATTTGAAGAGTGGATAGCATCAGATCAGGACCAGAGAAGGAGATGAGTGGAAGACAACATTCAAGACAAATGAAGGACTGTATGAATGGTTGGTGATGCCTTTTGGGTTAACTAATGCACCGAGTACTTTCATGAGGCTGATGAATGAGGTATTGAAGAAATTCTTGGGTAAGTTTGTTATTGTGTATTTGGATGACATTCTGATTTTTAGTAAGACAAAAGAGTAGCATTTGTTGCAGTTGAGACAAGTTTTGTAGAGGTTGAGAGAAGAAAAGTTGCTGATAAATATTAAGAAGTGTACTTTCATGAAGGATGAGTTAGTCTATTTGGGATTTGTGATATCTGAGGATGGTTTGAAGATGGACCCTGAGAAAGTAAAAGCAATTGGTGAGTGGCCTACACCGAAAAACATTGGAGAGGTAAGATCATTTCATGGATTGGTTAGTTTTTACCGGAAGTTCATCAGAAATTTCAGTTCAGTTTGTAACCCTATGACTGAGACCATGAGGGGAGATCGGATGGAATTCAAGTGGACCACTGGAGCAAACAAAAGTTTTGAACTATTGAAGCAAAAAGTGACTGAGCAGCCTATGTTAGCTTTACCGGATTTCAATAAAGTATTTCAGGTGGATTGTGATGCAAGTGGAACATCAATAGGAGCAGTCTTGAGTCAAGAAGGAAGAGCAGTAGCTTATTTCAGTGAGAAATTGAATGATGCCCGGAGGAGATATTCAGTGTATGATCAGGAGTTCTATGCCATAGTTCAAGCCTTGAAGAAGTGGAGACATTATCTGTTGCCTAAGGAGTTTGTGTTGTATACAAATCATCAAGCTTTGCAGTATTTGAACAGTCAGAGTAAGTTGAATCAAAGACATATGAGATGGGTAGAGTTTTTGTAGAGTTACACCTTTGTGTTGAAGCATAGAAGTGGAAATAAGTTGAATCAGAGACATATGAGATGGGTAGAGTTTTTGTAGAGTTACACCTTTGTGTTGAAGCATAGAAGTGGAAAATCTAACAAAGTTGCTGATGCATTGAGTAGAAGGAATTTGCTGACACAGATGAGTGACAGTATTAGGATTTGAGGAATTGAAGACCTTGTATGATGATGACCCAGATTTTGTAGAACCTTGAAAGCATGTAGAGAACCGGTTATGGTAGATAGAAGCAAGTGGTTGGATTACTTCATTTAGGATGGGATGTTATTCAGAGGAGTTCAGTTGTGCATACCTAAGAGTTCTATGAGGGAGAATCTGATAAAGGAGAAACATAGTGGAGGATTGGCTGGACATTTTGGTATTGACAAAACAGTAGCATTGGTGAGTGAGTAGTACTTTTGGCCCCAGATTCATAAGGATGTTAAGAAATATGTGCAAAGTTGTAGAGTTTGTCAACTTGCAAAGGGTAGTAGTCAAAATGTGGGATTGTATAAAGCTTTGACAGTACCGGTAAGACCTTAGGAGGATATAAGCATGGATTTTGTACTTGGATTGCCTAGAACACCGAGATGGAATGATTCTATATTTGTGGTAGTGGATAGATTCTCGAAGATGGTTCATTTCATACCTTGTAAGAAGACATCAGATGCATTACATGTAGCAGACCTATTTTTCAAGGAAGTAGTGAGATTGCATGGATTGCCTAAGAGCATAGTTTCAGACAGAGACACTAAGTTTGTTGGCCAGTTTTGGAGAACACTTTGGAAGAAGATGAAGACAGATTTGAAGTTTAGTTCTACTTTTCATCCACAGACTGATGGACAAACAAAAGTAGTTAACCGGAGCTTGGGAAATTTGTTGAGATGTTTGGTGGGAGATAAAACCGGAAGTTGGGATTTGATCCTTTCACAAGCAGAGTTTGCTTGCAACAATTCAGTAAATAGGAGTATCGGAAGAACACCTTTTGAGATTGTTACTGGAGTGCATCCTAGAGGTATATCAGAATTAAGAGATATTAGCAGTGAAGACCGGAGAAGTTCAGAAGTAGAAGATTTTGCAGATCACATGGCAGCCTTGCATATTCAGGTTAAGTAGCATTTGGAAGACATGAACAACAAGTATAAGAAGGTAGATGAGAAGAGGAGACATAAGGATTTTGAAGTTGGCAATGAAGTGATGGTATATCTGAGAAAAGAAAGATTCCTGGTTGGAACTTATAACAAATTGCAGATGAAAAAGTTTGGACCTTCCAGGATTTTGAGGAAGTTCAATTCTGGAAATGCATATGAAGTGGAGTTACCAGATAGTCTGAGTATTTCACCTGTGTTTAACATTGCAGATCTTCATTAGTATCATGAACCAAAATTCAGTAAGGACAGTATTGCAGACTTGGAGAAACAGTTGCCCTGGAAGGAACCGGATTGGATTGAAGAGATTTTGGATAGTAGGATTGGGCGTAGTACCCGAAGTAGTCAGTATAAGGAGTATCTTGTGAAGTGGAAGGACAGACCAGTTGAAGATTCATCTTGGATTTCTCAGGCAGAGGTAGACCGCCTTGGTTTTCCTCTGACCCCAGCAAAGTGAGAGGCTCACTTTTTCAATAACCCCGGATGTCTGATGCAGGAGCATCCCCGGTTCATAGCAATCTTGCATCAACCAAAAACATTTTCTTTTTGTTTTGCTTTCTGTTTGCAGTTTCAACATTTCTTTCTGTGTGTCTTGGTTTTGGCTCACCAGATCCTGTGGAATTGGATTCTACTTGAAGACTTGATCATATTTCTTATTTCCAGACCGCATCGCATTTGGATTGTATATATAATTGTAATTGCGGATTAGAATGTATCGATCGAAGAATCAAGTAGCTAGATTGAGCGTAGAAGATAGATCTTAAGATCAAAGGTCCCGGTGTGTGACCTATTCTGTATTTGAGCATGTTCTAGCAGGCCTGTGAGCCGGTTATGCTGTAACCCGGTTGTTACCGGTTGGTTGTAATCAATTTTCATGTTATAATACAATCTGTTCTGCATTGCCTCTATCATATCTTTGTGTTTCCGTTGTGTTTACTCTTGCTGACCGGTCCGGATTGATCTCTTTGAGGTCCCTCCTAGCTGGTGACTGCTTCACATAGTAATTCCCCATCCTCTGTTAGGGTTGATGATTAGGAAAGGATTAAAGACTAGGAGCTTAAATATAGTGATTATCAATTGTAATATGAAATCTAATTGTTCCTCTAGTTTTAATAATCTGATTTAAGGCATAATAAGTATGATGAAGTATGTTTAATTATGGAAAACAGGCATACTCCTAGTAGGGGACATTACATTCCCGAGCATAATCCAAACCCTATTTGGGAATTTTAGGGCAAATTGAGTTAAGTCCTGATAGGGGACATTATAGTGTCTAATTTGTAGCTCCTGCCACAGTCTAATGTTGACTATATTCACATTGTCAATGAAGAAAGCTTAAAAATAAAATCCCATGGTCCAAATTTAAACACCTTCTAGCCAAAAAGATCTTACTCAAATCATCTTATGGAACTAATGCAATCTCCAACTCATGCCAGCAAGCAAACTTGCTCTAATGCCATTTGAAGCAATCGCAGTTCAGATACCTAGTTAAGGGCCACAAATTTCACAGCCTCCAGACACAACAACAACTATTAAATGTATTACAGAAACAATTACAGTAAATACTAACTGTATTTATCAACACAAATTATATGTTTGCCTTACAGGCAATCAATCCAGCTATAGGGACCTTCAAACATCACTAAGAAATTTGCTGAATATATAGTCTGCATACAACTACTAATGCGCAGGCATTTAAACCATCATAACCATCCAAAAATTCATATTTTATAACTATAACTTCACTCTTCTACAGACCCATGGCCTAGTGACATAAGAGTTCAGTTGCAGGCATTAGCCCAGCTATCAAAGGAAATTGTTCACTCAAAAAATTGCTTTCAACCCCAGTCCCTGTCCCACACCCCTATTAAAACTGGGCATCAGGGTTATAATTATTGCTGCTGGTAGCAGCGACCACCTTCCAAACTTAGGCTAAAGCTGCCAAAAGGCTGCAGCAGGTCATAGTATGATCCAGGACTTAATGGAGTCAACAACGACCATTTAGAAATAGTTTAGGAGTTAATAAATCTGCCAGGGGTTGTCAGGGCTGCTGTAGTCATAGAAACATTTTCTCAAAAATAAGGTGGGGCCTGATTTGTAACTGCCACCTCAGTCTAACATAGACTATAATTTCATGGTTGTTAAGTCCCATGACCCCGCCAGCAGTGCCCAGCAATGAACAAAACATAAAAATAAATTCCACGATCTAAAATTGAATGCTTAGCAAAGGAAGACAATTTCCATGGGTGCCATAGAATCAGTCCGCAGACATGATAGAAAATTTACGTCGAATAAGGCCTTGGCAGGTCCGAGCATAATGTTATGTTTTCTAAAAAGTCCGAACTTTTGTGTCCCTTTCCCTTTTGTGTACCCCACACACGACAGTCTTGTCCCCACAAACATACAACCACTGCCAAGGAAATAGTGTGGGTCCCAGCAGGAGAATTAGCAGTGCCTAGGTAAAGAATGAATGGTTTTTCAATTCCTTCATGTCCTCTTGTCCAGATCATCCCACATTCAAGGAGATATTCAGTGGGTCCCACCAAGCAAAGAATTTCAACAGCCAGGCCTCGTGTGCTTCCCACAAGTTCTTCAGCTGCAAGCAACCAAAAATAAACCTACACATACACAAATTAGAACAAATCTAAAATTGACCTGCAATGTTTTTTTCTATGTTACTGTGCTATCCTGTCGGAGGCCCTGTGCCTGCTCTGAAACGGCTTGGGAGCAAGAGCAGGAGTGGGAGTGGCTTGGGAGTGTCCCAGCCATCCTGAGTTCTCTGTGGGTATCCCAAGGTGGCTGGGATGCTCCCAAGATGCTCCCAGGCCCTCCCAAAAGATCCCAAGTGCTCCCACAGGCAAGCAAAGACAACACACACCCAGAAACGCTTTAAATGGTGATTTTCAAAATCCTAAAACCTTAAAGTTGAGGACTAGCTTCTGTGAAAGATTTTATGCTATTAGAGTTGGGATTGTGGGTTGTAAAGGTGATTTGAGATGTTAATCTGGTTAAGTACTGTCTACTAGTGATTCTTTTGTTTTAGTTGAAAATGAAAATTCAGTGGGGTTGCTAGTTGAAAATTAATCTTGTGACTGTATTTGGTTTTGGAGTTGTTGGAAAGGGTTTGTTCAATGTTTCCTTCAAAGTTAATCATTTATCTCTGGCTAGGGTTTGTTTGATCAAAACCTTGTAACCTTACCTTAGAGCTATACAAAGAATTTGATTACAAACTAGATCTGAATGACCCTTTTCATTCTCAACGAGTCATTCATCATGCCCTAACTGATAAGGAAAAAGTGAAACAATAATATAAATTACTATTTCCACCTTGCTTTTCATCTGCATTTACAATGATTACTAGGTATTAACAGTTAACAAATGCATCTAATCCTCCATTCAGGACCAACGTCTTTGACACAATTAGATAGGCACAAATTTTTCTCAGATTCAAACATGCAACAGTCCAAAACCTCACCAACATTCCAGCAAGATCAACTTCTTCAAGGTGCACTAGACCTCAAGCTCTTATCAATTTTTCAAGAATGGTGGTGCAATATGGACCCAACTATAGGATCACCATGGTTCAAGTATGCAATTGCAACATATATATATAAAAACGTACTATACCCAGTAGAATTTTTTTTTGCTGTATCGAGCTTATTGACATACCAGAACCCTGCACCCATACCTGACCCCATACTAGAACCGGCAACTTTGTTTGCTTTTGGGCAATGTAGGATTCCCTGTGGTCCTGTATGCTCTTGCATCAATTTGACCTCAGAACTTAATTATTGGGGTGATTGTGACATGATCGGGTCAATCAAAGAAAAAAAGGTGGTCTTTGCCTTCATCCTCACTAAGTTAACCTCCACAATTCTTCAATTCCTAACATCCAATTTAAAACAAGTTTGGGAATGGGAGCTTCACATTACCTAATTGACAAAGGTACTCTAAAAGTGCTTGAAAAATTGATAATTTTTATCTTAGATAGACTTGTGACATTGAACATATAAATTTCATCATGGATGTCAGACTTGAGATTCCTAGGTAACTGTCCATTCCTCCAAATGTCACAGTTCAGGAATGTAAAATGCTCTTTTATATGTTGCTCCAGCATCTTGTGTTTCCATCTAAGGAGGAATGGTGGTGGGACATCGAGCACAATATGGTTTTATGATGAATATATCGTTTAACAGATTGAGGGTTATCAAATAAAAATCAAAGAATGAAACCAGTTAGAGTTTGATGGAGTTTTCTAGAATGGTGGGAATCTTCTTGAAGACCAAAAGATGATCAGTGATGGGAATGTAGCCTGTTGTGTATATACTATATATGCTTTCTGTAATGAGTCACTTCTTTCTCATGTCTTTATACTTTCACAATTGAAGACTGGAATTTGGCACTAGGCCCTTGTAAGACATCATCCTCAATATCCTTCTTATGGCCTGAAGAAGAAGAGGTCATAGAAGAGAGATCGAAGGGTTTCCTCTTGAATTCGCCATGGTAAGTAGGGGTTCTGCACCTCACTCTGCTCTTTCTTTCTTTATTAAGTACGGCTTCTTCATAATTCTCCAAAGCCACCAGGTTTTCATCTATTGCTTAAGCCCAATGGCAGAAATCATCCAGGTTATTCTCTGTGTTCTATGCCCAACTGGATAGCACCATTTGTAAACTTCTTCAATATATTAAAAGGAAAAAACTTGCTAACCAGTTATGCTGCATCACTTCACTGCTTTGCACTGATGCAGTAGGATTTGACTTTTGAGGATATTGAACAGCAGTCAGTCATCTCTGGAGGCTGATCTGGGAAGGTTGAATACCTTACTTTTCGAAGTCATCTGCCAGTCTTTATGGTAAGAAGTTTCCTTCTATGGGAAACTTCTTATGAAACATGAAAGATCTGTCAAGGTGCTTATAGGCTATTTTTCACTGACATGCTCATTCTTTTGTCAACATTTATCAAGGTGCTTCATAGGCTCATTTCCACTGATAACTACATTCTATTTTTCTCTTGTTGACACCCGACTGCTACTCTAACTGTATATTGATTGGCATTCTCCTTGGTGAACATATGGAAGTTCTTTCCTTACATCAGGTTTTAACAAGTATATAAATATGATAACAGCCTTTTTTAACACACTTCGACTTTAAGATAAAATGGTTAAACTTTAGAGATACCCACTTTATCTTCTGACTGTTCTAAGATAGCTTTTGTCTGTACTTCGTAGACTTGTGTAATCAAACTCCAAGTTAGCAAGTGAGCATGTCTCACAGGGATAATGCTGGTGTTTGATGAGTCTGTCTATGGAATCTTTAGAAGGGAGATGACAGACATTAGATCTCATGATATTTTTTAGGCTGGAGAATCTTGTACTATTAATTTTGGCAAACACGGATCCTATTCCTGTATCTATGCCTTTTGTAGCAGTAAGGATTTTTAAGCTTTGTGAAAATTGGAATCCCCAAGACTTACGGTGAAACTTAGATATATTTCATTGCATTGCATGTTTTTATCTAAAATATACCTAGTATCCTGAAACTGATCATGCCTACAATCTTTGTTAAAGCTCCAAAATGGGCGTGCTTATACTTTTCTTGGAAACCAAGCTTTCTAATTATATTAGTAACAGAGGTTAGTTTTAAGCTCTAAAAAATAAATTGAATGAATGATTCAATAATCGGATGATTACATTGAATGATATACACACGTATATATAGAGGTTACAAGACGATGTTCTATAATTAGAACATAACGTTAAAGTAAAAGATTAAAGAGCTAAAAACTAAATTAAGCTTAAAAGCTAATTAACTAAAAAGAAAAAGCTAAATGCTAAATAAAGCTTAAAAGCTAATTAACTAAAAAGCTAAATGACCATTAAATAAGGAATTAAATATAGGTGACTAAAATATAATTAAATATTCTAATACCCTCCCTTAATGCTCATGCTATCTATCACATCAAGCTGCCTTCTAAATTTGAGAAACTTTGTCGGGCTCAAGGACTTGGTGAGGATATCTGCAATCTGATCTTCTATAGGAATGTACTGCAATATCACTGATCCATCTTCAACATGCTGGACCCTCCCTAAATTTGAGGAAAAAATCAGCAAACCCTTTTATAGAAGAGTACCAACTCCAAAACTAATTGCAAGATACCACGGTTGCAGATGTACACCTTGGCAGATGCGACCCAAATTGATTGTAACAAAGCACGATTTTTGAGGTCTGCAAACTTAAAACCTGAAATTTTTCCTGAAAATAATCAGAAAAAATAATAATTTGCAGAAAATAAAAAAATACCCATGATTTTTTTTTTGGAAAAAAAAAGGGAAAAATATTGATGACTTTTTTCCAAAAAATAGGGCAGAAACCCTAGGTCGGATGTACAACATAAACAACGCCCACAGAATTAGCAGAAATCGTTGACTGTTTTTAAATTCCAAGGCAAATTCGTTGGCACAAAATTTGAGGCACGGAAAACGAGGCAACCAGAAAAATCTGAGATCAACCCAGAAAAGCTCTTGAAGAACCCACCAAGAATCTAAAATCAAAATATAGATCCGACGACTCAAAAATCGAGGCACGGAAAACGATGCACCTAGAAAAATCTGATGACGACCTAGTTGCGGTCTTAAAAAACCCACCAAGAATCTGCAAGCAAAATAAAATTTCGACTTAAACTGAAGGGTCAAAACTCTAGTAGAAAATTGCAGAAACCCTCAAAAAGTTTTCTAAACAGCAAAATCGTTTTTTTTATAAAAAAACAATAAAAAAAAAATCTGGAAAATATTCCAGAAAGAAGGGCATGAATTTTTATTAAAAAATTCGCCAAACTTTAAAGAATCCCATTGACCCGCTCTAATACCATGAAAAATAAATTGAATGAATGATTCAATAATCGGATGATTACATTGAACGATATACACACGTATATATAGAGGTTACAAGACGATGTTCTATAATTAGAACATAACGTTAAAGTAAAAGATTAAAGAGCTAAAAGCTAAATTAAGCTTAAAAGCTAATTAACTAAAAAGAAAAAGCTAAATGCTAAATAAATCTTAAAAGCTAATTAACTAAAAAGCTAAATGACCATTAAATAAGGAATTAAATATAGGTGACTAAAATATAATTAAATATTCTAATAAGCTCGACTCCCCCATTTTATATACTTATATTGGCCTTTGTCTTCTTGGCTTGAGTTTAGGTTAAAACAGCCTTAAAAGATTGAAGGGATTGCAATTGTGGCCTTTGTTTCTTTGAAGGAGATAAATTTGAGCAGGATCTTGCTCTTTTCTCTTGATTACATATATTGATTTCCATGGTGCTTTTAGACATTGACTTTGATATTTTGCTAGAACACTGAGTTCATAACCGTACTATTTTTCTACACCAAAGCATCATACACATTAGTCGAAACACCCAACACTATTTGTCTTACAGTTTGTTACCAACCTAATTAACTACTAGTTAGCAACATATAGACAACAATGGCTACTAGTTAAGTACTAGAACCCCCATAAAACATTGGCTCACTCTGACATTCTTCTTCTTCAATGAACAAGAACAAGAATAAGGCATATGGTCTTGCTGTCAAAGTCCTCTCTAGTTTGAATGTTACAGGCACATTGTAAGAATAGCTAGGTCCTGCTATCCAAGTCATGTTCAGCTTCATTTAGAGAGAGAGAGAGAGAGAGAGAGAGAAGTACGTGTTTTGTCTAATAGGCACGTCCCATTGCTGTTAAAGTCCTCTCAAGTTAGAATGCTACTGGCAGATCATAAGGAGTAGCTAGTTGCTGCTATCCAAGTCATTTTCACCTCCATGCGTCTCAATTTAGTCAGAGAGGAAGGGAGGAATGGATGGATGCCACAAGCAACACTCGAGAAAGATAACAAACTAAGTGCAAAAGAAATGCAATAAGGAAATCAAGGGCTTAAGAAAATGGTGGCTGCAACAGTTTAGCAGACCATATCAGGGTTCTACATTGAGTTCCAAGCACAATGCCCCAAATTTGAAGACTTGCATTGATTCACTAACCCAAGGCAACCTTAACTGTCAATAGATAATTCTAACGATAATTTTTTGCAGTCAAGGAAAGGAGTTTCAATGTAGGACAACCTAAACCCAACAACCTAACATTTGCTAGCATGTGCAAACGCCAAACAGGAGCAAATACAACATTCCTTGCATTAAATTGCAAAATCAGCTTGTCACAAGCTTACAAACATGCTCAAAAAGTCCTTTAGAGTACATTGTTCATGAATGAATCAAATGAGTTTTCATTCCCTTGGAGGAATGTGTTACAGACTAAATCCCTCTCCTTGTTTCCCCTATCTACTTCCATCCAAAGGATCTATTCTTTTCCTTGTCTGTCCCCATCTAAAATGAACAACTTTGCCTTGAAGATTGATGGATCTTTTCATGGTAAGGATATTCCTTTATGGCAACTAAAAGGGCACTCAGAGTGACTGTTCAATTGGCAAGATACTGACTGACAATACAATCCGTGCAAGCACTAAACACCCAAATGACCAAGAAAATGGCCTGTATGCATGGAGAAATGAGTAGTAGCCATCTAGAAATTTAAACAATACTCACTTAGGGAAGTTGGACGGTTGTTGACAAACAACATAGAAGAATGTTGCTCGAAGGAAATTGGAATAGTAACCAAGTTTCAAACAAGGCAAACAGCCATGGTTAGGAGGATGAATGATTGTCAATGAAATGATTTGATGCCCTAGTGTTGTCAGACTAGGAAAAGATAAAAGCTCAGTCCTTTTAGGAAGTCAAAGAAACAAACAATTGCCTACACCTCCACAACCTTCAACACATCATGAACACCAAGAAATATTGCAAAAAGCAATGAAATTGTTCCTGTAATGATCCAAATAGAAGAATGTCACCACAAAGACTTGTAGGAAGAATAGGCCTTATGCCATTTAGGTGTAAGACATAATCCTTACAGCAATCTGTAGACATGTATACAATTTATACCATAAGTATTGCTAGATTTGTGGCCTAACAGACACTTTGAGGCAACTATAACAACATTTTGAGTATGCATGCTTTACTAAAATGTCTACTATTCAAACATCAACCAAAACTTTGAAACATATTTTTTTGGTGATGCAAGATCGCTTGTGGACCATGATGCTCTTGCATCACAGTCTAAACGTAGATGATATAAATTAAGGAAATAATGCAAATGAGAGATGCAATAATTACACTTATAAAACGTTGATGAGAATAGATTAACCAGCTTATGATGGGTTAGGATCCATACTAAGCATTATAATGACTCACAAAAGTGAAACCCAATTTTCTTAATTCAGATGAAACGATCACCATTGCCAAATTATGATTAGATGGGGAAACATCATGTTATTACAATTGGCTTCACCTTGAGTTGGAATGGCTTTACAGGAGATTTCTTAAAGAAATTTCATTATTTACATATGAACTATTTCAATCAATTAATGTGGCTACGAGAAACTAAAGTTGTTAAAGAATATATTTCTCGATGGGAATCACTAGCTTCTTTGGTAACAACAGAGTTGAAGCCAATTATTACTTGAAGATTGTATCCAAGGTCTTTGGCATGATACTGAGAGTGATGTATGAATGCATGAATCTCAAGCACTTTAGTAAGCTATTCAAAAAATTCATATGGTTGAGGAAAAACTTACATATTAGTGAAGGTTCATTTATTTTAAAATACCTAGAGACAAATAAAAGTCCAAAACTTCAGACAACTAGACCTCCATAAGAAAGTAAAAAAAAATAGATATAGTACACGAAGGAGAAAAAGGTAGGGAAAAACAAGCTAAAGAAATTATACTTCTATGAAACCATAGCCCAAGAAGATGGTCAAATTTTTAGGAAACTATGAATGATGAATCTAACATGGTTGTTAACCAAGAAAACTTGACATGTATCAAAAATCAAAATTCAAGCATATATCAAAAAGAAAATTACAATCTTAATTATAACTTTATTGTTGGTGCACCCATATTAACATTAAATTTGTTCTTGTATCCCACCAATGACTTAGATGCAATGGTTGGGATGGAGCAATAGGATCTTGCCAAATTGTAGCACCCTACTCTCTACAATTGAAAATCTACTAACAACTAGAGTTTTTTTGAAACTAAATTCATCTAGTTTAACAATTGGTACTCACTTTATTCCTTCCTAATTTTCTTAGTCATTTTGTTTAAAGGTTCAACCCAAAACTATTTTGGGCTTTGCTTTTCCAACTTAACCAAAAGTCGTAGAAGCTCTGATTCCCATTAAACTGAAAACCTTGCAATGGTTGAAGCCTACAAGACCCAATCTGATGCAGACTACTGCCTTGGGTTCTAAGCATCCTTGAGTTTTGAAATTAGACAATGGTTGAGGAATATATTATTAGACAATGGACCAAAAATGTAACTTGTTTATCAATCTACGAAACTCAACTTCATTTAATTCAAGCTTGATAAATCTAGGTTACTTTAGTCCAAAGTAACCAAATGCCATTTTATTGTGTTATCAGCACTATTCTTCATCTTCATTCCTCTAAATACTTTGATTAGGCAATGAATTTTGGTTGTTGACTCAACCTAGGTTAATAAACATAAGTTAACTACTTATTTGGGCGTTTTATGATTAGCACCAATGCTTTAGATTGGAAAGTTTGTTCAGCTATGATATTGCTTGAACAGGGCACATAAATCCGGTAAGCCTGATTGATATTTAACCCAAAATGATTAACCTTGGTTCAAGTACTTGAGAGCTTGAATCTTAAAATTGGGCATTTTGAGCATGAGAAAAAGAGCAGATTGGGGACGATTAAATCTGATTTTGAACTCTAGACTTGAGAATGCAATCTAGTCTAGTTAAATTGCAACTTAGCCCTAAGATAATTTAAATCAAATAACCTTAAGTATCATCTGAATCTGAACTATTTAATTTGGGCTATTTGCATCGTCAATGCCGTTTTGTTTAAATTTGAAGGTTCTTGTTATTAATAATCCAATAGGGCAATCAACTTGATTAATTAGTTAAATTGACTTCCTAATTTTGGTTAGTTGGCTATTGGCACCAAGGGGAATTAACATCAGACAAGTTATTTGGGAGAAAGATTTGGACGCAAAACAAGATTAATTGATTTGAAACCTAGCCTCATCTTTGTAAGCTTTATTGGAGAACCAAGGCATCCTATAAACTCAGTGCCTTGCAAGGAAAATGTGTATGCAAGGTTCTCACTCTATTGCATCTTGGGCCTGCTGCCAACTAAAATATAGAAAATCATGAGATGGGCCATGAGAGGGATTCTGCTGTGAGGTAACTATCATATCTGGTTTATTTTGAAATTCATCACCTATAAACCTTTTAAAATTCTAACCTAGGTTGAACTAGGGTTTATCGTAGCCTCAAAATTTAACTAGAGTTAATTGTAAGGGTTAAGGTTTTTTCTTCCTTGCATGATGGACAATTGATTTTGGGTTTGATAAGGATTACAAACACGAGAACAGTTATTCAATTGGATTTTTTATTTTGATCGTGATAACTTTATCTATTATAGTTATATTGCATTATTTGGGTTATTGGGGGCCAAAGATATTAAAAGAGGCAGGTTTAATGCAAGAATTCAAGAAGATATGATAATACTTAAGAATCTAGTCTATTCCATGCTTAGTAATTTTCCAAATTCACTGCATAACACTTTTACTATAGTTTTGCTCATTTTTTATCATGGGGGTCAAATTTGTTCTTTGGTTGATTGCAAGGTTTATAAATTCTTACATTGGCATAGCATGAAAACACTGGTTTTGAATGTGATACAAGGAACAAATATGAAGGATTAATTAAATCTGGTTTAATTAAATTTGTTTCTTAGTCAACCATCCGAAAGCATCACAAGGACTATAAGGCAGGCGCACAATAGTGATTTGTCGAAGGGTTTGATACTTTGATTTTAACCAAGGTTTATTGCTTATTGAAGGCCTTTCAACCAAAAAGGGAAGAATTTCTCAACCAATGGTCCCAATAATGTGAGTGCGTTGATTGTAACACCTGTCCCAATTTCAAGGTGCAATCTCATCCACTTGGCCTCCATACTTGGCACCAACAATTGCTTAGGTTCAAAATATAAATCTAGAAGTAGGCTGCATGAGACTCAAACATGTGTCAATAATTAGTGCTTACTGAGCATCAGGGTAAATCTGATAGTCGTTTGAATGCCCCAGGAAAAAAAAGGATTTGTCAAAGGAATTGGACATCATCTAGTTCAGCCGTGGATGTGAAAATATTGTGGGGCAAACTTCAGATCTTTGGATGGTATCCAGAATGGCTTTGCCAATACCCCTGAGCATAAATCTAGTGAAACTGAATGATATGAAATCTGGATTTATTACCTGATTCTCATCAGCGTAGGAGTAGATTAAATTGATCCTCAGGGTTTGGCTTTACTTAGGGTCTTGGGACATAAAAACCTTAATCTAGCAAATGAGATTAATATTGTAGGGCGTTTGATTATACACAAGATCTTAGACTATCAACCTGAGACTTTGACTCAAAGGCTTAGAGAGGCAAGTCTTTGAAATCACTGCAAGAAGAATTGTGAGTTTGTAACTTCAGGAAAGATAGAGAATACCTTAGGGGAAAAAGTGTTTCTCAAACCATCCCCAGAGGCAGTCATGTAGCAGTGAACCCATATAACTCAGGCTCATCTTAGAGTTTCATTCTGCTGCTGCAGGGAATAACTACATGACACTTGGGATTTAGAATCGTTGGGAAAACATCAAGAATACTCTTGGTTCATTTTATCTAAAATCCAGAGGCTAGTGCACTGATGCAAAGCAATAAGTGAAAATAAACCTTTTAGACTTAGTTGAGAATTTCTAATAAACCTCATCAAGCAATATCCCTTAGTAAATATTTAAAATCAATGCTAATTCCCATTTCCTATTTAGAACTCAAAATTTAATGGAGGTTTCAAAACAGTATACAAATAGTTTCCTTACTTGAATTCATAAGCATGCATGTCCATTCTGTGTTCATAAGTCTCATAGACTTGAGGGCATCTACTCAACCTGCCCTCTGTAGGCAAACCAACAGATCTATTTCAGTCAGTATTTACAATTAACTTCCCAGTCTTCAACCTGTCTTTGGAATAAGTCAACAAACTTAAATCGAAACAGAATATTCCAAGTTTGATCATACGTCAATCCATATACAGACAAAGTATAACTCTTTTTCTCTTCTTTACAAGATGAAGACATTGGACAGTTCATAACCTTTATGCAAGCTTACACTCATTAGATCTAATCTCTATGTGTAGATGTATAGTCTTTATCTTTCTCTATCTCTATGCATAGATATTATCTTGCATAGAGATTATACATACAAAGTATAACTCTCTTTCTCTCTCTTTTCAAGATAAACATCTACACATCTCTCGCATCGGTGACCCCTCTTCTAATCCAGTCAATCTTCCCCATGTCCTTGAGTACATTGTTCATGGCATGCACACAACATGGGGTCCACCAAATATGTCTATAGGCTGCCTCAATGAGTCTCCTTGCTGCTCTACACGCATGGGCTGCATCTGTCACTACTTGGACCACATTTTGTGGCCCAACCTCCTCAATAGCCTCCTTGAGGACTTGTAACTGAAAGTCAGCATCTTTGTGATGCCCTGTACAATCAACTGCTCTAAGGAAGTATGGGCTCTCTACACATGTGACCATGACATTGATGAGTGGATGATGGCTAATGACTGTCCACCCATCCATAACTATGCTGCACCCAGATGCCACCCAACATGCCTTCATCTTCTCCATGAAAATATGATCTTGGAATAGCACTTATCCAAGATTGAGGTCCTCATTTTCGTCTCACTTGGTGGCACATATGATGTTCCTCCCTTCGCCACCATAGCCATCATCTCCCTATAATAAGGAGACCGTGTAACATGAAATGGGATGCCATTGGCAAAGAAGAACCTGCCAATGGATTCATCTATCTCATCTCTCAGCTACACATTAAACATATCAGCTACGGGGTTACTTTGTGTTGTCTACAACTTGCTTTTCCTTGTCCCCCTAGCCTCTCGTGATTAGGGCATGCAATAGAAGTGGAAGTGGATGGAGATCCAAACATCATTCCTCTCCCCTGCGAAGCATGAGGAGAGGTATGTGGCGCATGTTGGCTGTGCTAAAGGGCTGCTCTAGCAGACAAGTAGTAGGGACTGAAATATTTGTGTCATTTGGAACGCCCCAAAGCTTGTTAAACTCAATTTTGTACTGTATATTTTTAGCTTCCTTCAAAAACTTACAATGATCCACACCTTTTCCAGTCCAAAAAAGAAATTGTGCATTCACTCTAGTGATGCTACCAAACCATTCGACCCCACAAATGTTGCACTTCCACTTCCTTGTTCCCCCACCTGAACATGATGTGCCTTCTACTCTTGAAGCAAGTTGTTTGAGAGGAAATTTAGGATCCTAAGCACCCTTAGCATACTGTGCCAACAACTCTGAAGGGCAACCTGTACTAGCTGGTGCATTCACCATGGAACTAGATTGGGCTCCAAGATCAGCCCCATGGTCACCCCCCTCATCCTCAGGTTCAAATTCTGAATTATGTTCACTATGAGAATGGATTTCCATCTCATCCTCACTCATGTCTTGGGAGCTCATTGTGAAAGTGACACTGCATTTCACAAAATAAAAATAAAAATAAAATCAGCCTAGTTTAACAAATTGAAATACAATTTTGAAATACAATTTTGAAATTTCAATTTTGAAAACAAAATTTACAATTTTATAATTTTATATTATATAAAAATAATAAAATTTGATGTTGAAACTTGAGGGCAAAATAAATAAGAAAAAAAAACAAGTTTAAAAAACAAAGAATTGAAAAATGAAAAATGAAAATCAGAAAATGAAACAAAAAGAAAAAGATAAACCCTACCTTGTGCTTGAAAAATCTCTCCAAAATGCAGTAGAATCCTCTTCCTCCTCTTCTTCTTGCTCCTTCTCACTCCTATCACACTTGCAATCACTCTTTTCACTCCTTCAATCAAACTTCTACAAGTTTTTCCTCCTCTTCAGCTTGCTGGAAAAAAAATCAGTCTTTCAAAATGTGGATGAAATCATCAAATATGATGGTTTTGTGTTGTTTTGGGGGAAGGGGTGGGGCCCACGTCAAATTAGGGTTACCCCCAACCCCCAAAAGTCAAACTTATTTTTAAAATTTTAATTTTTTTTGGGCATTTGATGTGGGGGCGATGACCCTTGAGAAACACCTAGGCGTCTCCCAAGGATATGTGGAGGTTTCTCCCAAGGAGACTTGGAGATGTCTCCACGTCTCCTTGGGAGATGCGGAGATTTTTCCTTGTCTCCGGCAAAGCACCGGTGGCGGTGGCGGGATGGTGGGAGACGTCACGTCCTCGTTTCTCTGTCCCGGAAACGTCCTGTCCTTCGAAATGCGGCCTAAAAGGGGGGAAACACGTTTCCGTGGAACACTGGTAATATGTGATTGACTGTTAGTTAGTCCCCAACATGCCTAAACAGAGGAAGTGAAGCTGTTGTTCCACCCAGTCACTGTCACAGTGGGTGTAGGATTCCTTTAGGGTTAATGAGGATGAACATCATCTTGTTGTAGCCAATCTCAGCAGTGAGTTCTGCTATTGTAGCTCATGCCAATGCTTTATTTTGATCCACAATCCATTTAATCCTCCCACTGAACCGTTTACTCCTTCCTCAAGGATTGCATGGGTAAGGCACCACTACAGGCACTTTAACTATGCAATCAGAAAAGAGACTCACCATTTCAAAAAGGAGAATCTGACTGAGCAACACAATAATGCTTGTACAAGCTTCAACAACATAACAAGGCCCATGTTGTCATCAGTTAAAATGTTTAAAAAACAAGGATTATAATCCTTACAAAAATGACTTGACTCAAACTTCAATCATGGCAAGGGAATGGCATCAATCCAAATGATCAGATAAGGAAATAGTTTAAGCTCAATTTGTCAACCATCAATAAAGTAGCATCAGTTCAAGAGTCATACAAGACAGACAATAAAGAAGAGACCACTAGATCAGCTAGATTGGACAACAACATGAACTCAAAAGCTCAGTTTGATCATTGAACAAATAACAGCATTGACTAACTATCAATGATCGGAGACATCATCAACATAACATGATATTCTTAAAGATAACCTTTAAGATTTCAATAACCAGTTTATCATAATCCTTAAACCGTTAATTGAGTGAAGCTTAGAAAAATCAGATTATTCTAGAATATTTATGGTCTAGGCAAATTGCTGATCCAACAGCCTTTGCACAAAACAAACATCCAGAAGGATTGGGCACCCTGCCCATTAAGGCTTTGAATGGGCTTGAGCAAGGGCATATGATAGGTGTGGCATACACGATGCAAGTGTCGTAGAGTCAAAATCTCAAATACAAAAATATATGCATGCTTTACCTTCAGGGGGAGTAGATCTGGCTCTAGGGGTAGAATGGCTCCATGAATTGGGCACAATTAAACTAAATTTGGATAAGAAAAATATGATTTTTCCCTTAGGAGGGATGAAGGACTTAAATAAACGAAAGTCAGATCTGAGCTTTTACTTTGGAGAGAGGAAGTACATACTTTAAGATTAGCAGGCTCCACTGACATTGTTAGTATGCTCGCATCACATGGAAAAAATGATCCGGAAGGGGCTTTTATTATAGTAGCAGTTTTATGCTTTAGAGAAGATACTCCAGTCACATAAATAAGAATACTCAAGAAATGAACAAGATAATAGAAGTGTTATGAATACTCCATTTGAGTGAAGCAAAGAGAAGCTAACTGCTCCTGGAATAGAATGAACCTCAGGAGAGTGCAAGTGCAGACTTGACTTAGTGGTTGAGCCCCTCCCTTTTGTAGTCAGTTGAGTGCACTTATGATATGATATCTTTCCATTGAAGGACCAAGGTGAGCACATGTAATGTCCTCTACTAGGAGGCTGCCTGTTTCCCAGTAATTAACATACATCATTATACGTCATTATGCCATAAATTAGATTATTAATACTAAGGAACAATTAATATTCCTAATACAAGTGATAATTACCATATTTTAGCCCCCAATCCTTACTCCTTTCCTAATCATCAACCGTAAAAGAGGATGAGGAATTACTTGTTAGGGCGCTAGGAAACCACCTCCACAAATAGGCCCAAGGGTTTCAGGAACACCCATCCTTACCACCTCTTGATGCTCACCTATTTTGGGATGGAATTACTCCGCCTTTCCCTTAACAAAACCAACCTACCCTCATGAGGGTCAATATGGAATGACTAAGGATTAGGTTCTTAAATTGCTAATCTCTTATGATTATATAAGTAAATTAATGAAATTAAATATGATTGTTATATATATCTGATTACACTATTACTAACACATATAAAACTATTAAATGTATATATATAAGAACTAATGAAACATATTGTATTATAGGCCATGCATATGCCCTTATTCCTAATCGAATTCAAGTATAATATGACTGTAAGTAAGTATTTAATTCATAAGAAAGACACATCATACCAATCTGTTGTAATAGCAATGATTGCCAGTAATTTTATATTATCTGCCTTTATATTAATACGATCTGCCAGTAATTAATAATGATCTGCCCCTTCGATGTCTTTCCTTCAAACAGGGGTCTGCCTTATATATCCTCAAGAGCGGACGAAGAGTCACCCTTTTACCAAGAGTGCCACCCCTTTTGAAATGATATATCTCTTCTTAATTATTGTTGCATCCTTTGTCTTTAATCACTGCTTATTATCATTAATGATCTTGTTGATGTTGTTAAGGGCATGTTGCTTCATATAATACTTTCCATTGCTAAAATTAATCTCCCTTAAAGAATACGCTGCCTTTACAGACTTAATTTGCTGGTTTCTTTTATGGCCCTCTAAATGTTAATTACTGATATTAATATATGTATGCCAATAACTTGGGCTCCAATAGAGAAGTCAGCTGGATAGTTGTTTATATTTGATTTACTCTAATCCTCCTAACAGGTGAGTAGCATAATCAGTCAGCCTTAGCAGAAATTTACGTGTCTTTACTTTGTAATGTTCCCTTAATCAAGTCGACCTCTAATTATAAGCTATTTTTAAATCTTTGTCGGCCTTTGCTTTTGCCAATAGGGAGATTTGAGTTTGAAGATTGCAAATAGTAATTTACAATGGCTGCAACCTCAACATTGGCAGGGGCTATGACAGCACATGGATTTCAGTTAATATGGATGTGTGCAAATCCAGTTGGGAGATGATAAACCATGAAACAACAGAAGGAATAGCTGTGAAGGACATGGCCAATTTATGACAAGGGTTTTCTTAGCTCTCTTTGGGGCATTGAATCACCATGGAACTTGAGGGTGTGCTCTTTATTGATGCTATTCTTGTATAAATCGGTATTTTATCCTGTCTGTAGCATTGAGACTTGGATTCAGCAAAACCTTGGCAATTAAAGAAGTAATGATATATGAAAAAATATTCTTAATGGTTTGTCGTTTATTTTTTTGTTGAAAATTTCAAGTTGATCTTATTTTTCACACTTTGTCGAGTCTGATAACCAAGAATTGTCAAGTCTGCTAGTCTCAGCTGCAGACATGCCAATCTTGACAGCCAAGAATCGCTGAATCCCCAAGTCTCAGCTGCAGGCTTGCCAAACCTCATTCAAACTAGGATTAATGAGTCCTAGCTGAGTCTCAAATGTAATGTCCCCATTTTTACGCCTTCTATTCTTGATAGGATTAGCCTATTAATCTTGGTGCCCGCATCAGGAGTGTGGATGACCTTGCAGGGAGTTTATTGGTGCATTGAGATGTTTGTTGCCATACTTTCTATTTTTAGGAAGTCACAGGAGGAATGCCGGTAGGGTCAATGTATGGATTTCCATTTTTAGATTTGTGCAGCAGGCGCCTGGATATTATTATTTGATAGTTAATTATAGTCCGGAGCTTTATAATTAAAATAACGTTATTATTAAAGTTAAATATAATGTTTAACTTTAATGTTATTTTAATAAATTTAAAGGGGACTTAATGTCGACGCCTAAATGAGAATTATAATGTGACTTTATTTTGGTGCCTAGGGAGTTATAAGGTTTTAAATAATTTAATAGAGTGTTTTATGGTGATAGGCGCCAATATAGGGAGATATAAGGTGAACATAAAAATTAATTCTTAAAGTGACTTTATGCTAATTAAAAACTATATAAGGGGTCACTTTATTATTGTGAGATTTTGCCAAGATCAAGAGGCAATGGAAAGCACAAATGAGAGAAAACAAAAATAGATGATAAGAATAAACTGTATTCTATCAAGATGAAAAATACTGATCAACTAGATCATCAATCGATGTTACATACAATGAATATGAGCCTCCTTATATAGGCAAGGCTATATGGATATGTGAGCACACAAACATGACATGTGGCTCAATAAGAAACAAGGGTAGGTAGGAAATAGGTGTGGGTAGGTAGGAGAAACAATATAATAGTCCACATGAGGTGGATGACCCACTAAATGTGGAGTGTAACAACAAGATCACACCATAAAAGGTGGAAATTCTCCTACACACACTATCCCAATGTGGCGCAAACACCCAAGTGTCTCATACCCAAACTACTATGAAATGCATGTACCTAAGTAAACTTAAGTAAGCTGTAATAATATCCAAGATGAATAATTATTTACACCAACACCCCCCCTTAAGTGCAACTTGGGGGAATGCACTAAGTCTACAACTCAACTAAGAAATGCAAGATGAGTCTCGGCTACGAGGCCATGTTAGGTACCCATGTACCAATGCAAATACATGAAAACCAATGCAAGGAAATCTCTCACAAAGCGGGGAAAGAGAGAAAAACCCAATGGGAAAAAACCCTCCCCCAAAAGAGAGATGAAAACTAGATACAAAGAACTCTCATAGAAGTATGTGAAGGACAAAACCCCATGTGAGGAAAAAGTCCCCCCCATATGAGAGAAGAAGAAGAAGAAGAAGAGAGACTAGGAAGCCCCCCCTCAATGTGGAATCTGCACCAATGATAGAAGCTCGAAGATGAATGAAGAAACTGCTCCATGAACGTCGAACCACGTTCCTCCCCTTAGGAAGAAACAAAACCAAAGGTGTATCCAAAAAGTCTCCCCAACCATGAAAGGAAGATGGAGAAAAAATACTCATGATGAAAGGAATCTCTGAAAACTGCTCAAGTGTCCCCATGTCGATGCTGAAAAGTACCCCCTCCAAAGGTGGTAAACTGTGCCACACTACTGAAAAAGGCACTCCAAGATCTAGTGAAGATGAATGTAGAACAATATCCAAAGACTCATATGTCTCCTCAAAAGATAAAGAGACCTCCTCCAAGTGTTGTACAAAAGTATCCATAATCATGTCAACCTCTAAAGATTGATCATGTAGAGATTGCACAAGAGGGTCAGAGTGATCCCTTGCAACAATCAAAGAAGGATCATCTTCATCAAAGAGAAGATGAATGTCATGAATGGTATCTCCCAAATCTGCAATGTAGGAGTCCACAAACAAACCTGCAATGTCTGTCAAGTAGGCATCCCAATGAACTGAAGCTGGAAGACATGAAATATCCTGCTGCACTGAATCATAAGAAGGCAAAACTGTCGCACTAGCTGCATCATCAGGTGCTATAGGTGGTGTGATATCAATAGAAGGAGATGATATGAAAGGCTCAAGAACGGGATCACAAGTGAGAATCCCCAAGTTCAAATGCCCAAAGTTCTCCTCAAAATCTGAATCATCAACATAGGAAGAATCAACCTCATCAATAGGACCAAAATGTGAAAAAGAGTACAACCGAGATGCATGATCAACCACCCCAGTCGCAATGATAGCTCCACTCTCCAAGTCTCTAATGATAACTGAATCAGGTGTAAACTCCACAGTTTTCCCAGTTGCCCCATGTGTGATTTGATAGATGGAAAGAAGATTATTCGTCAAGTGGGGTACACACAATACATCATTGAAGGAGTTATCCCCAATGGCAATAGATCCTTTCCCAATCACATCCATGTATGTATGATTGCCCATCAAAATCTGTGGCATGTGGCAAGGCTCAAATGTAGAAAACATAGACTGCGAAGATGCCATATGATGAGAAGCCTTTGAATCTAGAAGCCATCTCCCTGAATCATGACTTGTAGTAGCACAAAGAGCTTGTCCCTTTCCTTTATCTGTCCCAAAAGAGTGATCCTTTCCTTTATCCTTGGAAGAAGAAGCCGATGTAGACATTCTAGAAGGTAGGTTGATTCTATTCTTTTCAAGAAGATTCTTCAACTCATCAATATCCTTCTTATAACAATGATGTTCACCATGTCCTGACTTCTTGCAATATCCACAAAAAAGATTGTCCTTATATGATTTCCTCTTAGGTGAGAATGGTGAATCACCTTGTTGTGGAGAGGAAGATTGTGCTCCATCTTGATGTGGTTTAGACTTAGGTTGCTTTTGATTCTTGCCTTTTCCTTGATTACTTTGATTCCCTTTGTTAGCCACCAAAGCTTGTGACTTTGAAGATTTGAGAATCCCCATCGTGGTCAACTTAGATTGCTCAAGTATCAACATCTCCGTGAATGAATCAAATGAGGGAGAAGTGTATGAGGAACCTTGAGCTAACCTATGGGTGTGAAAGCTAGATACAAAGGCTGCATACTCTGAAGGAAGCTTGTCCAACAAGTTATAAACCAATTGAGCATCCTTTTTGTCAATTCCACAATCCTTTAGCTTTGCTCTTAGCTCAGTTGCTTTTGTGACATAATCTTAGATTGTATCAAAATCCTTGGGATCCAAAGTTGTGAGTTCACTATCAAGCTTGTAGCCCTTAATCTCATCAACTTGACCATACAATTTCTTAAAAATATCCCAAGCCTCTTTAATTGTTGTACACTTATCAATGTGAAAAATGAGGTCATCTGATACATACTTTCTAAGAGTTCCAAGTGCCATAGCATTCTTAGTAAGCCATTCAATTTGAGCATTAGGATCAGCCTTAGGATCAGGTGGTGCTGTAATAGTTTCATTTACATAATGAATGAGTCCTTTTTCCATTAGTTTACTTCATGCCTTAATTTTCCATGATGCATAATTATGTGGAGTTAAAAGTGGAAATTTAGGAGAACCCATAGCACCAAAATGAAAAGAACACAAGATAAAGAGAGGCACAATCACACAAGACACCCCTCCAAAATACTCAATCAAGAAATCCCCCCAAAATGGTGATTTTGGCACTTTATACTTAGTGCGTATACAACGGGCCACTTGCAAAATAAGGAAAGGTGGACTTCTGATTTCAATTTACAACTTCTCAAAATGAGATCTAAGAGACTTCAACAAATACTGCTAGTGATCTAAACTGAGATCCAAGCAAAATGCAAGTACCAAATATGCCAAAAATGGCCAAATACTGAAAGTACAATTTCTACTTAAAATCACTGCAAACAGATGGCAGATTATGAAAGTAGATGAAAAAATATGCACTTTAAAAAAAACGGCACCTGAAAAGGAGTCCATATGAGCCCAAACGAAGCCTCCAAAGTTGTAAAAATCGGGATTCCGCGATTTCCGAAAAACCTATATCTGAAAATCAGAAAAATTCTGCACCACTGTACAGATCATGAAATTCTACCCCAAAACAAAAAAAATTGCTCGAAAAAACGAGTCTGGATGAGTGAGATATCGCTATTTGAAAAATGCCTACAAAATTATAATTTCTAGAAAATTTCCGCCGCAACGTCAAACTTCAAATGCCTCTAGATTTGGCCTCCGAAGTCCGATTTGGATGAAACAAAAGGCAAAACTGATTTTCTTGTTCCTCCTAAATCCAATGGTAACCTCAGATTTGACCCATCAAGCTTCAATAAAAACTTGCAATAGAAAGATCCAAAATGCAAACCCCAAATAGCATCAAATTTCTCTCAATTAGCAAACCAATGACACTCTAATGGCTCTGATACCATGTGAGATTTTGCCAAGATCAAGAGGCAATGGAAAGCACAAATGAGAGAAAACAAAAATAGATGATAAGAATAAACTGTATTCTATCAAGATGAAAAATACTGATCAACTGGATCATCAATCGATGTTACATACAATGAATATGAGCCTCCTTATATAGGCAAGGCTATATGGATATGTGAGCACACAAATATGACATGTGGCTCAATAAGAAACAAGGGTAGGTAGGAAATAGGTGTGGGTAGTGTTGACGGGTATTTTGTACACAATCAAACACAGAATAAAATACCCAAGGGTACCTGTTGTGACGTTTTCACACATCGCCCCATTGCAAATGGGGACCCATGTTTTTTGCTTTTAGGGTTTGTTTTTTTTAGGTCTTTTAGGGTTTTGTTAGTTAGCCTTTGCATTTTGAGTGCTGTCGGGGAGATCAATAGGATAGCAGGTCCTGCTGGAGTGAAGTCCTGATCCTGAAAATTTGGCTAAGTCTGGAAGTCCTGATCCTGAAAATTTGGCTAAGTCTGGAAGTCTTAATCCTGAAATTTGGCTAAGTCTGGAATGTCCTGATCCTGAAATTTGACTAAGTCTGGAAACTGAAAAACCTCAAAAAACTAGATTTTGCAATATAACTCCTGGAGGTCTGAAACCACTCTCAAACATCCTGAAAGTATATATGGAATATAACTTAAAGTATAAGAAAGAAGAAAGATAGAAGGAAATGTATTCCATAAAAATTATCCTGATAGAGAGTTCAAAAAGTCAAATTTCGCTCCTGTTCTTCACTGAGGATCCAGAGCGAATTTCGCTCCTGTCCCTCTCCAAGGGACCAAGGCAAAACGCTCCTGTCCCTCACCAAGGGTCCAGGGCGAAAAGGCTTATTTGAGTCATTCCTGACCTTGTTTGGTCAAATTGGAACATCAAAGGCATGGTGAAGGACAAAATGAGCATGATAGAGCATCCAAACTTGACAATGAAATAATGAAGTTTTTGCCTAGAAGGTCAAATTCGCTCCTGTCCCTCGCTGAAGGACCAGAGCGCTTTTCTTTATATGCACAATTTTTAGACCTTTTTTGGACATTAACTTTTATTCATAGCATGAAGTAAGATGATATCTTCCTTAGCCAAGACATTTCATGGTGAAAAGTGAAGCATTTTGGCCTAGAAGACAAAATTCGCTCCTGTCCCTCACTGAAGGACTGGAGCTTGAATTCCAAATTTGCATTATCCTTGCAAGATTTAAGTAATTTCGCGATTTGAAGAGGTCAAAGGAAGTGTGTTTTATTCGTTGAATATAACTTGAGTGGCCTACAAAGGAGAGAATCAACTCAAGTTGCAATAGGTGCTCCTGTCCCTCTCCAAGGGACCAGAGCGATTTTCTCACAAGACAAATTTTTGGCAAAGGTAAAGCGAGTTTCATGTTTGAGATGAATGAAGGGAGGCATAATCGGTCCATTGAAGATAATTTTGAAAGTTAGCAAAGCATAAGTGTGCTCATAGTTGCCAAGGCGCTCCTGTCCCTCACCAAGGGACCAGAGCAAAATCTTCAAATATGCCTAATAGCCTAACGTTTTGGAATGCTACTTTCGTTTTCAAGACTCAAGATGGAATAAGGAATGATGTTTTATGCCTTGAAGGCAATTGGAGATTGATGTAATTAAGAGTTTGTACCATGAACTAGAAGGCGCTCCTGTCCCTCTCCTAGGGACTAGGGCAATTTCTATAAAATCAACAATGTTCCTCCAAAACCACGCCAAGACAAGGTGATGCAAGATGAGAAATGCCTTTTAAAAAATGGTGAACAAGGAGTTGCTTCCAAAATTTGACAATCCTAGGCCCAAATGCAAAAATCGCTCCTGTCCTTCACTGGAGGACCAGGGCGAAAATCTTGGAAAGCCTATTTTGCCTTGCAAAAAACGAGTTGAACATGCATTGAAGGGACAAAAGGGATCATTGCTAGCCCCACAACGTGAATTGGCATTTGAAAAAGTGAGGAATGCAAAGCAAAATTACTACTTCGCTCCTGTCCCTCACCAAGGGACCAGAGCGAAGTTAGTGGCATTCACATTTGGGCTTTAATATCTTCCAAATCGTATTAGATGCTAGAATTGCCCAACTTCGAAATATTTGAAAAGGAAAAATTAATTAAATTGGCATTCAATAAAAAATACATTGGCATTTAATAATTAATTTTGAGCCTTAGAAAATCGAAATTTTTATTATGAAGGCATTTAAAATTAATTATTATTAATTTAAAATTAAAAAAGGGAGCGCTTGAGGTATCATTTTTATTATTTTATTAAGTCGGCCTCTTCCTTTTTAGTTTTATTTATTTTTTGGCCTATTTTCATCAAGTCGGCCTATGGGGAGGTGAAATGGTGAGCGCTCTATATATTTGGGGTGTGTTTTTCATTATTCAAATCATTCAATCATCCTTTCAAGTGCGAAATTGGAGAGCAATTTGAGGAGCGAAATCCAGAGGAGTGGAGCGAATTTCTACTAAGTTTGGAGAAGCTAGTGGAGGGCGAAATTCATCTTGAAGGCTATTGGAGAGGCGTATTTCTTGCTAGTTTGGAGGATAATTTCCAGATTTTTGAAGACATTTGAAGGCGAATTTCCAGATTTTTGAAGAGGAAGGTGGAGTTCTTTTCCAAGCTAAAGGAGGTGCATTTTATCCAAGGGAGAGCTTTGATCTACACTTTGCCTAGCAAAATTCATCTATTTTTTACATCATTTCTTAGAGTTAATTCTCAAGAGGAGGTATGGCAAAATCATCTTGACACCCTTATTCAAGGTTTGATTTTTTAGATATTTTTTAGAAAAGTCTAAGTATTGCATGGTTAATTAGGAAATGATAACTAAAGATTTATCATGAAGTTTCCTAATTAAAATCTTGAATCTTCCTTTTAAAGTTTAATTTTTTAGATTTCAAGATATATTACTAATTTTGAAATGTTGTGTAGGTATCGACATGGCGACTCCAAAGCCCGGAGGATCTACAAGTCGGCAGGTTCTCATCAAGGACGATCAAGCAAGGACAAGGACGACCTTCTTCGATCTAGCCTAGCATTGACAAGGGCGACCTCCTCCAGCCTAGCATCGACAAGGATGGCCTTCTTTGGACTAACGTCATCAAGGGCGACTTCTCCAATCCAGTATTCCAAGGCGAGGTACAACAATCATCCTGCACATCAAGGACACAAGAAGTTAGAACAAGGGTTCGTTGAAGAAGCAGATAGTTCCAGATGAATTAATTAAAGCTAGCTTCTCAACAACATCAAGTTGAATATCTACCAAGTTACAAGTGTCAGACGAGGTGGCATCCTAGTCATCACTTCTCCAATCAGTGTGGTCCACCTCAGCATTTTCAGATTCAATGTACCTAACTCATGGAAGGTGGCACAAACTTCGATGTACCTACCCCAGCTATCCATTGGTGGAATTTTCTAGAGAGGACATGTGTCCAAGCAATACAATTTTATCATTGGTCAAGCATTAAATGTTATGTAATGGTTGTAACAAACCCTAATTAGGGTTTTCATTGTTGAATCTTGGCCATTGATCTCGAATTGATCTAAGCCATCGAATTGTATTGAGGGCACTATATAAGCCCTGGCATTTCATTTTGTAAAGGCAATTAGCAAGAGTTAGAATAGAAATAGTTGGAAGCAGTTAGTAGATAGAGAGTAGTTAGAAGGTGATTAGCTAGTTGATAGAATAGCAATTAGAGTAGAGTAGAGAGAGAAGGCAAAGATTGTTGCCAAGATGTTGTTGTAAAAGACTTGTAACTTCATTGAAGAAATGGTGAAATTTATGGGTCGATTCGACAATTTGCATGGTCTCTATACTTCTTGTATTTGATTTCATGTTATTAGATGAGTGGAAGAAATGTGCTTGATTGATGGTGAAATTCGTATATCCATACTACTAGCAGTTTGTTGATTGCAGACTTGCCTTGCGTAGTCAACTGGAATCGTTCAGCTTAAGCCTAACTTCAATTATCGCTTCTTCATTGATATGCATCAGCGTGATGGTGTCTATGCCTGCAGTGATGATTTGAACATCATAAAGCTTTCCTTCGAAGATCGCACTAGCCTTGTGGAGATGGTCTAGCGATGTCAAAACAAGACTTAGTTAGAATTTCATCGAAGATCAATCATTGCTCCTGCATTCCTTAGTATTAGGATTAGATCCTCTCCTCGCCCTCGTCTTTTTTTTCCTTTTTTCAAATCAAAGCTAGTAAGAGCCTATGTTCCAGCAATATTCAAAGCAAATCAGAAGTTCAATCATCAAATGTAAGTCCCCTTGTGATTCCAGCAAATCACATCATACCACAGAGAGCTTATCCACACGTAGAGACCCTACATATAAGAACCTTGAAGTCATCCCGATTGATCCTTTTCGCGACATCTTCAGCATTCGGAGGCTTTACTCAAGAGAGGATAAGGTACCCTTGGGTATTTTATTCTGTGTTTGATAGTGTACAAAATACACGTCAACAATACCTTATCCTCTCTTGAATAAAGCCTCTGATTGCTGAAGATGTCGCAAAAAAGGATCAATCAGGATGACTCCAAGGTTCTTTGATGTAGGGTCTCTACGTGTGGATAAGCACCAGTGGTCGTTGTGAATGCTGTTTCATCAAGGGGCCTTACGTTTCCGTACAGGAACGAAATTTCCTAAAATTAACAAGTTCTCAAAAAGATCAAAAGGTAGGGTTTGCAAGAGATGAATTCTAATCTAATCCTAGGAATGACTCAATGTAGGCTAGTCCTGGTAAGATTCTACCAATTTCAATATTGCCAAAACATAACAACTCAACTGAAATTGATGCGATCTTCTAAGGTGACTAATGATTTTCCAATTCATCAAGGATCATAGACACTACCATGAAGGTACATATCAATAGTTCAATGATGATTGAAGGTTTAAGTAATCCAAATATCTCTAGTTGACCACACAAGGCGTTCTTACAATCAGTAAGAAGCTAGTGGTTTGGAACGTGAATCTCACCAAAGATCAAGCTCAACACTTAGTCCTTCAAATTTTAAATACTACTTCGACCAAGAATGATTCAAGAAAGTAAGCAACCATGAAAGTAGCCACAAGAATTGCAATAAAACACCATAACTTCAATATTTTATTGATCTCAAAGTCAAAATAGACAACAATTGCTTGAAATTCTCTCATCAAAACTCAATCTTGCTACAAAATAACTTTCTTCTCTCAAAAGCTCTAATTCTATTATGCTATTTTCTATCTATATTCTAATTTTCTCATCCTAAAATGAAAATGAATGAGGGTATATATAGCATCCTCAATTACAATGAACGGCCCAGATCAAAAGAAGATCAACGGCTGAGATTCTGACACCTAAACCCTAATTAGGGTTTTATTACAAAAAGTTCCCCTTTTATTGAACAATATTAAATGCATAGCCAAATATTTAATTGGCACAAAAATCTAGGAAACATAGACCAATGATAATTAAGGTGCCACATCATCTATAACAACCTCTCTTCTAGAACCTTGTTTCCTTTCCAATGCTCCTTCTTAGCATATGCAGTGAATCTAGACACAATTCCCTCGATCTCAGCAATAGGAATCTCTGGAAGATTCCTCATTCGTTCCTCCAAGTGGATGACCTGATCAAAAGCCTTGAGAAGAGCAATGTCCCATCCAGGCTCGAGTTTTTTGATTTTCTCAATCAGGAGCATAGTAGCGAACATTTGATCTCTTTGCTCATCTGTGATAACATTCTCATCTTTGCAAAAGATGACCTTGACCTTCTCCTCCAACTCTTGAAGATTCACATCTGTCTCATCTTCAATCCTCCTGCCAAGAATAGAACATAACACCTCAAACACCTCGTCTTGAATTGGATGGATGACCTCCTCAACTTGATTGCATTTTGTACTAATATCTTCGAAAAGAACTTCCTTCATCTGAAGTAGAGTTGACCACTGGAGTAAATTATGAGCTCCTCCATCCATTATCTTTTCTTGTGCTAAGATCTTCCTTGGCATTTGCCTGATTACTTGTAGAACAGGAATGATAACATCTCTAGTGTGGGCAAAGGCGGCTACTGTTATCATTAGGTTGTGAATGATCTCAAGGACCTGGATAGCTCGATGGGTAGTCTGCATCATTCTTGTTGCGAACTCAATGGCAACGGTATGGGATTTGTCAATCCAAGAGCTCATAAGCTGGACCAAGCTCCTAACTCTTTCTGCCTCACCAACTGATTCAAGGGGAAGTGCCTGCACAGGAGATACTGCTGGATCCTGACGTCCCAAAGGCTGATTGAGATGGCTAAAGTAGCCTCTCCAAGCACCAACCTCTCGCTCAAGCTTTCTATTCTTTTCCATTTCTTCTTTAAGCTTGTCTTTAAGTGCCTCAAATGAATCAGTTGCCTCATCCAGTGTCTGCTCGGCTGTGAGTGGACCAAGTTCAAATGTTTCTACATCATACTCTTCTGCAAGGATTTCACCTTTGTACTTGTCCACTGTCGGTGTAGCTATCTGCAACTTCCTGGATCCTGTCTCATCTCTGATCATCTTGGACATTTTGGTGGCCTTCTTTCTTTCTGTTACTACCTGAGAATTTCCAACAAGGCTTTCTAAATCAATTACATTATCTTCGTCTTCGATCACAATCACCCTTGTTAGCCTCTCCTTTAACCAATCTGGAATGGCGGACCTTGTCTCTCTGACTTGTATCTCTTTAGGCACTGATCCCTCTTCTCGGAGAGGAGATGTCACTTCATCATCATTCTTGTCTTCATGTAGCTCATTGACCTGGGGAGATTGACTTGATGAACGTTGAGGTGCTTGCCTTTCTTCATGTTTATCATTCTGGACCATTGATTCCATAGATTCCTCAACTTCAAGTACCCTCTTCTCTTGTCCTTGACTTGTCCTTTTTTCATGTCGGGAAGATGTGCCAGATGAGTGATCTCGATGGGCCTCTTGCTTCTTCTTGGAGGGTTCCCTTTTCTCAGGTCTTTCTTTCCTCTTCGCGCTTCTAGGATGAGGATTGCCTTCACTTACGCATCTAGGGTGAGGATTGTCTTCATTTGTGCTCCTAGGATGAGGATTGCCTTCGCTTGTGCTTGCTCCTCCTTCCCCTGGCCTTTCCTCCAAAGTAAAAGTCATAGGTATGTTCTGTTCTCTTAACTTTTGATGTTGCACATCAACCCATCTGCGAGTACCAGACAAAACTGGAGCCATCAAAGCCTTTAAGTCAAAAACCTCAGGTTCATTCCAATCTATCTTTACTGCTTTGTCTTCTCGGTCATAAGATGATTGGAGATGTTTGCCACTGTCCTGAGCTTGATCAGCCACTCTGTAAACTTTGCATTTTCTGATGAAATCCAAAGGTAACCTGGAATGCATCTTTCTTTTCACTTCTAAATCATCTGAGAGATTCATCAAAAAGTCCTCTATCTGAAATTCGTGCTTGTACTTTCTACCAATTGTTTCTTCTATATATCCATAAGGATCAAAGTTCTCTCTCAAGGCAAAGAACGAAAATGAATATAAGGCCAATTCTTTCTCTGCATCATCCATGGCTAGAGCATTAGGACATACCTCAACTGAATTCCCTAGTATGATAGGCACAGGAATTCCATTTCCATGCCTGTGTCTGAATGCCTTCGCATAAGCTGCCAACTGCCTAGTCATCTCCAGTAACACTATTCTGTCTGTCGGATATCTTGACAACATATATGGAGGTGAAGGACACCCATGAACTCTAATATATGTAAACTTCTGGAATTGGATAAACCAAGCACCATACCTCTTTACAAGCTCTTGTGCATCTTGAGATATCCGATTGTGAATCCCGCCTTGCAATGTCCTGGTGATGTTCATCGTGAAGGTATCATTAACTAACTTGTAGTTACTTCCAGGTGGGTGATGCAAATGAACATAAGATTCACAAACTCTGACTTCCCCGGGCCCTCTTCCGATCACTCCTCTGTGAGGTAGTCCTGCATATTCAAAACTCCTGATCAAGGCGTATATGATGTACGAGCTCATGTGGAATGACTTGGTAGCCTTCAGTCTTCTCAACTGCACGTCCAAGCAATGGCTAATAATTCTAGCCCAATGAATTGTTCCTTTCCCTTGAACTATCACTTGGATGAAGTAGAACATCCACTTCTCAAAATAGAAGGCTTGAGGAGCGCCCGTAACTCGATTGAGTAAAGTTATCAAATCTCTGTACTCCTCCTGGAAGTCGATCCTATGTGGTGTGTTGGGAATCTTGCTCAGGCGAGGACGACTTTTGAGTAACCAATTCTTATTCATGATGCTCAAGCAAGTGTCTGGATCATCTTCGTACATGGATCTAGCTCCTTCCAAGCTTTTATAAATCATATCTTTATGTTCTGGTAGATGGAGAGCTTCACTGATAGCCTCTTCTGAAAGGTAAGCCAAAGTGTTTCCTTCCTTGGACACGATTGATCTTGATTGTGGGTCATAATGGCGGGCACACTCGATCATCAGCTCATGGCACTGGATTGCTGGAGGGAAACCGGCCGCCTTAATAATGCCACTTTCAATTATTCTCCTTGTGACAGGTGATGGCTTTCAAATGTAAGGGATGTCTCGAAACTTCTTCACACTGAAGTTTCCCAAGTTGGTATCTCCAATGTTGCTCCACTTTGACACGATCTTGGTCTCCAATTCTTCATTCTTTTGATCTTCCTTCATGAGGGCTGGACGACTAGTGGATGCTCCTGCCTTTGGGGTCGCCATCTTGATACCTACACAACATTTCATAATGAGCAATATACTTTGCAACGTAGAAATATAGATTAGACTTAAGTTTTAAATTTAGGAAACTTCATGATAAATCTTTGAATTATCATTTCCTAAATATAACTATGCAATTGGAAATTCAAAATTCAAAATTTCAACCTTAAACTAGGAAGATCTCGCCATACCTCCACTTGAGAACTAATTCTAAGAAATAAATGCAAAATTAGGCAAGTTCGCTAGGCAAAATGTGGATCGAGGCTCTTGCTTCAACAAAATGGTCTTCCTCTAGACTTCGCAAGCGTTAACTTTACCTCCTCTAGCCTTCAACCAAATTCACTCCTTCTTAGACCAGATTTCGCACTTTTATTGCTTCTTCAAATCGCACTTGAATGGATGATTAAATGATGGATTAAAATGCTTCAACACACCCCCATTATATAGGCGCTCATTACCTCATTCCTCATAGGCCGACTTGGTGAAAATAGGCCAAAAAATAAACAAAATTTAATAAAAGAAGAGGCCGACTTTTATAAAAAATATTAAAATAATACCCCAAGCGCTCTATTTTTAAATTTAATTTAATAATAATTAATTTTAAATGCCTTTATAATTAAAAAATTTCGATTTTTTAAAGGCTAAAATTAATTATTAAATATCAACGCACCTTTATTAAATGCCAACTTAATTAGAATATTTCAAGGTTTTAGCGAATTTGGCATTTAATACGAGTTTTTCAAAGTACGTGCTCAAGCATGGGAAAATAGTAGACATGAATAACATCGCTCTGGTCCCTTGGAGAGGGACAGGAGTGCCCATACATTTTAGACTTCGCATTTCTAGTTTTTTTAACGTTTAAAATCCCATCCTTTACGTTCAAAATGGCACTCTTGCTTGGAATTTTGAGTTTAATTCATGTGACCTTTGGAAGGAGCTTGCTTTAAAACATTTTCGCCCTGGTCCCTTGGTGAGGGACAGGAGCGATCTTACCTTTTGTCCTTGGTCCTTGTCTTCCAAATCGCCAATTCGTGGTGTGAGGTAGTGTTGTGACGTTTTCACACATCGCCCCATTGCAAATGGGGACCCATGTTTTTTGCTCGTTTTCGCTTTGCTTTTTAGGGTTTTGGTTTGAATCCAGTCTCTTTTGAGAGCTTTTTGAGTTTCCTTTCGTAGGATGCAAATTTTGAATGCAATGAATTCGCCAAAATGGTCTAATTTTCAATTGGAATGTTGATGCAGAGCTTAAATTTGTCTAAGTGTTGAAGATGAAATGTGAATTTTTGTCCAATTGAATATTTTTGACCAAATTTTGACTTTTTTGAATTTTGATCCTAGGCATTTCAAATGATTTGTTTTCGCCTTGTGAAGTGATAAAATGTGTAAAATCATGATATTTTGGCCTGTAGGAGCAAAATCGCTCCTGTCCCTCAGTGAAGGACGGGAGCTCGTTTTCAAATATTTTACTATTCCTGCAGGGTCAAGATGAATTATGAATTGGAAGTGATGGAGAAAGGCGAGATCTTTCCATTGAATATAAATTGAAGATTTTCATGAACACAGAAATGCCTCCAGGGGAAAAATCGCTCCTGTCCCTCAGTGAAGGACCGGAGCTACAAATCCAATTTTGCTTTGTCCTTGCAAGATTTTAACGTCTTGACGATGTGAAAAGGTCCAAAGAGGTGCATTTTATCAAATGAATATAACTTGAAGCGCTGTCGGGGAGATCAACAGGATAACAAGTCCGGCTTGAGTAAGGTCCTGATCCTGAAATTTGGCTAAGTCTGGAATGTCCTGACCCTGAAATTTGACTAAGTCTGGAAACTGAAAAAACCTCCAAAAACTAGATTTTGCAATATAACTCCTGGAGGTCTGAAACCACTCTCAAACATCCTGAAAGTATATATGGAATATAACTTAAAGTATTCTTATACTTAAATGTTATATTCCATTAAAATTGTCCTGATCGAGAGTGCGAAAAGTCAAATTTCGCTCGTGTCCTTCTCCAAGGGTCCAGAGCGAAATGCGCTCCTGTCCCTCTCCAAGGGACCAAGGCGAATCGCTCGTGTCCCTCACCAAGGGTCCAGAGCGAAAATGCTTAGTTGAGCCATTCCTGACCTTGTTTGGACGAATCGAGACATCAAAGGCACGGTGAAGGACGAAATGAGCATGATAGAACATCCAGACTTGATCAAAAACAATGAAATGATGAAGTTCTTGCCTAGAGGGTCAATTTCGCTCCTGTCCCTCACTGAAGGACCAGAGCGATATCTACAGAATGGCATAAATTTCAAAGGACAAACAAGTTTCGAGCAACCAAGAGGGTCGAAAGGACATCATTTCACGTAATGAAGATGATTGCAAGTTGGTAAAAACAAGAACAAGCACATAATGATGAACTTCGCTCCTGTCCCTCAGGAAGGGACCAGAGCGATATTAAGTATATTGATCAACTCATGCAAGAATCACGTAAGGTCAAGGTTTTGCAAGGTCTTAGAGGGTCCATGGAGTCTTTTGAAGGTGATACACGAAGATTTCAAACGTAAAATGATCATCGAGTTGAACATAGGGACCATATCGCTCCTGTCCCTCTCCAAGGGACAAGGGCGATGATCCCTTTAAACGTCCAAACACCTCATGCAAACAAATGGAACAAGCGCAAAAGGAACGAACAAGGATGTTACTCACTTTACAATGAAAGAATGAGGTCGAAGATGCATAGTGAACGTGAAAATATGAAGATCGCTCCTGTCCTTTGGACAAGGACCAGGGCGATGAACATCCAAAAGGGACCCATGAACGCACACAAGGCAATCAAATTCGAAGGACCATCATAATGATCAATGTTGAACGTTGAAGTTGCAAGAATTATGACAAAATCATGGATCGCTCCTGTCCCTCTCCAAGGGACCAGGGCGATGAGGTACGTCCACTTCATTTTCATTTTTTTTGGCGCCAAATAAACATTTCAAATTTTCCTTAAATGCCAAAATCGATAAATTTTGAAAATCCTATTAAATTAGCATTTAATATAGCATTGATCATTTATTAATTATTTTGCCTTTATTAAAAATCGAAATTTTACAAATTAAAAAACGTTGGCAAATAATTAATTAAGTTTTTTAATAAAAATTGAGTGGAGCGCTTGACATTTATTTGTTTATTTTACCAAAAGTCGGCCTTTTACTTTATTTTAAATTCGCTTTTAATTACAAAGTCGGCCTAGTAGTAATTAAGGTGTGAGCGCTATAAAGGGAGGGTGAAAGATTTCATTTTTACATCACCTTTTTATCATTCAAATGCGATCAAAGGGAGAAGTGCGAAGTTGTATTCAAAGGGGCGAATTTCATTTCAAAACAAAAGAAGGCACTAGTTTTATCCAAGGCGAAACATCTATCCAAAGGTGGTGCGAACTTAATCTCACTTGAGCGAACTTGCCAAGGACATATGAAGGGTGACGAAGTTGTCATTTTGAAGAAGAATCACGTTGATGACCATCTTACGTCAATTTTGCCTAGGCAAATTCTTCATTTTGCATTCTAGAGTTAGCTCTCTAGTGAGGTATGGCGATTTAATTGTTATTGCTTTATTCATTCATCGTCATATTTCAAATTTTGAAATTTTGTTTTTCCTTAGCTCAATCGTTTTTTAGGAAATGATTAATAAAGGACTTATCATTAAGTTTCCTAAAAAATTGCTCTCTAATTTATGTTATGTATTGCAAAATCATGTTTCTAATTTTGAAATGTTGTGTAGGCATCAAATGGAGATCTCATCAAGGAAAATCAAGCCGAATCAAGGACGATCTTCGCCAGGACGGTCTTAGCCAGGACATGGGCGACCTCTTTCAATCCAGCGTTCCAAGGCGAGGTACATCATCTTCCTGCACATCGAGGACGCAAGGAGTTAGAACAAGGGCTCGTTGAAGAAGCAAAATAGATCCAGAGGAATTAATTAAAGCAAGTTTCTCAACAATATCAAGATGAATATCTACCAAGTTACAAGTGTTAGATGAGGTGGCGTCCTAGTCATCATTTCTCCAGTCAGTGTGTTCCACCTCAGCATGACCAGATTCAATGTACTTAACTCATGGAAGGTGGCACAAACTCCGATGTACCTACCCTGGCTATCCATTGGTCAATTTTTCTAAAAGGGACATGTGTCCAAGTAATACAATTTTATCATTGGTCAAACATTAAATGTTATGTAATGGTTGTAACAAACCCTAATTAGGGTTTTCATTGTTGAATCTTGGCCATTGATCTTGAATTGATCTAAGCCATCAGATTGTATTGTGGGCACTATATAAGCCCAAACATTTCATTTGTAAAAGATAATGTAGAATTAGAAAGAGATAGTATAGAAATAGTTGAAAGTAGTTAGTAGATAGAGAGTAGAATAGGAGGACAAGGCAAGAAATTGTTGCCATTGATTGTAAACAAACTCCATTTTCATTGAAGTAATGGTGAAATATGTCGTTTTCTTGCAATTTGCATGGTTTCTTGTTGAGTCTTCAATCTTAGATGGTAGATAATTAGATGAATGGAGGAAATGTGCTTGATTGATGGTGAAATTCGTATATCCATACTACTAGCAGTTTGTTGATTGCAGACTTGCCTTGCGTAGTCAACTGGAATCGTTCAGCCTAAGCTCAATTTCAATTTGTCGCCTCTTCATTGATATGCATCAACTTGGATGGTATCTATGCCTGCGGTGATGATTTGAACATCATAAAGCTTCCCATAGAAGATCGCACTAGTCTTGTGTAGATGTTCCATTGATGTCAAAACAAGATCTAGTTAGAGTTTCATCAAAAAATCAAGTCATTGCTCCTACATTCTTAGTATTAGGATTAGATCCTCTCTTCGCCCTTATCCTTTTTCTATTTTTCAAATCCAAGTTAGTAAGAGCCTGTGTCCAGCAAAGCAGATCGGAAGTTCAATGTAAGTCCCCTTGTGATTCCAGCAAATCACATCATACCACTGGAGCTTGTCCACACGTGGAGACCCCACTAAAAGAACCTTGGAGTCTACCTAACTGATCCTTTACGCGAATCTTCAGCAGTTAGAGACTATTTTCTCAAGAGAGGATAAGATGCCTTTAGGTATTTTATTCTGTGTATGATTGTGTACAAAATACACGTCAACAGGTAGGCAATGATCATTATTGCTCGTTCTGTGCAAGCTTAACTCGTTTCTCCAAGGCAACATAGACTCTCCAAAGATTTTCGCCCTGGTCCTCCAGTGAAGGACAGGAGCGATTTTTGTTCTTGAGCCTAGGATTGTTGATTTTTGGGGTCAATTCTTTGTCCATCATCTTTCGAAGGACTTTTTCCCATCTTGTATCGCCTTGTCTTGGCGTGGCTTTGGAGGAAAATGGTTGATTTTATGAAAAATCGCCTTGGTCCTCCAGTGAAGGACAGGAGCGATTTTTAGTCCATTGCACAAATCCTTAACCATATCAATATCTAATTACCTCCAAGGCATAAAACATCATTCCTTATTCCATCTGGAGTCTTTGAAACGAAAGTAGCATTCCAAAATGTTAGGCTTTTAGGCAAATTTGAAGATTTCGCTTTGGTCCCTTGGTGAGGGACAGGAGCGCCCTAGCCAATTTTCATCAAGTTTTGTGGTCCTTGCAACTTCATTCTTCCTTGAAGCATTTTAAATATCATTGCCATCTTGTGCCTTGGCCTGGATTCGTCCCAATTTGGGAAGGAAGACTTGATAATGTGTTTTTCGCCCTGGTCCCTTGGTGAGGGACAGGAGCGCCTTGGCCATTATGAGCTCACTTGTGTTTTGCTAATTTTCAAAATTATCTTCAATGGGGTGATTACGCCTTCCTTCCTTCATCTCATACTTGAAACTCGCTTTACCTTTGCCAAAAACTTGTCTTGAGGGAAAATCGCTCTGGTCCCTTGGAGAGGGACAGGAGCGCCTTTTGCAACTTGGGTTGATTTTCTCCTTTGTAGGCCACTCAAGTTATATTCAACGAATAAGACATACTTCTCTTGACTTCCTCAAATCGCGAAATCACTTAAATCTTGTGAGGACAATGCAAATTAGGAACTCAAGCTCCGGTCCTTCAGTGAGGGACAGGTGCGCCTTTTGGTTTCAAGGCCAAATCTTTTCACTTTTTACATTGAAATCTCTTTGCTGGGGGAGATATCATCTTTTTACAAGCCACGAATGAGAGCCCAAGTCTAGGAAAGGTCCCAAAAGGTGTGTGTGGAGAAAATCGCTCTGGTCCCTTGGAGAGGGACAGGAGCGAACTTGTCTTTTAGACAAAGAGTTCAACCTTTCACTGCTTTTTGGCTAAGTCTGGATATTCAATTACGCTCACTTCATCCTTCCTTGTGCCTTCGACGCTCGAATTTGACGAATCAAGGCCAAGAATGACCCTGATAAGCCATTTCGCCTTGGTCCTTCAGTGAAGGACAGGAGCGATTTTGTCTTAATCATTCAAAATCATCATCTTCAAACCTCCAAAATCCTTAAAATCTTCAATTCACGTCCAATTGACTCCCCTGGCAACCCTGCAAAAAACAATTAAAGGAAATTAGAGACAAATATGCATTAAATAACATTTTCGCCTTGGTCCCTGGGAGAGGGACAGGGGCGATTTCTCCTCTATAGGCCAAAATATCCAAAATTTAGGTCTTCAGTCACTTCACCAAGCAGGGTTAGGTCATCTTCAAGCCAGGGATCGGTTATCAAGCCTTCAAAAATTTGGTCAAAATTTACCCGGACAAAAATGCACAATTCCATCCTCAAAATGCTAACACTTAGACCTAGCTTGAATTTGCCCTCAAAATCCTGAATGGACCCATCCTGAGACCTATCTAACTTCCTGACAGACTCATCCTATTTCAAAAATTGCAATCTTCGGGAGGATGTTTAATAATCTTTCAAAATTTGACTGGACTTCGGCTTGAAAATATCAAAAGAAACCCCTAAGGCTTAACCCTAGTCTAGACAACTCACTCACTTACTCAAAACCCTAAAAGCAGAGAGAAGAACAGGCAAAACAAAAGCAAAAAAGAGGGGATCCCCATTTGGATGGGGCGATGTGTGAAATGGTCACAACATCTGGCGACACCACTGAGAAATGTTGGTAAACATTTGGGAATCAATCTTTCTTGAAGAAAACTCAGAGAACCTCCCTCAATAAAACAAGGAGTTAAACAACACTTACAAGAAGAGATCTTCATATTAAGACAAAGTATCAAGTCCACAGTTACCCATGTGTGTGCAAATGAGTTAATTCCCCTCAACAAGACAATCATGATCCTCCAGGTACCCCTGTGATAAGCTACGTAGTTTATCTGGACTCCAAAAGCATCCTGGACAGAGCCTCGCTGCCAGTCAGATGTCCATAGTCCCGACGAGGTTATCGCCGCAAGCTCACGAACATTGCTCCATTGCCAGCCAGGCATCTATAGCCCCGATGGAGTTACTCGTATATTCCCTTTAGCCAATTTGATATTTTCTTTTTCTATTCATTTTTTCTTTTCTTTTGATTTTTTTCTCTTTTCGCACTTTCTCATTTTTTCTTTTGATACTGCTTTTTAGTTCCGTCAATTCTTTTGGCTCGTGAGCAGTGAAGCTCACTAGGGTTTGAGGATTGCGGTGGCGTTGAAGTCAGATTTTAGATTTTTCACTGATCACAGCTTTGCCTGGAAACCATAACGACTCGGAGATTATAAGTGTGAAAAAATATAATAACTGGAGGACAAAAATAGCTAAGTTCAATAAGCTAATCTTGCTTCATTGCAAATACGGCCTGACTCAAAGTTTTATCAAAAGAAACCCCTTTGTAATTCCAAAAGACCTCATAATTGCCCAACTACAACCAACAACCTAGCGGGAAGTTAGAGTGCTTCATGACAAAATCGCCCAATTTCAAATGGACATCCCTCAGGACAAACAACTAATCTAAGACAAGACACCTAAACTAAGACCCAGAAAGCGAAGCGAAAAAACAAACAAAAACAAAACAGGCAAACGAAAAAACAAAACGAAAGCAAACTAAACTAGCTATGTACAAGGGAAGGTCCTTTGCATCCTAAGACTGGAAATAATGTTTGAGATACCTCCCATTGACAGGCAATGGGACATCTTCTCCGGTTAAAGTCTTCAATCTGAATGCATTTTCTCCCAAAATCTCTGAAATTTGATAAGGGCCTTTCCAAAGTTTATCAAATTTGTCATGCTCTCCCCTTTTCTCGTGTGCTTTATCCCAGTATAAGGCAAGATCTGAGATCCGGAACGCCTTGACTTTAGCTTGCCGATCGAACCATCTTTTCACCACTCCTTGGTGTTTTGCAAAATTTTCCAATGCTTGATCTCTCTTTTCCTCAAGATTCATTAACTGTGTTAATCGGGCTTGAACAACATCAGTGTCTTCCATGTACTCCTGAATAAATCTCAAGGTCGGGATCCTGAGTTGCATGGGGAAAACTGGGTCTTGGCCATAAACCAGAAAGTAAGGTGAAATCCCTAATGCGTTCTTGGTCCTTATTCTGTCTGCCCAGAGGGCAAATCTCAATTGGGTATGCCATTCTCTTGGACTTCTTTCTAGCAGCTTCTTGATAACACTGAGTAGGTTCTTATTAGTTGACTCAGCTAACCCATTACCCTGAGGATAATAATTTGATGAAAATTTGAGGGTTATTCCATACTCAAAAGCCCAATTCGAAAATTTTAATGATGTGAAGGCTGAGCCATTGTCGCAAACCAATGCATAAGGACATCCAAACCTCGTGATGATGTTTTCTTCCAGGAATTTGATTACGGCTTCGGTGGTGCATACTTTGAGTGCTTGTGCCTCTGACCATCTGGTACAATAATCAGTAGCAATGATGATATATCTGTGTTGTGCCGAGGATGCGGGGTTGATGACACCAATAAAATCCATTCCCCATTTGGCAAATGGTCTCGCTTCTATCACTGGGTTCAATGGCATGGCAGGATTTCTTTCCCTGAAAGCTGTGACTTGGCATGTGTGGCAAGTCTTGATATGATTAAATGTGTCTTTGAAAAGCGTAGGCCAGTAATATCCTGCTCTTAGGATCTGGTGAGCTGTAGCGAGGTTGGCGCCATGTCCGGTCCCAAACTTGGAGTGAAAATGTTCAATTATTTGTTTGGCCTCCTCTTTGCCAACACACCTCAGATATATCCCCTCGTGATTCCTGCGATAGAGAACGGATCCTTGAAGCATATAATGTTGACACTTTATTCTTAATGCTCTTTTTTGTGTAGGTGTCATGCGAGCAGGACACTTGTTGTTGAGTAGATATGTCACAATTTCTTTGTACCATTCATCAGAGGTGACATCCTCCAACTCATAAACTTGCTGGATTAATCCGGGTCCATCAATTGCCAATGTTTGTGCCAAAGCTTGTCCTCGAACAAGTTTCATGGGCTGGATTTTGATATCGAACTCTTGGATAATGGCGACCCACTTGCCCCTTCTTTCTCCTAGTTCATTTTGCATGAGGAGGGTCTTGACTGCTGCATCTGGCACTATTGCATAAATTTTGGCCCTTAAGAGGTAATGTCTGAATTTTTTAACGGCCTTGACCAGTGCATATGCTTGTTTTTCAATGTTGGGATATCTGAGTTCTACATCTTTCAGTGGGGTGCTCATGAATGCGATTGGATTTTCGTCCTTTTCTTCACTTCTCTGGGTGAGAATAGCGGCACAAGTGTAGTCAGAAGCGAAGGAATACAGGTAGAAGGGTTTGAGGTAATCAGGACTGATTAGTACTGGCACTTCTGCGATTGCCGTCTTTATCTCCTCGAATGCCCTCTTGGCTTGTGGCGACCATTCGATCTTTGCATCCTTCTTCAGCATCTCATTCAGAGGTCTGACTATCTCAGCAAATCCAGTGATAAATTTTCTGACAAAGTTGATCTTGCCGAAGAATGATTTGAGTTCTTTCTTACTGGCTGGCAAATTGATAGTAGATATAGCTTTTACTCTTTCAGGATCGATGGAGATTCCTCTTTCTGAAATGACATGTCCTAAAAGCTTTCCTTCTGTTACCCCAAATATGCATTTCTTCGGGTTGAGAGATACCCCATATCTTCTGCACCTTTGGAAGACTCTTCTTAAGTCATCCACATGATCTTCTCTTTTTCTGGAGAAAACTGTGATGTCATCCATATATATAATAATGCATTTTCCAATTAAATCTCTAAAGGCGATATCCATGGCTCTTTGGAATGTGGCCCCAGCGTTGATAAGTCCAAAGGGCATTCTTTTGTATGCAAATGTTCCCCACTTGGTAGTAAAATCAGTCTTTAGTCGATCTTCAGGCTTGACCAAAACTTGATTATATCCTGAATATCCATCTAGAAAAGACATCATCTGCGACCCATTAACAATTTGCAACACTTCATCCAGCGATGGTAGCGGATAATTGTCTTTTTCCGAAGCTCGGTTGAGATTTCTGAAATCAACACATAATCTGATCTCTCCACTCTTCTTTCTGATAGGAACCAGGTTGGCGACCCACGTCGAATGTCTTACCGGGAAGATGATCTTGGCTGAGAGCAGCTTCTTAACTTCTTGATATATCAGGGGTTCCAATAAAGGATTAACTGGCCTTTGTCTCTGCCTAAATGGTTTGCTTCCTGGCTTCAAGGGTATGGTATGAGTGATAATTGCAGTGTCATAAGTCTTGAGATCTTCATAACTCCACGCGATGACATCTGGGAAATCTCTCATATTTTTCAGGATTCCATTTCTTTCTGGTGCGGTGTAGGACTTTCCAATGAACACATTCTTAACTTGTATGTCATCACCTATGTTGATTGTGTCGCACATGTTTCCTTCCATACTGTGGCTTTTCATCTCTTTCAATTTGTCGGGATCAAAGATTCTTTCTAACTCCACCATACCTTTTGGAATAGTGTTTGTCTTCAAATTCAGAATTCCTTCCGCATCTAATTCTGCTCCCTCGGCTTCTTCTTCATCAATGATTTGAGCTAGGAAGACATCCGTGTTGGTCAAGAAATCTAGTATGTGCTTGTCATCTTCAAAAACTTGAAAATTGGTGATGTTATTTGGGACTGAAGGTACTGATGTTAATTCTACCGTGAACTTCTTTAATCCTTCCATTGCTAACGGTATCAAAGAGCTGGCGGCTTGTGCAAGGGAATTAGCCACTTGATTTTGATGCCTGTATATAGATTTGATGTTGAAGGCCTCGAAACTCTCGATGAGGTCCCAAACTCGATTTTGGTATCTGGTCAACCTTTTGTCGTGGCAGACGTACTGTCTCCTGATTTGCCTTATAGCTATTTCTGAATCTCCATATACTTGCAGTATTTTTGCTTTCTTTTTGATAGCCATCAGTAACCCATGAATCAAGGATTCATATTCAGCTACATTGTTGGTGCAAGGAAATTGCAATCTATGAGCGGCAAGATAAGTCTCCCTTGTTGGGCTAATTAATTCGTAGCCCGCTCCGGATCCTTGTTTGGACTTAGATCCATCGAACCTTAGTGTCCATATTACATTTTCTCGGCCTTCGGTTCCTCGGTCCTCCTGACTTTCGGTTGATGTGTCGGATAGAATCTCGTCTTCCGAGGAGCTTTCATCTTCTGAATGTTCCATTTCTTCCACAATCAATGTCTGCGGGACTCTTTTGTACACTTGCTCTAATGCAGTCTGGCACAAAGCACAGGATAGTTCTGAATGGACGGCATTATGTATCCTACACCAGTTCGGAAGGAGCAGATCTCGAACGGATGCCAAGTTACCAAGTTGCACACTTTGCTGTATGTTTCTATGTACGGACTTTCTGAAATTTTCAAACATTCCGTCATCTTCTTGGTCGGATCCTTGGTCACTTTCCACAACAATTTCTGTAGATTCTATCACTTCTTGCTGACCATCTTTGTCTTGTAGGTTTTGTATCATCAGGACCTCACCTACTTTAGGTTTGTATGTCCCTAAATCTGATTCTAAGAACAGGACTTCATTGTCTTCCCCATACTCGGTTATCATAAGTCTCAATCTTGGAGTGCTGTCAATTTTGATTTGATTTGGGACTTCATTGTAACCACATATGTGCAAAGTCAGTTGACACATACCCATTCAATTTTCGTGACCAATCTCTACTCAGAAGCATCCCATATGAATCAGGAATATCCACGACTGATATGTCTATGAAATTTTGAACCCTTGGGTCCGCAGCTAATTGCATATGGATATTGTTCAACTCGCCCATGACTGGAACTTCTGTCTTGTCAAGCTGAGTGACCTTTCTTTTGGTAGGGGCAGGAGTTATTCCCAATCTCTAATAGACAGCTAAGGGCATCACATTACTGGAAGCTCCTGAATCATAAAGGCAATTATGTAGTAATTTTCCAAAAATTCTGATTGATAGCAGGAACAGGGCGGGTTCATCTTTTCCTTGGGAAAGGACTGAGGAATCCCCACTGTGTTCTTGATGTTCTACTTCATTGACCTTCGGATTGTCATTCTTTACTAGGCCTTCCTCTTTTGAGTGATCAGTCTTGTTTGGAGATTTCTCTTTCTTGAGCACATCTTTCTTAACGGCAACCTCCTTTCCTGGAAGATTCTGACTGGTGGTGAGACTTTCTTTGATGGCAGGTTGAGTTTTCTTAGTCTCGCCCCTTTTGAGTAACACCTTGCCTTCCAACATATCTTCCTTTTTGGCTGGGAAGGTTATGGTCTGGACCATGCATTCGTCTTGTTCAGACTGCCCTTTGTTATCGGCTTCCTCTTGAGTCACATTGATGGTAGCTTGAGCTTTGTTGGTCGAGTTCTGAACATTCGACCCTAGTGTGCTTGACCCACTTAAGCTATTAATCACTGCATCTTTAATTTCTGAGACCTTGAGTAGCTCATAGAGTGGTAGGCTAACTTTGACCTTCTTGAGTTCTTCCAACACCAACGTGGCCAATCTTGTCATTTCGTTGCCCATGGGAGGTGTAATATTCTTTTGCCTATATTCTCGCGTATGCTGAGGATACTCTGGGTTATTGCTGGCCTGTGGATCTGGAGGAGTAGAGAAATTGTTTGGAGGAATTGATGTAGTTAAGGGTTCCTGATTTCTCTGACTTCTATGATATACCCTTTGATTCACACCTCCTGAGGACTGGTGGAATACCTCCTTTATCCCTTCAACCAGGACACTGTTGTTCAAGGGTGGAAAATAATACTCTAAGTCTTCAATGGGTCCATTTGCGGACGCAGGTGGGAACTGGGAACCCGGAGGTACCATTGGTCCATTAGCAGATTCTGGTGGGAATCTCCCATTTTGAGTCTGATTATCTTCCTCTTGTGAATATCTGTAGCTTTCCACAATCATGGCTTGATCATACCGTGTAGTTGGGACCATTTCGTATCCAGTCGTGGGCGGATTTTCGGGCGGATCGTTGCTACGTATCTCTTGCTGGAATATGTCAGCTGCAATTTTGAATTCAAGACACTGCAACTCGGAATGCTGGTTTGTATTGTGGAGTCTACACCAACTAGACAAGGCTGCTTCTGCTAGAAACACTTTACTGGTAGGATGACTTTCTTGATTCTGCGAACTTGATGGGTTATCTAGTGGCGTCACCACATTTCCATTATTAGGAGCAGTATTCCATGGCCTCCTCTGAAAGCCTTGGTTGTTATTTCCCTGATAATTGTTCCTGAAACCTTGGTTATTATTTCCTTGGAAATTTTGATTGTTCGTATGTTGGCCGTGGTTGACCCTCTGCATGCTTTGGAGTTGATTATTCTGGTTTCTTAGATGAGTTACTTCGGTTGACAGCTTCTTGACTTGTTCAATCAACTCTTTCATTTCATCCTTCTCTTCCTGTGTTCTTGATGAGTTTGTTGCGTTTTGCAGGTACACAGGTTGTGCTGGTGGAGCTTGTGAAAGTGGAACTCCGGGATGAGGCACCAACTGGTTTGTCGACTGTATATTAGGATATGTTGCTTGTGGAATGGGATTCATAACTGGAGTCTGGTTGGCCAGTGCCATACTAACTGCTTGCATTTGATTTGGTGCTGCGACAGGTCCCATATGTAGTAGCGGCCCAGTAATATTCTGTCCCATGTGCTTACTGACCTCAATAGCTTTTGCATATGCTGCGTTTAGGTCGTTTGGTATAGGATGTGTCCTTACGAACATGGCGGTAAGATGATCTAGGGCTCCATAATAGATTTCCCTTGGGTCAGCAATGAGGTAGGGATGTCGTAACATCGTGTATGCGCGGTGGAACCTATTGTTGAAAGAGGTGATTGGCTCATGTTCTCTCCTTCGGATTTCAACAAATTGTCTATATAGCTCGGCCGGCGTGGTTGGCATACCAAACTTAGAAATAAATGCATCCTTCATTGCATCCCAGGTCCTGATTGACCCTATAGGCAAATGAATGAACCAGAAGTACGCCTCTTCTCCCAATGAATAGGGAAAAAGCCTACATGCTACATCTCCATATTCGATTTGTCTATTACGAAGATGATCCTCGAACATCTTGATACGATCCTCTGCTGTACGATTGAAATCACTGACATTGAATTTGGAACAAAAGTGCTTTGGATTCTTTGGCATATCATGATAGACTGAAAATTCCAATGGTGATGGATTGTTGATTAGCCAAGTGGCGCCATTAAGTGCATGAGCAGGAGGAGGGGGAGGAGGAGCATGGTGTGCCATTGTGCTTCTCGGAGTTTGAAAGCTTGACAAGAGACTTGATGGACTGGCTTGGCTTGTCGGTTGGGAAATTGCCTGGATACTTGCTTGAATTGCTGCTTGTACCTGTTCTTGAAGAGACGGAGCTCGTGATGACTCAGGAGATTCCTCTAATCTTAGTTCAAACTCTTTGGGAGTATCTTCTCTCTTGACTCGCTTCGACCTTGAAGTAAACTGAAGCTCACTCAGATTTTTGACGCCTGGTGTCGACCTCAATATCCTTTGATGTTTCTCGGGCGAGAAAGAACCAATGCGATCCAGCGTGAAGTTTTGGTCTTGCGGAGACTACTATAGGTTCCTTTGATTGCGAAGCCCTCTAGCGACGACCCTTCGGTGTTCTTCAGCCCTATCTTCTTCTTGTTCCAAGATGATTCTCACTCTGTTGTACTCAGCTTCACTTCTCCTTACATTCCATGCTAGGTGATTCAATCCCGAAACAATATCTTCTTGAATGTTGCCTATCTCCAAATTAGGTTGCACTACTTGATTCAATCCTTCATGTGGCAACACCATCGTGATTCATGATCATGTTTGAAATGTATTTTCTTTTTGGTAAATTTTCTGGATAGCACTTTTCCTTAACGGAAGTTCATTAGGCCCTCCTTCTAGCGCCAATTCTGTTGACGGGTATTTTGTACACAATCAAACATAGAATAAAATACCCAAGGGTACCTTATCCTCTCTTGAATAAAGCCTCTGATTGCTGAAGATGTCGCAAAAAAGGATCAATCAGGATGACTCCAAGGTTCTTTGATGTAGGGTCTCTACGTGTGGATAAGCACCAGTGGTCGTTGTGAATGCTGTTTCATCAAGGGGCCTTACGTTTCCGTACAGGAACAGAATTTCCTAAAATTAACAAGTTCTCAAAAAGATCAAAAGGTAGGGTTTGCAAGAGATGAATTCTAATCTAATCCTAGGAATGACTCAATGTAGGCTAGTCCTGGTAAGATTCTACCAATTTCAATATTGCCAAAACATAACAACTCAACTTAAACCTTCAATCATCATTGAACTATTGATATGTACCTTCATGGTAGTGTCTATGATCCTTGATGAATTGGAAAATCATTAGTCACCTTAGAAGATCGCATCAATTTCAGTTGAGTTGTTATGTTTTGGCAATATTGAAATTGGTAGAATCTTACCAGGACTAGCCTACATTGAGTCATTCCTAGGATTAGATTAGAATTCATCTCTTGCAAACCCTACCTTTTGATCTTTTTGAGAACTTGTTAATTTTAGGAAATTCTGTTCCTGTACGGAAACGTAAGGCCCCTTGATGAAACAACATTCACAACGACCACTGGTGCTTATCCACACGTAGAGACCCTACATCAAAGAGCCTTGGAGTCATCCTGATTGATCTTTTTTTGCGACATCTTCAGCAATCAGAGGCTTTATTCAAGAGAGGATAAGGTACCCTTGGGTATTTTATTCTGTGTTTGATTGTGTACAAAATACCCGTCAACAGGTAGGTAGGAGAAACAATATAATAGTCCACATGAGGTAGATGACCCACTAAATGTGGAGTGTAACAACAAGATCATACCATAAAAGGTGGAAATTCTCCTACACACACTATCCCAATGTGGCGCAAACACCCAAGTGTCTCATACCCAAACTACTATGAAATGCATGTACCTAAGTAAACTTAAGTAAGGTGTAATAATATCCAAGATGAATAATTATTTACACCAACAATTATTATTCCCAATTGCAAGTAAATATGAAAATTAAGAGGGAAAATTAAATGGGTTTTTTGGAAGCTTCCTTGGAGAATTATAAAAGGGGCTCGAAATTGGAGTGTTGCAGGTTTGGCTCGGAATTGGAGAGGGGTACGGTTCTAGGCCCGGTATGAGCCAGGTTTGCCCTTAGGTTCATCCCAAGCGTGTCCGGGTCTGCTGCAGGTTAGGGCACAATCTGAACACATTGTTTGGCTCCAATATTTTAGCGTGTTGTTACCTTGTTTGGTTTAGTCATCTTCAAGAGGTGCAAATGTAGTTAGTCAATGTGATTTCTTGACTGATGTGATATGTTTTTTACAGATTTAGTTGATGATTGAAGTAACTTTGTAAAGGTATTTCCTTTTTTTGCAATTCGTATTGTAAATTAATATCGCTCCCATAAAAAGACATGCCCAAGTTTGCATGATTATTATTGGGTGTGCTATTTATAGACTTTTAGTTGACTTATACACTTTATTAACCTAAACAAAAATAGATATTTAATAAATCAATTACATATATATATATATATATATTTGTACGGACGTACGTGTACCCGCACCCAAGGAATTATTTTTTTTGTTGTCGTACCCGTACCTGAATTGGTAACTTAGTTTTATTTCTCTCTGAGAACCTTGAGAGCTTTGGCTTTTATTTACAAGAAATTTGAGGACGGAAACCCTTGGAGTTTCTTGGTTGTGTGGATGAAAACCCATTTAGCCTATTGGGTGGATTCATTCTAGAATTCACATTGTGCTTATTTGATCAGTTGGTAAAGATTTGAAGATTTTATGAATTTTGATAGCATGCTACAGTGATCTGCACTGCTGCTATAGTGTTCTATACTGTCGCTACATTAGTTCGTACAACTATAGTGACATGCTAGAGCACTAGGTCAATTTCAATTTGGTTTTCTAGGGTTTTGGATGAAGTCTATTTGCAGGTGGAAGACATATTAGTTCAGATTTGGAGGTTTATTTGCCATATTTTCATAAAAGCTTGGCCGGCTAGGGTTTGGAGGTGAATGCCATGTTTGGAAGGGGTTAATGTGTTTGTTGGCATCTGTCATCATTCAAATTTGTGTTTTAGACCTGGCAAAATTTATATCAGACTTCAGTTCAAAGGGATTTGAGACTTGTTTTTATTGCTGGGTGCTAGTTTCATCATTTTCAGAATCTGATTTTGTAATCTGGGCATCAATAAGTCATTGGTTCCAGTTAATAAGGTTAGTTTGTATTTCAGATTATTATCCTTTTGTCTGAGACTGTATTTTAGGACAGGAATTACTCTACAACTGTTATATTCTTATGGTGTGTATTAATGGTATCAAGCTTGCAATTTCGTTTGCTTTCTTTGATGTTATTATGCAAAATCCATTGTAAATGATAAATGAAATCAATATCATTTTGAGACAAATATAAACGTGCAGGATTGCAAACAAATTGTTTGACGAAATTAGTCAAAGGCAAAAAAATTTATAGCTACATTTGGGGTGGGATACTTAAGTGGCATTAGAGCCCAAGTTCCTGCCATCCTGTTGGGTGATTTAGTAAAAAAATTAGAGTTATGACAATGGATTTCAGCAGGGTTGAAGATCAGATCAAGAGGAGTCATGAACATGAAGCTACCCAACTTGTTGAAGAGTACCAAAGCATGCCTGGGGTTTGAAAAAAATGTTTTCTTTGATGATTTCTTAAGTGTGGTTGTAACATCAAAAGAATAATGAAAGAAAAATCAGAAGTTACCCTTGAAGAAGGGTTAGTGAAGGAAGAAGAAGCACTTGTTTGTGACTTGCATCTTACAGGTGATCTTGGAGAAGATAAAAATCATTCAACATGCAAGGATGATTGGACTCTAAGCTCTAAAGAAAACAGAGCCACAAGTTCATCAGCCCTATGAGGACAAGGACTTAGGAAAGTCACCTATTGAAGGTATAGATGCAGAGTACATGAAGATTGAAGGAGATGCCTTCACAGAGGTTGCTGAATCAGAAAATCAGTCATCTATTGCAGCCACATCCGAGGAGCAACCTTCACTTGAAAGTGCAATTTTCAGTCATGGGTAGTTGTGAGTGATATTATTATTTCTAACCCACAGCACTTCATACATTGGCTAGCACATACTGTATTCTATAAAGTTGATTTTTCTCTCCATCATATCGTTGACTTTTTCTCTCACACTTCACCTTGTGCATATTGGTTTCAGAAGAAAATTTCTTCACTCTTCCCATTTTATGCATATTGTATCAATGAATTTTTATTACACTGTTTCTTGACTTCAACACTTTCCAAAACAACCTCACACTCCCCCAGCATCCCTTGCTTTTTTTGAGCTATTCCTGCAATCCTCTTATCTGTACTTCCTCATCCTGTGATTCAAAAGATACACAACTATTTTCAAAAGCTTTCTCTCCCTCAAAATTTTTAAGGTAAAATGTTTTCTTCTGAACAAAAAACAGAAGTACTCACAAAATTTCAATTAAATAACATATGTTACATCATGTAAAAAGGGTTTTGAATACCTGACATAAAGATTTGTACATTTGTTGAGCTTCATAATAATTTCCTGCTTGTACACTTTTCTCCATTTTTTCCAGCGTCTGGTTTTATAACACAATAATCAACAATAAGCAATCCTGTTTGTGATTGCACTTTTTTTTTCAGATTGGAAAAACAAATTCATGCACCATATAAACAGTATGTGGTAAAAGTGACTGTAAGCAGTTTGCTGTAATAAAGACAAAAGAAAGAATAATGAATATAAAAAATGAGTTCCACAATAACCAAAAAACAACCATACGCATTCAGAATCAACTTTGATATAGTACAATTTTAAGAAAAACACAATCGAACTAAATTGACTCTACACAGCAATGCATTGCACAAGATGTTATTCATTGAAAGACTCTGGACACAACTGATTTCTATTTTTATCATCATAAATTGACTAGTCTCATTAACCATTCATACTTCTTTCAACAAGGCACACAAGTCGCAAATAATTGAGGAAGAATATTGGTACAGTGTCAAAAGATGAAAAGAATTAGCAGGTTTATGTTCTGTGAGTGGGTTTGTCAGAAGTTATGACTCATCACAGGTTTATGTCATATCTGTAAATGGTGTCCCTTTCAAATGAAAAGAGTAATATTATTCTGACAAGCAACCTTGAAAGCCTAGGAGAAAAGAGATTTATTATTGTTTGAACTTTGAATAGTTATATCAAGGTTTTCAAGCAGGTAATGAAGTCAGATTCAGTATGAAACACCTCATGGTTCAGCACCTAATGATGGGCAAATTGTGGTCAGATATGATGGAGCCTTCAAATCAACTAATGATGATGGTTCTACATTTAATTTCAGTGATGATACAGGTGGTGTTTGGTTTGAACTTCAAACCAAGCCCATGGAGGGGACTGACTGTCATGATGCTTGTACTTGGGAGTTGGAGAATTATTTAGTCATAGAGGCAAACAATCATGAGGAATACAGTGGTCCTGCTTGGGATGTATCTACTTTTGACCATAGTGCTGTTCCAACTTCATCTATACAGTTGGGCATGAAAGATGGTATGGATAGTGTATATGATGATGTTCTCCAATCAGCTAATGATGATGATTCCGCATCTTATCTAAGTATTGGTGATTATGATGGTTCGGGTGTGTTAGTAACTAATCATGATAGAGATTTGGGGTTGGATAATTTTCCTCTTAATACTGATCTAACTTCTCAGGAGTTATGCATAAAGGATGACAAAGAGGAAGCTAATTTTGGGAAAATTTGTATGAAGATAAGGCAATTGAAGGTAAGTGAAGACATGATCATTGCATTTATAAACCATTATGGCAAACTGTTGTTGGAGGACTCCAAGATCACATAAGAACTTCGAAGGAGAACTTTCCCTTATAGCCTTTTAGGCACTCAGAGAGGCATTTGTGGTAATGAAATCAAATTACTTACATCTACTTCCAGATAGAGATCATCTTCTCCAGCTTGATGAGATTTATTTTGATGCGCTAAAAGGGAAAGAAGAGGAAATTGATAAGCTTACTTATGAACTTAAGGTTACCATGGATTCTTTTAAGAGCACTCAAATGGCCCTTCAAGAATCATAAATTCAAGTTGATCAGCTTTGCTTGGAGTTTAGCGTGGCACATTCTTCATCATCTCCTACAAAAACTAAGTCTTCTATGGCAGCCTCTTCTAACAAACAACAATCCCATACGAAGAGTGTGAAGACTAGACAAAGAGATGAAGAAATTGAGGGACCCTATGGTAAGGTCTTAGGGATGGAAGAGACATGCTCACATGAAGATATAATTTGCAGCCATGAGGCAGAAATTATGACAAAAGATATATGTGAGACAAAGAGATGAAGAAATTGAGGGACCCTATGGTAAGGTCTTAGGGATGGAAGAGACATGCTCACATGAAGATATAATTTGCAGCCATGAGGCAGAAATTATGACAAAATATATACGTGATTTACAGTGCTCCACTTCCTTAGGACCGACATGTGATACAAAGCATAAAGCAAAGAAGAAAGAAGTGCTTGGGAACCTTAAATACACTGTACAAAGATGTGAGGAAGGGTCTAATTTTCTGTTTTGCAACAGCAGTTCATTACCCTTACATAATCATGAGTTGGCAGCCATAACACATGAGGGCGGTAGTGGTACTCATGATTTGAGGGAAGAGACTCTTACGATGGTCCAGCACATGGAACTTTCAGTTTTACATAGGCTTAAGGATAGGCATGATTCTGAAATTGCTGAGTGTACACAACCTGCATCATGGAGATCGTGAGTCACCTTTGTGGGAGAGCCAATTGAGGGCTCAAGACATAGATGAAGATGGGATAGTTTAGCACACACTTGGTGGATCAGCCACTAGTGTTATACCTACACATGTAAAGGGGGACATAAGTGATTCATAGTTGGTTGGGCCCTTGGTCATGCGTGGAGAGTTTGAGCAGTTATCTCTTCTAGAGGCTCACATGGTAGAGCTTACGTCTTTTGAACCAGCTTATGAAGGAGTGTTCATGGATGGTGACATTGCTGATTCAGGATTCTTTGAGCATGTGGATGCTCTTGGAGAGGCCATTGATACACTATTCCCTCATAATGCATTATCAGAGTATGGAGCTGATTCGTTTTTAGGGTATGAGGTATGCATCAAGAGAAGCATTTTGACCCTAATTCATTAGGTTGTCGTCCACACATTGGTGTTAGACAACTGTTCTGTTCTCCTGACCATAGAGTTTTCAAATATTGGGGAAGGTGGATGGCCAATTTATCTATGGGATCTAGGTGGAGTGCACCCATGGGAGGTTATCATACATGGAGACTTCAAGAGCATGAAGATACTCCCTTTGGTTGATCTATTTAGGTATACCTATCCGGTCACTTTCAGGATATATGATGACTCTTAGACTTGGGATCTAAGGATTTGCATGATGGATGGAATCCTTCCCAGGGTGTTGTAGCATGACAGTGTGGTTGATGACAGTTATATCAGAGTGGTGCAGTGGATTGGTAGAGTAGTGTCTGAGATTTATATGGGATCTTGGTATTAAGACTGGCATACAGGTGCAGAGAATAGTTGGTTTGGTACGCAGATGTAGATTGCTTGAGGGCAAGCAATCTTTGGGAAGGGCGGACTGCAATGTCCCCATTTTTATGCCTTCCATTCTTGATAGGATTAGCCTATTAATCTTGGTGCCCGTAGGCTAATACAGTGGTTAGGGAACCTATCTGGAGTGTGGATGACCTTGTAGGGAGTGTATTGGTGCATTTAGATGTTCGTTGGCCATACTTTCTATTTTTACAAAGTCACAGGAGGAATGCCGACAAGGTCAGTGTATGGATTTCTATTTATAGATTTTCTTAGCAGGTGCCTGGATATTATTTTTTGACAGTTAATTATAGTCCAGAGCTTTATAATTAAAATAACGTTATTATTTAAGTTAATATAATGTTTAACTTTAATTTTATTTTAATAAATTTAATGGTGACTTTATGTGAACGCCTAAATGAGAATTATAAAGTGAGTTATAAGGTTTTAAATAATTTAATTAAGTGTTTTATGGAGATAGGCACCAATATAGGGAGATCTAAGGTGAATATAAAAATTAATTAATAAAGTGACTTTATGTTAATTAAAAATTATATAAGGGGTCACTTTATTACTATTCTCAATTGCAAGTAAATATGAAAATTAAAAGAGGGAAAATTAAATGGGTTTTTAAGAAGCTTCCTTGGATAATTATAAAAGGGCTCATTTAGAGCTCATTTGCATATACTTGGCTTATTTTATTTCTCTTTGAGAAGCTTGAGAGCTTTGGCTTTCATTTACAGGAAATTTGAGGATGGAAACCCTTGGAGTTTCTCGGTTGTGTGGACGAAAACCCATTCAGCCTACTGGGTGGATTCATTGCAGAATTCACATTGTGCTTATTTGATCTGTTGGTAAAGATTTGAAGATTTTTATGAATTTTGATAGCATGCTACAATGATCCATATTGCTGCTACAGTGATCCATATTGTCACTACAGTAGTTCGTACAGCTATAGTGATGTGCTATAGTGCTAGGTCAATTTCAGTTTGGTTTTCTAGGGTTTTGGATGAAGTCTATTTGCAGGTGGAAGACATATTGCTTCAGATTTGGAGGTTTATTTGCCATATTTTCATAATAGCCTGGACGGCTAGGGTTTGGAGGTGAACGCCATATTTGTAAGGGTTTATTGTGATTGTTGGCATGTGTCATCATTCAGATTTGTGTTTCAGACCTGGCATTTATATTAGACTTAAGTTTATAGGGCTTTGCAACTTGTTTTTATTGCTGGGTGCCAGTTTCATCATTTTCAGAATCTGATTTTGTAATTCTGGGCATCGATAAGTCATTGGTTTCAGTTAATAAGGTTAGTTTATATTTCAGATTGTTATCCTTTTGACTGAGACTGCATTTTAGGACAGGAATTACTTTACAACTGTTATATTCTTATGGTGTGTATTAATGGTATCAAGCTTGCAATTTCGTTTGCTTTCTCTGATGTTATCATGCAAAATCCATTGTAAATGATAAATGAAATCAATATCATTTGGAGACAAATATAAATGTGCAGGATTGCAAGCAAACTGTTTGACGAAATTACTCAAAGGCAAAAATCTTTATAGCTACATTTGGGGTGGGATACTTCATCACCACACTGCTCCTATGACTATCCAATACTTCATGACATCTTCATCAGTTTTTCTGTTGTATTTTTATTTGTAATGAATATTTGAAGCAATGCTTTTCTTTCAGGACCTTAGTTCTGTACTATTGCCAGATTAGTTAGTTTTCCTGTATTTTAGTTTCCATTTTCGGCTTCGCTCACACTTGCCAAGCCTGACAGCCAAGACTTGCTTAGACTGCGAGTCTCAGCTGCAGAGTCACTGAATCTGACTTGGACTAGGATTCACAAGTCCTAACTAAGTCTCAACACATTGATCCTATCCAATAATTCTGGGACATCTTCATCAGTTTCACTGTTTTATTTGTATATATAATGACTTGTTTGGAGCAGTGCTTTGTTTCAGGACCTTAGTTCGATATACTATTCTCAGATTAGTTAGTTATCCTGTATTTCAGTTTCCACTTTCAACTCCACTCTCATACTTGCAAGCCTGACAGCGAAGACTTCCCAAGTCTTCAAGTCTTGGCTGTGGACCTGCTGAGCCTGACGTGGACTAGGATTTGTGAGTCCTAGCCAAGTCTCAACATGTTGCTCCTATCCAATACTTTCCAGGACATCTTCACCAGTTCCACTGTTGTATTTTTATTTATAATGAGATATGAGAAGTGCTTTTTTTTGGGACCTTAATTCCATAGACTATAATGAGGGAGGTTAGTATTCCTGAATTTCAGTTTCCATGTTTAACTCAGCTCACATGATGGTACTATGGACAGTCAATAGTTAGTTAGAAGCTTTCTTCAAGGTCAAAATATAAAATTGTTGGCTTATAATCCAAAAATTTTGAGAAACAATAATAGGCATTTCTAATAATATGTTTATTTTGTCTTTTGCAGTATCAACACTGTGTATTATATGGCACCTTTTGCAACTATGATCTTGGCTGCTCCGGCTTTGCTTCTTGAAGGGCCTGGTGTTTTGAATTGGGTGCAAACTCATGATGCCATTTATAGCTCATTATTTATAATATTTAGCTCTGGCATTTTTGCCTTCTGTCTGAACTTTTCAATCTTTTACGTTATTCACTCTACAACAGCAGTCACTTTCAATGTTGCAGGGAATATGAAAGTGAGTTAGATTATTGCTTTTGTTACAACTGATTTTCTTTTCAGTCTGCTGGTGCTTTACTTTTTCACCAAGAATGCAGGATGAGTTTGTGTTTTTCATGCTGCAGGTAGCAGTAGCAATAATGGTATCATGGCTTATATTTCGCAATCCTATATCTATTCTGAATGCAATTGGATGTGCAATTACCCTATTAGGTTGTACTTTTTATGGTTATGTGAGACACAAGCTATCTCAGTCTCAATCTCAAGATGCTGCAGTAGGAAAGTTCGTTGACAACAGCCTGCGAATGTCTGGAAAGCTTGAGATGCTTCCACTTGTGAATGACAAGAAGTGAGCATTTATATTTATAATTATTGCAATCTTATAATTTAGAAGTAGATACAACTAAGATTAATATTTTTTTTAAGATATTAGAATCAATCAAATCACCGAAATGTTTTCATGGTGAACTTTGCTTCAGATGTGAAAATTAAATTTGTATTAACAGTCAATACCCCTCCCATTAAATCTTTTGAATATCACTCCATTATTGAAGCCCTAAAGAAAAAGAAATTTTTTTTTGCAGATATTAAAGGTCTTCTACTTACCAAGAAAACAAATTGTGTTATTTTTTTAGTGCTAAAGTGCCCAAAATAAAAGAAACTTTTTTATGGTTGAATGGGAAATGATGATATGTTCTATGGTACCTATTTGCTTGCTTTTGCCAATAGGGAAACCTAGAAACGTGTGTTAAGAATAAGAAATGGTGTTGCTGAAACATCCATTAAGAATAAAGTTCTCTACTTACTAGAAAACAAATTGATGTATCTTTCTGCAGTATTAAAGGGTCAAAATAAATAAAATGCTTTATTATGGTTAAATAGGAAATGATGATATGTTCTATAATACCAATTTGCCTACTATTGCCAGAAGGAAAACATAGAAATGTGCATTAAGAATAAGAAATGGTGTTGCTCAATTGTTCATTAAGAACAAGAAATGGTTTCATCAAACATGCATTAAGAATTACATTCTCTAAATAGTTTAGTTTGGGTTAAAGAGACATAAACACATAAACAGAGACGGACACAACAGACAAACATATAAATGCACATCACACATGCATGTGGTACATACGCACATGTTCACTCTTGTAGATGGTCATGCACATGCACCCACAAACATGTCCTTGGCTTCTGGAAAGACTTCTCTGAGTTTTGCAAACTATTTTGAAACAAGCATTTGATTTATTTGTCACATGATTTTATATCTCTCCGTTTACTTCCTTCAGATGATTTACACGTTTATGACAAATTGGAGGTGCTTACTGGATCATGCCCCTAATAAAACTTCTATACCATATAAGATCTATTCTTTGCTTGATTTTATATCCTCCTCTTCCTTGAAACTGTATTCTATCCTTTCCACCTCATTCATTTAGCACTTATTTTTGTCCCTTTGCACCTAAATGTAAATGTTGGTACATCTAGTGTATCCTTACAAACACAGAATGTACATGTGAGTAGAGGACAATCTTTATGAAACTATAAATGTTATCAAATTGGCGAGACCTTGCTAACACCACATCGAAAAAGCATTACCATCTATACAAGCGTTGACATTGCCATTCTTCTAAGGACCACATCAAGTTTGGAATTGAAATGTCTGCCAATTTAAATTCTAACTACTTCGAGGGGTTTATTTGATCGACCTGGTTTCATGTTGCTCCTTATTGTCCTAGGATTGGTGGATTCAATTGTTTTCAGATCGTTGGGCATATGCTTGAATGATTTTGTCGTTATTCTTTGCCAAATGCAATCTCTAGTTTTATTGACATTCACTAGCTGCACTTTGCTCTTCATGGCATGTGTAGCTGGGTGAAATTGTACCCATCCACTTGTCCACAATCCCATTCAAAAGGTTGAATCAAGTTCTAAAGCTTAGGATTTTTCCTTACCGGTATTTCTTTGCCAAATGGAATCGCTAGTTTTTATTGACATTTACCACCTACACTTTGCTCTCCATTTCATGTATAGCTGGGTGAGATTGTACCCGTCTACTAATAAATAATCCCATTCAAAAGTAGAATTACTTTCTAAAGTAATTTTATTTTTTCGCTTTTTGAATTCTTTTGATACTCAGTAACTTTGAATGTAAGCAAGGTTGACATCCACACAATTACTTTTGTCATTGACAATGTTAAAAGAAATCTATTACAAGATTGCATCTATACCTTACTGGATTAAAAGAAAATGTTTGTAATGTTTTTTCTTCCTTAAGGAGGACATTTTCGTAAAAGTCTAGTATTCCTTTCCCCCCACATATTAAGATACCAGAATAAGACTTATTCAATTCTCCTAGGCACGTATAGACCCAGACAGTTCCGGCTGAAGTAGATCGGTGCACTCACAATGTGTGCTGTGCATGACTTAGAAATAAGCAACCTTTGACAACTTGTGACTAGTGACTTGTCTTATAATAAATTGATGTAACATTTGTAAGTGATACCTTCAAGGGTTATCATGAATGCATGACCAAAACACAAGCATAAATCTAAAGATATTTTAGATAAGTATAATTACATAGTAATTTCAAAATTCTTAAATTCAAAAAGTCAAATTAGCATCCATTTTTCCAATTTAGGGAAGGATGGGACTCTTGACCTGCTTAAGGTGTAATAGATTTTGAGTAAACTGTTTAATCGCTTAAATACATAACATTAAAATTAAACTAATATGTTAGATTAATCCTAGATCATTGTGAGTCACCAATGAAAATCAATATTCACAATGAATCACTAACACACTAACACACTGAATCACCATGAAAATCAATATTCACAATGAATCACTTAACACACTAAATCACCAATGAAAATCAATATTCACAATGAATCACTTAACACACTAAAGAGGGAATCAATAGGAATTCCTAACTTAGCACTTTATTATAATTAGTGTCCACTCGCTATCAAAGTACAATTGATATAACTAATCTCATAAGAACTTGGTACACAAACCCTTCACTAGACTCCTTACAAGATCTCACAATGGTAGATCTCTATTCACGTTAGAGAGAATATAATGTATCTATTTTTTTTTTTTTTTCTCTACCATATCTCTCAATCTTAATTGACCCCTTTACTAAACCTAACAAATATTGTCCTTGAAACTAATTATACGCACTCTAAAACATGAAAACGGAAATATACAACTCATTAAGAATTTAATATTCAACCCAAAGATGGAACTCAAATGTAATTATTCCTTACACAAGCCACCTTTAGTTCAAAGTCTTAGCAACAAAATTCTGGTGATGCACCAAACTATTTTTAACAAATTTGCAAGCTCATATTTTCCCTACTACATGGATGGAGAAGGTACTATTAACAAGTGTATCATTCTAAAGATAAAATGCCATAGAAAACCATTTATAAAAATGCACCAAAATGAACTTGCACCCAATATTAAATACTTTAGTGACAATAATGTTCATCAATTGATCCAAGCAATGAAGGGGGGCTCTTAAGAGCCTCCACTTAATTGTATATTCTAATAGTTCTTAGCACAATCATAGTATTACATTTCATGTTTGTGCGTTTTGATAGGCTTTCTCTAGATTAGTAGATAAGTGTCATGGCATTAAACACATTACATGAATATTGTAATTTGTGCAACATGAAGATCATCACACTATCACAAGTTGATTTGCACCATTCAAATGGTTTTGCTTGGATTGGTGCCCTCATTGTTGGATGTACTCATTTAATGTGCCACTCAATTGACACTCTAAGGTAAAAAAATGACATGTAGGACCTTTGAAGTACCTTGCATAAGAAGCATTCCTTGCACAAACACTTGTATGCTAGTATACAACCAAGGTGAATTATGTACACTCCATGCATGCGAAAGGAAAATAAAATAGGTTTGTGTTAATATTTGTGTATTTTGTTTCCATTATAGTGTGTATGAAATCAATGCTTATGAAAGATCATCTTCAACTAGTTCAACACTAACCTATCACATGAAGATGGGAATGGAAACAAACAAGATAATAGGAAGAAAAAAAACCCTATAAGATAGAAATAAGAAATAAGATGTAAATGAAATTGGATTTAGTTGTCATAGTGAGAGGAAATGTTGGAAATGGTGATACTTGTAGAATTTTAGGTTAAAATTAATACATAATAGATGCACCCATATAGATTTGGGGATTGTAGGTGTCCTCGGGTAGATGCAGGGGTGAATAGAGGGGGTGTTGGTATAGTGAATTGGTTCCAAATTAGCTCAAACTTTTAGATTTATTAGGTACAAGGTTTATGATATTAAATTCGAAAAGTTGGGATTCTTGCAAGTGTTATAAGCAATATAAAATGAGGCAAGAACAATAAAATCTATCACATAAAGGAAATGCATGCAAAAAGGAGAGAAAATTGGTCTTTGAAACTTGAGATATGCTGAAAAATAAAAAGTAAGAAGATGGATAGGTTTGACATAGTGCTAGGAAAATCCTTAAAAAATATGGTGGTTGTATGATTGATATTTATTTGGGGTTAGTTGTGTTAAGTTGGCTGGTGGGTGTACAAGTGTTTTAGAACAACAATGACAAGGTGACTTATTATTGTGTAAGTGAACTATCACAAGATGATCTATAACCTTAGGGATGATTAGTATCAACATGACGAACAATCCTAAAATAGTTTCGCTTGCTCAATTTGCTTTGATTCTCCCACAAGTCACATGTAAGACAAAATTTGCTAATAAGAACCCTACAAGGTGGTTAGATAAAAGGGGAAGTTGTCTCAATTAGCCTCTTCATGGGTAATTCAAACATAGATCTACTTGAAAATGGAAATTGCATAAGTCTAAAATCAAAATTGAGTATACGTTCGCTAATTGAAATGAAACCAAATCCCTAACATTTTACCACTTAATAGATACAAGGAAACTAGGGTTTGGTAGGAGAAGGAAATGGAAGGCAAAATATAAACAAGGCTCAATAAGGATGATATGGGGCTAAAGAGGGGAGGTCTAGGGGAGAGAAAAAAAACAAAGTAGAGCACATTAGGATGGGTTGGAAGGGCAATTGGATGAGGTAAAGAAGAGTGGCAATGAAGAAGGATTAGGACCACACAAGCTACTCCTTAGCTTTAATATGGTGCATAAATGAGCTTCAAATCTTATTGAAGATGCTCCAAAGATAGACAAATTCTCGAAAGCTCCAAACCTTCAAAGGTTGAATGAGAAACCCCCACAATGTAATAGTGTATTTTGTAGTGAATATGAATATATTACTAGCATGATCTTAATATGTTCTCAATGTGTGATAGGAAGGCTCCTTTTGTAGATTTTTAGTGACCAAATCTTGTTATTTTGAAATAGAATTGTGGATTGTGAAAATGTGAAATATGAAAAACTTGGAAAGGATGCAATAAAAGTATCAAATTCACACTCAACAATCACTTCAATAGAGTGTAATATCAATGCATGAAAAAAAATAATATACATTAATACCTACACACAAAAACCTCAATATTGCTCTATTGGTCCTTGATATTTGATATTACTAGCATGATCTTAATATGTTCTCAATGTGTGATAGGAAGGCTCCTTTTGTAGATTTTTAGTGACCAAATCTTGTTATTTTGAAATAGAATTGTGGATTGTGAAAATGTGAAATATGAAAAACTTGAAAAGGATGCAATAAAAGTATCAAATTCACACTCAACAATCACTTCAATAGAGTGTAATATCAATGCATGAAAAAAAATAATAAACATTAATACCTACACACAAAAACCTCAATATTGCTCTATTGGTCCTTGATATTTGCTTGAATAATGGATATGTGAATTGCTCTCACAATAACATAACCTTTATAGCACAATGATAGTATGATCGCACAAATTCATAATAATTATGCATCCCCAAAGATTGTGGAGGTTCAAAATTTCATGGATAGATATTGAGTTGAGAGATGGTTGATTTATAGATTTCACCTAATATTGATCAATAGTGGAGATTTATAGCCGACATAAAATGCCTATTGTTTTATTTGATAATATTTGTTATTTGCCAATATATTAATTATTTGTATTAAGTGGGTTGTCACTCTCAAGTTATTATGCGTCTACTAGTTGACAGTTGTGTTCCTCTCGACAACTGTCGGGTACTTTGGATATGTTGTGTACCGCCAAGGAAGGTGGTATGGTATAGTCAGATTAATTGTAATCCTTGGCTTGCCATCTCTGGTCTTCTTCTTCGTAATAATTTCATGTGTGAATAAAGATATATTTTACTGCCATGTCTGGTATTATTTCCTCTATTTGATTTATGAGAAATAACAATAAACATTTGGTGTTGTTGCTTTAAAAGAAATTCAGTCAACCTTGAGTGATTAATGCCCATAGACCCAATAAAGGTGAGAAGAGGCCACTGGGTGGTCAAGACCAAATGATTAGGTAATCCGTTGACCCTTGGCCGAAAGGAGTACATGGAGCCTAGAAGTACTCAAAGTTTTGGAACACTAGAGGTGGACATGTAGAGGACACATGCATGGCCGAGAGTGCAAGGAAATCATCAAAACGTAGCAATCGAAACAGTCCACCAAGGTTCAACACACCTATAAGTACCTAGAGTGTTGGGGATGCTGGAGGTGGACATGTTAAGGACACGCATGTGGCTGAGAGTGTAGGGAAAGCATCAGAACGTAGCGGTCAGAACAATCCACCCAGGTTCGACACACAAGAGAGGCTCCTTGACAAGGGGCTTGAGCCGAAGACTTCAATGAGGAGAGAGTATAGAAATGAATAAGGTGACCAAGGTGTAGAAGATGCAAAAGGTGGATGCGTAGAGATCTCGTGTGTGGTCGAGAGTGCAAGAGAGGCACATGAATGTGAGCGAGAGTGAGACGGTCCAATCTGGTCGAATACACACGGTACCTTCCGAGTGAAAACAATGATGAATACCCAGGAGAAGCATAAACTCCCTTAATTTATAGGGGACAAATCGAAGGATCATGTACACTATTGCAAGACCTACATAACAATATGGGAGGTGAATGGTCAGGACAAGCAAGATTACTGGTTGAAGGCATTCCCTACCACCCTACGATGAATTGCCATTGACTGGTATACAAACTTAGCGGCTTAATACAAAGCATCGTGAAATGAATTGAAGAAGGCATTTTAGGAAGAGTTTAAACTGTTGAGAGATGACAATGAGATTGTTGCAAAAATTTACTACACTAGGCAAGGGACGAACGAGAACATGCAAGCATACAATCATAGGCTCAAAGAATTATTGAACAAGATGGAGAACTAGCCAACCGATAGGTTGAAGAAGAGGTGGTTTACTGAGGGGTTGATTCCCTCGCTGTGCAAGAAGATGAAATTAGTGTTGGATATTTGGAATATTGAGAGGGGAGGGGTAAATCAGTATTCCCTTGAACTTATTGAAACTTCTAATTAACCAATCACATAACATAATTCAAATGCAATGAATGAAATAGATACACAACACATAACACCAGATTTTGTACGTGGAAAACCTAATATGGGAAAAACCACAGAGAGATAGATCTCTCAGAAATGATACAATATGTAATCGGTTACATGGTACAAGGTTTGGCTCACTGTCAGATTACAAAAAATGACTTACAGCTAGATAATAGAGTATACAAAATTTGAACCGTTGCTGTCATATGCATAAGTTACAGTTCCTTTGAAGTACAGAAGCTGTCTCATATATTCATAGTATTCAATTCACACATCAATATTCACATCCACATATTTTTCGCATATAGTACACAAAGTAGCTATTTTCCAACAACCACACATCTAACACATAACACATATGGCAATATATATCCGCATCAATTTGAATGACAAGTTGGCTCAATCAGAAGGGATGAGACCAAACTTATCTACACGCTAAAACAATCAAAGTATCTTCATGCGGTGTCGGCTTCCATCATAGATCGTTAGAACATGCTTCTAGCATATCAAGATAGGACCGGATCTAAACCTTCTCAAGAGAAATTGCTTTCATCACATCCGGATGGTACCGGACCTAAGAGCAACTTTTGGTAAGGGAAAACACTGGACCTCAAAGATGTGCATACATACAATGCATAATAAAGAAATATATATATGAAGTAAACTTTCGAACTTGAACTACATGCATACATGCCGGATAAAACATAACATCTGAGACATCAATGACAACAATCTCCCCCTTTGTCATTGATGGCAATATAAAATAATGCATTGTAAGTTTGCTGAAATAATAAACACTATTTGAAAGTCTTGCATGAAAATGACATAAAAGATAATCATCACCAACACCTACTACTACTCCCCCTTTGACAACAATGACAAAGGGTCAAAAAGGAGTTAGAATAGTGTAAAAATAAATAAGACTGAAGCTCCCCCTATCAGGGATGATCAATGTCAACCAGAGGACTACTTTAGATTCTGAGCATGAGTGGTCCAAGCATCCTTGTGCTTATCCCAGTGAGAAATGGCTTCTGTCAGAAACTCAATGTGCACCAACAGGGATGCATGCAATTGCTCCGCCTCTTGAATAGAACAGAGAACAAAGTATGTAAACTGAGTAGCTCAGGAGAGGGCTCTGTTCATAAAGGAAATTCTTTGATTTCTCAAGTCTCTCAGCTTACTTAAGGGAACAATGACGCTATCCCTTTGCTGTTGCAGTTCATAGTACCTCTCATGGAGTTCCTCAATATTTGATCTACCAGAAGTAGATAAATCCTTAGACAATTTGAAATTGGCATGTGCTTGCTGGATCTTGTCTTCAATGATGTTCATTTCATCTTTAATGCTTTTGGTGACATCCAACCACTGAAGATTGAAGGAAAATAGTATGTCATTGTTTTCTAAGTAAGATTGGCCTAGAGAAACAAGTTGTGAAAGTTGAAGACGTGGTGATTCACATTTAGCCTTGAATTCCTGCAAGAGCTTTTCTCTGTCATAAGCTTTATCCTTTTCACATTTTTCTCTTATTTTTTCTGCGTGACTATCTAGAGAGTTGATTAACATCTTGCTTTTCTCTACATTGGGAGTGTCCAGATCTAATTGGTATTTTGACATTGTAGCATGAAGTGCTGCCAATAGATCCTCAATAATCTTGTCTTTATTTTGAAAATATTGCTTTGTAGATGAAATAAATGCTTCACCAATCTTAAGCTTTTGGACAGGATGAACATTAGAAAAGTCAACTAATTGCATGGATGATGTGATAGGTGGAAGAATTAAAGGCGCGAAAAATATTTTCTTCCAAACATCTTCAGATGTACCAAAATTGGTACTGATTATAGAAACTTGTACACAGGATTCCTTTGCTGGGTTACCTGTATTAATTTCTAATGAAATATTGGATTTCGATTCATTCCTTTCAATCTTATCAGACACTTGCTCATCAACAAAACCTTCAAACTCGTTGCCTTTGTTAGACTCAATGTTAACCAGAGGAACTTGTAATGCCCAAACTTTTGGGCAAAACACAACCAACAATTTTTTTTTGAAACACTTAATTACATGCAACCATCACTTAAATAGTTGCGACAACTTAACAAGATGTTCCAAGTGAATTTTTAAATGATATTAAATACTATTATAACAATTACGATAACTCCTATTATCAAGCGGTTCGAATAAAATTTATAAGAGTAATAATAAATTCACTCAAAAGTCCCCTTTTATTTCAGTTGCGATTATTAGTACATAATTAAATCCATCTCTTCTAATTAGACATTAACATAATTACTTGGTTCATCATTAATTATTTATTACATATCAAATTTCCTCCATCCTGTTAATACATCCTTTCTTAATATTTTAATTTAAATGTAACTTAATTCTAATCCACTCCCTAAACAAGTTGACGAGGTACGATTTGTTTCCAATAATCATTTATTGCTTTAAGGAACTAATTAAATTTAGTCCTAGCTCTTAGCTTATAGATGTCTGTCATTAATTAAATTATGATTAATTTTAACCGACCGAAGAGTTGATTAAATTCATAATGATATTCGTCCTGTAAGGTTTAATCTCACAAACCTATATTTAGAATAAACTCCAAAGTAGTAATAAAATCTAAATACATCCTTTTGTTTCTTACCCTTAAGTCTAACAAATAATCACCTAATAAAATATTAGATTTACCATTTATCCTTAAACAACATTATCATTAAATGTCTAAGGTAAGGTAAACATTATTATATAATAATTAAATTATTTATATTTTTCCTTAACAAATGTTGGTACAATATACCCAATTCCCTCATATAATTTTATCCCGCTCTAAATCTATATATATGTGAATATAAATATATATATCTATATACATATATATATACCTAAATACACATATATATAAACTTTAAATATGTTTCACATTATATAAAACAACCATGGATACCCTAATTTTATTACTATAAAAATAGAGCACTCTTTATTTTATTCATTCTTTTCTTATTGTCCATATTACCCTAGCCTTAACCGGCTAGGGTTTTATAATTTTTTATTTTTATTTGAAACTTGGATTGTGCAGGGGGCTATGAGCGAGCGACGGGCATGACACACAGGCGGGGTTTTATGGAGGGCGTGGGGAAGGCAAGCAGCGGCGACCCCGGGGGCACCGCCCACTGTGGACTCCCACAATGGCGGCGACCACTGTGGACGCCCACAGTGGCGACCCTTGGGCCGTCCACTGTGGTCGCCCACCGTGGCGGCTCCCGGCCACACCGTCCACTGTGCTAAGCACAGTGGTTCGGCCCTTCCGCCGATTTAGCATAGTGGTTCGGCCCTTCCGCTGACCACTGTGCTTAGCACAGTGGCTCGACCGAACCCTATTTTTTTGTTTTATTTATTTTTATATATATATTTTTTTTCAAAAATTTAAAATAAAATTATATATATATAAGCACCAATATGTTAAATATGTTAATATATTTAAACTAAAATTTATAAATAAATATATATACAGATATATATTTATTTATATGCTTATGTTTTGGAATTCTCATTAAATTTCTTAGTTTCTAAAGGAAATAAATAGGCTAACTAAATATAGGTTTTCTTTCTATAAAAATAAGAAATTAACAACATTAGATACATTTAGAATGACATTTTTAGAATTTATTCATTCCCATTAAATCTGATTAACTATAAAATTTATTTCTGCATTTAAAAAATGTCAGAGTCTGATAATTTTACAGCAACTATCCAAATGACAAATTTTAATGAAATAAGCAGCAACTATAGAAATATGAAATTATTTTAAATCAATTAGTCCATTTAATCGTTAGATTTTATTTTCTGTAATTAAGTAATTTACAGTATTCAATAATTTAAACAACATTTATATAAATGGTGGAATTCAATAATTTTAATAGCAAGTAAATGTTTTATTAAGTAATTTAAAACTTAGAGATATGTATAGAAAATAGTCTGATTTTTATTTTCAGAATAAACATGCATGTAAGCATTAAAATTTTAAGAACAATGTAAACTGATATTCAACACAATCTTTTCATTTATGCAATATTAAATTAATAGAAGTAATGCAATTATCTAAGGCATTTTTAGAATCCAATATAGACATTATTACAAGAGGGTGAAATACCCAAACTAGTCCCTCATTCCTATTGAATGAGGACTTCAATTAAATTACATACATCTTCTTTCCTAAATGGGTACAACATATAGTTTCCTTTTACATTTCTGCACTTATAATATCAATTACTTCGTTTCCAAATATTTTTCTGCAAACAATTAAAACAACAACTTCTACTTGTCTTTTTCTTTCCTTTCAACAACCTGCAAATAAATCAATGCTATGACCTTGGAGTGCTCACCTCCCAGCCTAGGCTAACTAGTAGCCACCCCCGAGCTCGGAGAACCAAGCCCTAGACAGGTAACACACATGCAAACTCAAATAAAAAAGGGAAAACAATCACAATCACATTCCCAACCCAGGCTACACTGCACCACACAATGTGATGTCTTTTCAAGGGTGGTAGTGGACCAAGTACCCTGAGGAGACTACAAGTATGGTAAAACATATAGCCACCTCATGGCAAACCAAATACATAAAGTGTAAAAACCCCACATTCCTTATGCCCCCCAAGGCATTCATGCCTTATTTCCCTCCTTATGACCCCCAATGCATAAACAAGCCATGTAGCAAGGGTCGCATAGAATCCCTTGTGATCACTCTCATAACGAGAGCCTCTCACTCGAGGGCTGTCACTTCTACCACCCACAAGACCCTCCTCTCTCCCAAGAGTAGGAGGTCTTGATTACTCCCAAAACACATACATGGCATAAGCATAAAACACCAAATAAATTTCCAAGAAATACATGCACGAAAACAAGTCTTTTACACAAGCATTTCTTTCAAAACAACATGCAACAAGAAAATATTATAAGAAAAAAAAAAAAAAACCAACCTTAAACTACCCAAAGGTATGCTAGTTTTGTTGAGGATGAGCAGCCCAATTCCACAGTTCTTCTCTTTCTACCCTTAGCCAAAATTTTCAATCCAAAATCTATCTTTTTCTTTACAAAATTCTTTTGTCTCCAAAAATGGAGAGTGGGTGATTACCCCCAAAATCTCTCTTTCTTGCTTAAGAAGACACTAGTGTGAGTTCTCTCAAGTTTCTAAAATTGAAAAAGGAAAGTAAGGTAAAATGGGAAAGGGAACTCTCATTCGAAAAGGAAGGTTCACAACTTAGTTCAAGTCTTCAAACTTCAATTTGCGCACAACTTAGAACTTTTTAGGGTGTCTAAAAGGTCACATGGGAGTAGAAACTTGCCTAAAATTACCCCTAACCCTTAGGTATACCTTATGGGCTTTAGGAAACCCTTAAACTACCCCTAGGTGTTCATTTAACCCTTTTAAACCCCTCTGAAGTTTATTTTCGGGTCAAACCTATGTTGACCATCCCAAAAATTCTTTACCCAAGGCATTTATGGAATCACATTACATTAATTGAAAAAGCTACAGTTAAACAATTCCCTCCAAGAGACGAATTTAAAAACTCAAACATAAATCAACACATGTGTCTAGTGACACAAAGAAAATACTTTTACAGAATTGCACATGAAATCTTGTCTCTTGTTGGATTTAAATAAATCAAATAAATAACATTTAACACACATGCATCATATACTATTATGAATAAAATACGACACAATGGGGTGTTGTCTCTCCAAATAGACAAACCCTGGTTTTACGAACATACATAGGTCTAGGTTTGGTTCTCCGTAATATTTCCATGGTGACATGGGTAATCTTTTTCTGCGCCACTCAAATACACATTAGTAATTTCCAATAACCTCGTATAATATTAAACACATGAATTAGAATACACATCAAACACATCGCATACAATTTACATTTGAACAATTCACTATATCTCATACCCAAATAAATCCACATAAGCAATTATCATAATTCTCATAATTTTGGTCCACACATAAAACATAAATCCTAATTCTATCATCGTAATAAAGTCTGGCAAATCCAATAATGACATACATCATCTCCAATTTATCCTATTCTAGAATCATATAGAGTTCTATATCATAAAGCATATAAATGAAGCATCGACATCCATCAATGTTATCCAATCATGGAATCATAGAAGTTCTACATCCAGACATAGCTGACATACGTTAAATCAAGATTATCTAGTCAATGGATTTTTAGGATTTCAAATTCATAACACATCAAAATGTACACCACAAGGTGCAATAACTCTATAACTTGGTTCAATTACTTTTCTCACCAATCTATCTGTCTAACACAATCCATTCTATTGAATTATAAAGCATTTATTAATAGGGTCAAACATGGTCAACTAAGTTAATCAAAGCTGGGTTTGGGGAAGGCCTTACATCCTCCTCTCCTAGAGTTCGACTTACTCCTGGAAGTTGCATGAGTAGAATTACGAAGTAGGGACATAACATTTCCCACAATTTCAAAGAGTTACTCAAAATCTTATTTTGCCTACTAGAAGGTTGAAATACAAAAATCAACTTATTTTTTTTTGTAATTAACTTACTATCCGCACAAGGTTAAATTCTTAGTATTTTTATTACGTTTCCCTTAAATCTCAGGTAGGTGTTTACAAAGTTTTATCTTCCAACAACTTACATTAATGTGCCATCCAAACTATATCAACAACACACATCAACCCCCACAATCAAGGTTACACATATTGAATTTCTAGGGGTCCTACTTTGTTTAGGATTTGTTTTAAAACATGTTTGTCCTACTGTAGTTCCCATCCATGCAGGTTACTTAAGGAAAATGGCATCACACTTATCTACAACGAATCTACTTACTCTACAACCAGGCACCTCATTAGGGTGTTAATAAAATATTTGTTAAACCGTCTTAGGTGCATAATTTATTCCAACTTCCTTAAGTAACAGGGCATAATAAAATTTAGGTTCTTCAAATCTGCCCCTATATAGGGTAGTTTTCTACCACTAGGAATTTCAATGTTTATATTTCTAGGCACCAAGGTTTAAGTTTCATAGGGTACATTATTCACAATTTCCAAACATTAAGGTACATAACAATCCCATTCTGAGGGAGTGATGGGAATTATTAATACTTATTTTAGATATCATCCACGCAATCATCTCCATACACATGCTAAATTTACCAGTCGACAATCATTACTTTCGTAATTCATTAGGTCTAGATCACACTATTGCTATAAATTTTTCTTTTTCAGATTGCTGCAATTAATTTAACTTAGGGGGATATTCCTTCCTTTATCTTAATTTGATAATTTTTTTTTGTTAATTCTTTGTGCCTAATTTCATTCCTTGCGGTATTCTCCCGTGACACACTATCAGTGGTTCAGCGAACATGATAGACATTTAAACAGATCACATCACTAGGGCTAGTTATATCAACCATCAAAACGACCACTTTGACACTTTACAAGATCAAAATACAAGTTAGTTCTGCCAAGTCCAAAAAAAGAAAAATGCTGGCAATTGCAAAATATTAAAACTAGAAACATGGCAAGTGCCATAGCTCAAATAAAAAGAAACATAAATTTAGTGGTCCTTTCATCATAATAAAAAAAATAGACAGAAAGTACTAGCCCCTAGGTCACGAAATGCTATTCAAAGGAAAATAAAAAATAATGTCGAATCAAACTCGAGACAAGATGACCATTCTAGCCATGCTATAGGGAGGAACCGCAACACATCACTCAAGATCACGTGTCCTGAGAGTGTTAGGAAGTGATTATTAGACTCTTAAGGTTCTTAGATTCTTTATAATCCTTTATTGATTTATGAAATAAATTATTATACACAAGAGATCGCAATTGTTTAATAGATCATGTTCCATTTTAACCTTCACGTGCTTACTATTACCAACAACACTTTCCAATATAAACCGCTATCTTTTTGGGGTTATTAACATCCATAATAATATTTAACAGGTGATTGCACTAACTCTACCATTCTCCGTCCATTCTTCTTGAACTTCCATTACTTATCTTAATATGCTAAACCTTGATTCAATGATATGTGGCAGCTCAAGTATCGACACTTTCATGTCTTACACACTTGGTTGATAGTTCGGTACAAAATTGACACTTGTTTACTTAGAACCATCTAGGGTTTGTATAATGTAATCATATAATTTTACTAGGGACATCATTTGTTTTCTTAGCACCTTATGCCAACTCCTTATATTTTCACCTCTAACATTCACTTGCCTTCATTAGGTAGGAGCTTGTTGCCAAATTACTAACACTTATGGTTAAGAGCCATTTGAGGTGGAATTATTGTCAAGTAAGATCGATAATGGTTGATAACAAGTTTCTATCCACACATTTCATGACATATTTCAGATAACTCGAAGAGTGGACTTATCCTCTCCTACTTTACTTATGCGACCATGAAATCAAGGGGGTGTGCACTTGAAAGTGACCAACACCCCTCCTTTTTATTAAAATTTAGTAAAAAGGGAAGTTATCTCGTTCCTTATTACTTATTTATATTTACTTACTAGCCCATTTTCAGCCTACCACATCCTTCGATCTCTTTGATCTAAACAAACCATCTTACCATCCTATTATCCAGTTACCCTATTATGGTATAACATAAGGATGTCCAACAATTACCAATGTCTTTAGACTCCCATAATTTCCAAATTCTTAGCTAACCACATAATTCGGCTCCTTATCAATGTTCTCATAAAATATTTTATACTTCCAACTATTCCTCATTTAAGCTTTGTTATACTATCATTTCCTAAGCCATTTCCATCTGCACGTTGTTTCATCCATACTTAATGTTTTCGCATACTTTCACACTTGAGTGCCAAAATTTACAAAGCTTCTTTGATTGTGCCTAGTAGTTACATTGTGTTACATATTGTCTTGTACCTAGCGACTAACCATGATTGGGTTGCACTTTTCTTCTTAGTTTTTTGAACGAATATTAGTTACTTATTCCTAGATTATAAGATCTTAATTCTTTTACACCCCTTGTACTTGAATGGGGATTTTTGTATGATTCCTAAATCAACTCTACTCTCTCTTCCATTATTTATTTATTTATTTATTTTCCAAGATTATCTTCCCATAAAGGAACTAGTTGAGATTTTACTTGCTTGTTTTCCCAATTATATAACCATGGATGAACTTAGGGTTTATTGTAAATACGTGTTCTTTACCCAAGAGGTTCATGCCTCCTTTTCCTTATTTAACTTACCTATAATATTACTAGGGTTTTCTGATCAAGGGAATTTCCATTCATCATTTTAGTTCTTATCTTCAGGGTTATCCGACTCTAGCTCTACTATGTTGCTACAAAAATTGTCCAACAAATGCTCTTAATAAGAACTCTAGCATGACCACAATCTTAAGGTACCTAGTCATTAGGATAGGTTAATGCTTCTATCTGAGATTCACAAGCGTTCCTTTTAATTCTTCCTCATTTATGTCTCCAATGACGACCTTGATCTTTTTAACCATCAAAATTTCACATAGCTTAAAACTTAACTTGAACTATCTCAGTCTTATTTATCTTGTTTATGGTGCCTTCATCTAAGGTCTAATTTATCTCGCTTGATTTTCCATGTCAAGAACATATCTCGATGGATGGCATTCCTTTAGTTACCATCAGAGGTATTTTATTGAAAGATTAACTCCTCATACTTGATTTGATTAGGGCAGTTATTGCGTTTTAGGTTCCAATTGAATGGTAACCCCATAAGTACTAAAGAACTAAATTCCGTTAATACACACCGAAATTACTTCATATGAATAAATAGTTGAATATTTTGCAGCCTTTTGGGTTTTATTTAAGCCATAAATATTATGACTAATAAGTTCAAATTTCAGGGTTTTTAGTGACCCTTGGAACCCCTTGAATTGATATATGTTGATCTATTGATCCACAAGAATTTTCACTTATGTTTCACTTTGTTATTTCGCAAGTTTTCACCTAGGTGTTATACTTCAAGCCATAGTTTGTTTTCAACTAAGTTATGAATGTAGCCCATGTTCACTAGTGTATGAACCTAGGGCTCTGATACCAAAATGTCATGCCCAAACTTTTGGGCAAAACACAACCAACAATTTTTTTTTTGAAACACTTAATTACATGCAACCATCACTTAAATAGTTGCGACAACTTAACAAGATGTTCCAAGCAAATTTTTAAATGATATTAAATACTATTATAACAATTACGATAACTCTTATTATCAAGCGGTTCGAATAAAATTTATAAGAGTAATAATAAATTCACTCAAAAGTCCCCTTTTATTTCGGTTGCGATTATTAGTACATAATTAAATCCATCTCTTCTAATTAGACATTAACATAATTACTTGGTTCATCATTAATTATTTATTACATATCAAATTTCCTCCATCCTGTTAATACATCCTTTCTTAATATTTTAATTTAAATGTGGAATATTAAAAGAATTATTATTATTATTTTATTTCCTCAATTTTAACCCATAACTTAATTCTAATCCACTCCCTAAACAAATTGACGAGGTACGATTTGTTTCCAATAATCATTTATTGCTTTAAGGAACTAATTAAATTTAGTCCTAGCTCTTAGCTTATAGATGTCTGTCATTAATTAAATTATGATTAATTTTAACCAACTGAAGAGTTGATTAAATTCATAATGATATTCGTCTTGTAAGGTTTAATCTCACAAACCTATATTTAAAATAAACTCCAAAGTAGTAATAAAATCTAAATACATTCTTTTGTTTCTTACCCTTAAGTCTAACAAATAATCACCTAATAATTTTTTTTTTAATTTGAAACTTGGATTGTGTAGGGGGCTACGAGCGAGTGACGACCATGGCACGCAGGTGGGGTTTTATGGAGGACGTGGGGAAGGCAAGCAGCAGCGACCCCGGGGGCACCGCTCACTGTGGACTCCCACAGTGGCGACGACCATTGTGGGAGCCCACAGTGGCGGCCCTTGGGCCGTCCACTGTGGGACGCCATAGTGGCGCCACCCACTATGGTCGCCCACAGTGGCGGCTCTCGGCCGCGCCATCCACTGTGCTAAGCACAGTGGTTCGGCCCTTCCGCCGACCACTGTGCTTAGCACAGTGGCTCGACCGAACCCTATTTTTTTGTTTTATATTTTTTTTTTCAAAATTTAAAAATAAAATTATATATATATATATATATATATATATATATATATGCACCAATATGTTAAATATGTTAATATATTTAAACTAAAATTTATAAATAAATATATATACAGATATATATTTATTCATATGCTTATGTTTTGGAATTCTCATTAAATTTCTTAGTTTCTAAAGGAAATAAATAGGCTAACTAAATATAGGGTTTCTTTTTGTAAAAATAAGAAATTAACAGCATTATATATACTTAGAACGACATCTTTAGAATTTATTCATTCCCATTAAATCTGATTAATTATAGAATTTATTTCTGCATTAAAAAAATGTCAGAGTCTGATAATTTTACAGCAACTATCCAAATGACAAATTTTAATGAAATAAGCAGCAACTATAGAAATATGAAATTATTTTAAATCAATTATTCCATTTAATCGTTAGATTTTATTTTCTGTAATTAAGTAATTTACAGTATTAAATAATTTAAACAACATTTATATAAATGGCGGAATTCAATAATTTTAACAGCAAGTAAATGTTTTATTAATTAATTTAAAACTTAGAGATATGTATAGAAAATAGTCTGATTTTTATTTTCAGAATAAACATGCATGCAAGCATTAAAATTTTAAGAACAATGTAAACTTATATTCAACAGAATCTTTTCATTTATGCAATATTAAATTAACAAAAATAATGCAATTATTTAAGGCATTTTTAGAATCCAATATAGACATTATTACAAGAGGGTGAAATACCCAAACTAGTCCCTCATTCCTATTGAATGAGGACTTCAATTAAATTAGATACATCTTCTTTCCTAAATGGGTACTGTTGGGTCTCAAATCAACATATTGGATAGGTTCTAAGGAAATGCCAACTCCTATGATCAAACCCTCCAATTGACTTGGCCAACTTATACAGTGAACCTATTTGGTTACTAACTCTCTCACTTTAGGCTCTGCAGGACCTAGGCGGGAATACCTACTCACTAGTTGTTCCTTCAACTAATGCTTTTTATAGCAGATTTAGTGTCTTAATCTGATGTCTCCTAGTCTCAGAATGGCATAAGTTTCTTAAACAAACTGACTTCAGATGTGTGTATTGATCTATGTATCTTACAAAAGTATATATGTTACACTTTGGCTAAATTACCTACTATACCTACTCTACTAATCCTAATGCTTAAAAGTAAAGGGTAACTGGTATGGTTAAAGGGTTTGTTTACAAATGATCAGTGCCTTTCCTCTTATTTGGGCTACAGAGTCTTATATTTCTTCAGGACTTATTGTGTAAACTTATGAGACAGTTTTTAAACCCACCACCTCTCGATGAGTCTGTCGGTTACCGTTTCTTATGAGCTCTACTTCAATGTCTATATTGTAAACTGCTTGAATGGATTTAACCCTAACTTTTAAGAGACCATCCAAGGAAGAAATACAAGGAACAATTACAATTCATGAGTAAATCTTTTTGATCCAAATCTACAATATGAAACACATAATTTTACTGGAAGAACACAAATAACCTTATCCACTTTTAGATAATATCATAAGCAACTACCTTCTAAAAATATGTTAACTCTCAACACATATGAGAAAGAAAATGCAACTGGTTATTTTTGATAAAAAGTTTTAAAGTACAAAATTGCCTCCACCTCTTCCCTTTTTCTTTTTTTCTCTTTACATTTTACATCACACATATATATGTGTTTGAATGGTTTTCATACCCTTTTGGGTGAAAAGACACCCCCCTTTTAAATAAAAATAATTCCAAATCCCGAAATTGCCTTAGTTTATGTAATTAATTGTCACTTTACAAGTTGTTTAGGCATATTAGAGGTATTTTAAGGCTATTTTATGGGTATATAATGGATAAATGGTCTTTAAATGATGTAAATACCCCCTTTGGTGCTTCACACTCCATTTTTTATGCCCATTATTGTGTTTATGTTATGGTTTCATATTGTGCAACAAATATAAAATATATTACTTGTACCTATTCAATATATATATGTATATATATATTTAGAATTTTTCTTGCTTCTTGTCTTGGAATTTGGAATTCTAAAAATTGCAAATTTTAGGGTTCCAACAGGTACAACATATAGTTTCCTTTTACATTTCTGCACTTATAATATCAATTACTTCGTTTCCAAATCTTTTTCTGCAAACAATTAAAACAACAACTTCTACTTGTCCTTTTCTTTCATTTCAACAACCTGCAAATAAATCAATGCTATGACCATGGAGTGCTCACCTCCTAGCCTAGGCTAACTAGTAGCCACCCCCGAGCTCAGAGAACCAAGCCCTAGATAGGTAACACACATGCAAACTCAAATAAACAAGGGAAAACAACCACAATCACATTCCCAACCCAGGCTACACTGCACCACACAATGTGATGTCTTTTCAAGGGTGGTAGTGGACCAAGTACCCTGAGGAGACTACAAGTATGGTAAAACATATAGCCACCTCATGGCAAACCAAATACATCAAGTGTAACAACCCCACATTCCTTATGCCCCCCAAGGCATTCATGCCTTATTTCCCTCCTTATGACCCCCAATGCATAAACAAGCCATGTAGCAAGGGTCGCATAGAATCCCTTGTGATCACTCTCATATCGAGAACCTCTCACTTGAGGGCTATCACTTCTACCACTCACAAGACCCTCCTCTCCCCCAAGAGTAGGAGGTCTTGATTACTCCCAAAACACATACATGGCATAAGCATAAAACACCAAATAAATTTCCAAGAAATACATGCACGAAAACAAGTCTTTTACACAAGCATTTCTTTCAAAACAACATGCAACAAGAAAATATTATAAGAAAAAAAAAAAAAAACCAACCTTAAACTGCCCAAAGGTATGCTAGTTTTGTTGAGGATGAGCAGCCCAATTCTACAGTTCTTCTCTTTCCTCCCTTAGCCAAAATTTTCAATCCAAAGTCTATCTTTTTCTTTACAAAATTCTTTTGTCTCCAAAAATGGAGAGTGGGTGATTACCCCCAAAATCTCTCTTTCTTGCTTAAGAAGACACTAGTGTGAGTTCTCTCAAGTTTCTAAAATTGAAAAAAGAAAGTAAGGTAAAATGGGAAAGGGAACTCTCATTCGAAAAGGAAGGTTCACAACTTAGTTCAAGTCTTCAAACTTCAATTTTTACACAACTTAGAACTTTTTAGGGTGTCTAAAAGGTCACATGGGAGTAGAAACTTGCCTAAAATTACTCCTAACCCTTAGGTATACCTTATGGGCTTTAGGAAACCCTATTAAACTACCCCTAGGTGTTCATTTAACCCTTTTAAACCCCTTTGAAGTTTATTTTTGGGTCAAACCTATGTTGACCATCGCAAAGATTCTTTACCCAAGGCATTTATGGAATCCCATTACATTAATTGAAAAAGCTATAGTTAAACGATTCCCTCCAGGAGATGAATTTAAAAATTCAAACATAAATCAACACATGTGTCTAGTGACACAAAGAAAATACTTTTACAAAATTGCACATGAAATCTTGTCTCTTGTTGGATTTAAATAAATCAAATAAATAACATTTAACACACATGCATCATCTACTATTATGAATAAAATATGACACAACGGGGTGTTGTCTCTCCAAATAGACAAACCCTGGTCTTACGAACATACATAGGTCTAGGTTTGGTTCTCCATAATATTTCCATGGTCACATGGGTAATCTTTTCCTGCACCACTCAAATACACATTAGTAATTTCCAATAACCTCGTATAATATTAAACACATGAATTAGAATACACATCAAACACATCGCATACAATTTACATTTGAACAATTCACTATATCTCATACCCAAATAAATCTACATAAGCAATTATCATAATTCTCATAATTTTGGTCCACACATAAAACATAAATCCTAATTCTATCATCATAATAAATTCTGGCAAATCCAATAATGACATACATCATCTCCAATTTATCCTATTCTAGAATCATATAGAGTTCTATATCATAAAGCATATAAATGAAGCATCAACATCCATCAATGTTATCCAATCATGGAATCATATAAGTTCTACATCTAGACATAGCTGATATACGTTAAATCAAGATTATCCAGTCAATGGATCTTTTAGGATTTCAAATTCATAACACATCAAAATGTACACCACAAGGTGCAATAACTCTATAACTTCGTTCAATTACTTTTCTCACCAATCTATCTGTCTAACACAGTCCATTCTATTGAATTATAAAGCATTTATTAATAGGGTCAAACATGGTGAACTAAGTTAATCAAAGTTGGGTTTGGGGAAGGCCTTACATAACCTCAGAGGTTTCAGGAATATCCATACTACTGTCCATGACATTATCCATAATATTTTCCATGACAAACACATCATTGATTGGGTCATTAATAGGATTATCAGAGGGATTATCTTCAGGGATGTCAACTGGCACATTCTCAGGCATATCGATAGAGATACCGGAATCAGAAGGGAATAGAAAAAGTTTCTTAGCAATCAACATAATAGTTTCCATGGTCTCATTCTGAAGCATTTCTTTGGCAGTGGCTTCACCAAGCATGAGACTATCTAGAGTCTTCTTGGTTCTTAATTTAGTTTTGTATGCCTCAATCTTAGTAGCTTTATTATCATAAGAAAGGGGTGAACTGACTAAGTCAAATACACGATCCTTAATGGTTTGTTCCTCTTCTCTAGAAATTTGTCCGATCCTCATCAACTCATCATACAGTTCATTTGGAATAACGTTCCTAAACTAATCAATTGCAACATCATACTTTACACAATACATTATAAAAGCTTTAATTATATTATTTTGATCCTCAGCATTATCCTCCGTGAATAGATTGCATACCTCTTTTAGACTTGTGCCTTGAGCAAGGGATTCACATAAGCTTTGTTGAGTGGCTTCTTGACCTTCTTCCCTTTGGATTTCCAAACATGTATCTGGTACTGCTTTGCATCTTCCTCTTCCTCAAATTAAAGAACAATGGTCTTCATTTTGATTTCAATTTTCTTCTTTGGAGAGCTCGATGAGGGAAGCTCCTTCTGAGCAACTTTACCTACTCCAAGTGCAACAATTCTCTCAAAATGCCTAACTTCAGTAATTTCTTCCTCAATCAGCTTTGCTTTCTCCATGGATTCTTGAATCACCTTTTTCACTTCCTTCTCATGGTACTTCTTAGCATGCTCTAGCCATACCTACAAAGATTTGTCATCTACAATTCGAAACCGTTCCTGAGACTTGTCAACAAGAATTTCCAAAAGAACCTTGGCTGTACCTTCAAGTATATCAGGTGTCACCTCATATCCGAATGTGTTGGCATTGAGTTGTCATTGATGTCGACCGGTATTGAAGGCACGATACCAGTAGAGGTATGTCCTCTGGTATGAAGAAGAATGTACCAGTATGGTGAAAGACAAGTAGTTGTTGAGACTATCAGTGAATTCACCGGTATGAGGTGAGATGCATGTGTGTGTGAGCATGTTGAGTGATAACCGGTAGAGATTAAACCTGTCTAGAGTTTGGCTGCATGTTTATGATGAAGAGGTAGAATGTTAAAGTAATCACAAACCACCGGAGGTGAATTTGTGCTACCAATGTAGTGTGCACTATCGATTAGCAAGAGAAGGTGGTCTCATCGGTAAAGCCTGTACCAGTATGAGTTTGTTGAATGTTCAAGTGTAAACCAACTGAGTGTCAGTGATCCAAGTGTATGACCATTGTGATGCCATGTGGAGCTAAGGTGGCAAACATGCAAAGGTCAATGAAGCCTCCATCGAAATGGTTGTTGAAACAGCTAGTCGACATTAATGAAACAACCAAGAATCACAAGATTGTAACTGACTGATGCGGCTTGATGAAGAAAGAATAACAGAGGAATATTAGGGAGTAGTTGGCACTTGGATCGAAGCAAAAGAATCAGATTGCAAGAAGATCTCGAGAAGGAAACAACTGAGCTTTTTATGAGCCGACGAATTTCAAGATAAAAAATCATGTACGAGATTGCTATTTTTATCAAGTATGCATTGGATAATGGAAAACGTGTAAAGATGCATTCCTTGAGAATAGGTGATCGATCCAAGACAGACTGGATTGGATCTCATGCAGATTATGTTGGGTAAAGGAAACCCTAACCGCCCCAAGTTTGAATTGATTCTTGGCAGGAAAGCTCAAGTTTAAATATGATGACTTGAGACTGTGAATGCTGCTGCCAAAGAGTGAAGACAAGAGTAAAATTTTTTGTCTGAGAGACAAAGAGATAAACACTTCAAGTATTTATGAGCGAAGATCTGACTGATAAGGAGAAGTAGAGTAAACCAGTGTAAGGAACAACCGGTAGAGTGTGCATTGAACACAAAGGTGACAAACTGGCTGAAGCTGTGCCTGATTAAGAGTGATTAAGTGTGAGTTGAAGGTGAAAAAGACATTGTGTGAGGGGATTTAGAAAAGAGATCAACAAAGTCAAATTGCAGAGTGAGTGGAGAGTATACAGGCCGATAAAAATGAAACCAATAGAGGAGAATATTGTATGGTTGCAAAACTTCATTTGCAATAGTAATTTTATTTGTATATTCTGAGTTTTATACAATTTTCACTGAGTTGCAGCTGAGTGCAGGGGTTGTAGCTCCTTTAGGTTGTAGCCTATAAATTGTGTAGGGGTTGGTGCTACTTTGAGTTGGTGCTTATAAATCAGGGGTTGGCACTCCTTGGGTTGGTGCCCTAAATATTATAATCAGAGTTTTATTGTGAGGCTGGATTGGAGCAGAAGATCTCTAACAACTATTCTCACCAAGGTTTTTCCCACATTGGGTTTTCCTTGTATATATTTGGTGTTGTGTGTTACATCTTTGTGCATGTAGTATACTAATGTTTTAGCAAATCCTTTCACACACCTTGTTTGCACTATTTGAGCTACCGGTTAGCACTTAGTTTTTTTTATACATTACCTGTATCTCCTTGTTGAAGAAAAAGAGTTTAAATCACTGATTCACCCCCTGTCAGTGATCCGTTGTGTCCAATAATTGGTGTCAGAGCTTAGGTACCCTATTATTTGAAAAGATTTCTCTAACTTGGGTAGATCCTGTCAAGTGTTCACAATAGCAAGAAATGAATCCGCTAAAGCTAAGAATGCCATTCTTAGTGGGTTGTCTGATAATGATTTTGTTAAAGTCATGCATTGCTCTTCTGCCAAGGAAACTTGGGACAAGTTGCAGAAGATATTTGAAGGCGATGCTAAAGTCAAGGAAGCCAAGTTGCAGACATTGAGAGAACAACTTGAGGGTTTGAAGATGAAAGATGAAGAGAAGATAGCTGACTATCTCCAAAGAGTTGATGAAACAACAAATACCATTAGAGGGCTTGGAGAAGAAATAAAAGATGAGGTGGTAGTGAAGAAAGCACTTAGATCTGTTATATCTAAGTATGATACAAAGGTCTCAATAATAGAAGAAGCAAAAGATCTGAAAGTCTTTACAATGGATGAGTTGTATGGCTCCCTAACTGCTTATGAGATGAGGATTGTTGGTAGTGATGCTGTGAAGAAAGAAGCTGCTTTCAAGACTTCAAGAAAAGGAAAAGAAGAATCTTCTCATGATGCAACTAGTCAAGACTCTGATGACATCATGGCAAACTTTGTCAAAAGACTCAAGATAGGTTCATGCAAATATAAAGGCAAGCTTCCTTTGAAATGTTTCAACTGCGGAAAGATTGGACATTTTGCTGCTAAATGTCCTTATCATGAAGATGATCAATCAAGTGGTAGCAGATCATTTAGTAAGGATAGGAAGAAAAATGTCTACCGACATGGTAAAAAAGGCTACTGGAAGCAGAGCAGTCTTTACACACATGAAGATGATACCACATATGAGGAAAGTGCCTCAGCTGACTACTGCAGTGGAGATGAAGTCAGAGAAAACCTTTTTATGGCTCAAGAGGTACCGATACCTAAAGAAGCAGAAGAGGAAGAGCAAGAAGGAGAAGTAGACCTTGAAGTAGAACTCATTAGTGCCTTAGATGAGCTAAAGAAAACAAGAAGAGACTTAATGAAAGTAAAAAGGGCTACAACTGAAGAACAAGAATCACTGTATCAATCTCTTGAAGAGTCCAAGAGAACTATTGCAGATCTAAAACTCTAGTTGGAAGAGGCCAAGAGGATGTGTGAAGTCACCAGTACCGGTCTGAGTGAAAAGGAAAATGAACATTAGAATCTGTAAGCAGAAATAGTGAAACTCTGGAAGGACTTAGAGAAAAGTTAGGAAGAAATAAAAGTGAGAAACAAATTTGAAGGCAACACTGAAGCCTTGGACAAGATGCTGAGCAAACAAAAGCAATCCAAAGATACTGGTGGCTTAGGTTTTCAAGAAGGTCAATGTTCAAACAACAAAGACACATTTGATAAAGAGATACAATTCACTTCTTCAAATAAAGGTGAAGAGAAGAATACATTCACAGTAGGCAAGGACATCGGCAAGAAGACATATGAAGATTATGCTAGAAATCACCACACAAACCGGTATTGCTCAATTAATGAATCGAAGACCATACTCAATGCACCAACATGCAGATCCAAGGAGAAATGCAAGTATTGATCACTAAGGATTCACAAGGGTTAGCAGCATGAAAGGAAAACCCCCAATGAGGCAGTCATTTGCAGGTTCAAGACAACCAAACCAGTATGTTCCAAATTTTCATGGTTATTGTCACCGATGTAATAAGTTCAGTCGTAGAATGGCGGATTGTAGGAAAATGAATGTCAACCCTAGTTTTGAGAGTAGAAAATCATTTGCTACATTACAAAGTACAAATGTTATATGTTACAATTGCAATGAGTTTGGTCACAAGAGTTATGAATGTAGGAGTAATATGCAAATGTCCTACAAGAATGCATTAAGTACATCTTATAGTGCTAATGTGAAATGCTATAAGTATCAGAATTTTGGTCACAAAGCAAGGTATTTCCAGTTGAGAACTGACAAGAAAAAGATAATTGTACTTGATGAGAAGTTGGAAACAAAACCGAAACATAAAATGACAGAAGAGGAAAAGAAAGAAGAGAAACCGGTTTGGGTTGAGAAGGAGAAAAACAAGACATAGTCCAGCCTGATTGTGTAGACTTCTCTACATGATGAAATGAGGAATTTATGGGTAGATGATAGTGGTTTCTCAAATCACATGACTGAAGATAAGAAAAAGTTCATCAAGATTGATGATTGGAATGGTGGTTCAGTACGGTTTGGTGACAACTCCTCCATCAAGATAAAAGGTCGGAGTACACTGAATATTGATGGAAAGCTCAAGGCTCATGATGTGTACTGTGTGGAAGGTTTGAAGCATAACTAGCCGAGTGCAAGTCAGATGTGTGACAAAGGGTACAAGTTCTCATTTGACTCTACTGATTGCCAGGTAAGGAAGTAGAGTACCGGTTAGGTGGTAGACGAAGGAAAGAGAACAAAAGGTAATGTCTACAATATGAAGGAATGCTATGAGTCCCAATGCATGATGGGACAGGTTGATGAAAGTTGGTTGTGGCATCAGAGACTAGGACATGTGAATTTTGACAATCTGGTTAAGATAAACAAGAACCGGTATGTGAGAAACATACCTTAGATCATAAAACCGGCAAACACATTCTGTGATGAATGTGTCAGAGGTAAGCAATCAAAGGTCAACTTTAAAAAAAAAGAATATAACACCTCAAGACCTTTGGAGTTGATAAATACAGACTTATGTGGGCCAACAAGGACAGGAGCATTGGCCGGAGAAAGGTATTTCATGCCATTCATAGATGATTACTCAAGAATGACTTGGGTAACCTTCTTGCATGACAAGTCACAAGCATTTGAGAGATTCAAATTTTTGGGAAGATGGTGGAAAATGAAAGTGGACACCGGTTGAAATGCTTAAGATTGGACCGGGGTGGAGAATTTTATTTCAATGAATTTGTTGACTATTAAGAGAAACATGAAATTCGAAGACAATATTTAGCTGCAAGGACACCTCAGCAAAATGGGATGGTAGAGAGGAAAATAGGACATTGAAGGAGATGGATAGAATCATGTTGAATGAGGACAACATACTAGATATATACTGGAAGGAAGCAGTTCATACTGCTATCTACACTTTAGACCAAGTATAGTTAAGAGTGAATAGTAGATTGACTCCTTATGAGTTATGGAATGAAAGGAAACCATCACTCAAGCACTTCAGAGTGTTTGGAAGTAAGTGCTTTATCAAGAGAGATACTGATGGATTAGGAAGTTTTGATTCCCGAAGTGATGAAGGAATATTCTTGGGATACTCAACCAATAGTAAAGCCTACAAATGCTACAACAAGAGGTTGAGAAGGGTGATTGAGAGTGTAACTGTGAGAATGGATGAAGACTCACATAGAGGAAATTGTGCATCGACACCATACATTGATGACTCAGATGTTGAAAATGAAGAACAATCTGACAATGGACTGATAGAAGATACACCAAACAAGATCCCCAACCGATATTTATAGAAGAATCATCCAGAAGAATAGATCATAGGAGACATGAATGAAGGTGTACAAACCAGAAGGAGATTAGCCCGGGAAGGTGAGCAGGTAAATTTTTGTCTCATGACTGAAGTAGAGCCCAAAACTTTTGATGATGCTAGCAAAAGTGAAAAATGAGTAGATTCCATGGATGAAGAATTGAGACAAATTGAGAAAAATCAGATTTGGGAACTTGTTCCTAGACTAGCAGACAAGAATGTCATAGGTACTAAATGGGTCTACCAGAACAAGATGAAAGAAGAAGGTAAGATAGTTCGACATAAAGCAAGGTTAGTTTGCAAAGGGTATGCTCAAGTGAAGGTATTGATTCTGAAGAAACCTTTGCACTGGTTGCTAGGTTAGAGGCAATAAGAATGTTTTTAGCTTTCTCAGCCTACAAGGGATATAAAGTATATTAGATGGATGTGAAATCTACTTTTCTCAATGGAAATCTTGAAGAAGAGGTATATATGGAACAACCGAAAGGGTACTTGTTGCATGAAGATGAGATTTTTGTATGCCAATTGAAGAAAGCCCCGTATGGTTTTAAGTAGGCTCCCAGAGTATGGTATTCTCAGTTAGACAAATACTTGAAGGAGCAAGGATTCTGGAAAGGGAATGTAGACAACAACTTGTATGTCAAGGTAAATGGAGATCACATGATTATAGTCCTTGTTGTTGTTGTTGGTATTTTGGTATGGTTTTGTCATTGATGTCAACACCTACTAAAACACTAGCACTTTGGAGATCCAACAACATTCACCGGCAAGCAAGTAACTATTGCACAGTTACTGGTATATGGTACACCGACAAGATATAATGATCACCGACACTTGGAATGGCATGAAAGACACATGGTTATGTCAAAGACATCGTCTGGACATCTTGTCCTGGAGTTTTGTTCATTGGTAGATTCACAGTTGCATATTTGCTGTTACCGACAAATAGGTCTAGGGTTACACCGAAAGGTTTATCTTTTCCAGATCAACATGGCACACTATGGAGATGATTAATTATTGTTGTAAATGCATTAAGCCGACATGTTCAATCGGTTATTGCATCAGATATTATATTGTTTGTAAAATGTTTTTATTGTAATATCTTGTAGAGCCGACCTACTAAAATTGGTCTTAGGTTATGGTATAAATGTAAGTTCTTATTTGTAAGATCACGTGTAGAATGAAAAAAAGGATTGTGTGAAGGTATATGCAAGATCAAGTAGAGCTATACATGAAGACATCATTTGAAGGTGAAGATAGGTTTTTGTGAAAACATATCAGCATTACACCGGTATTGAATCTAGCATATGAAGATGCTATTTTGTGCAGTACATTCTTATTGGATTTAACCATCCAACTGTAGTTAGTGTGACTCCCATTTTGTGATTGAGCAGTGAGCTCTAGGTTGTTGGCCTATTTGCATGTGCATACCCCATTTATGTACACTTACTATCTGTAGTAGTATCATCTAATTGTGGGTAAGGTTTCCCACCGTGGTTTTTCCCCTTATAGGGTTTCCACATACAAATATTGCTGTTATGTGTTGTGGATGACTTTGTGTTTATGTTTCATGCACTAATCCTTACCGGTATAGCAATTAACTGTTATAACTGTCTACCGACATACTTAATTGGTTTACTGGTATTAAGCATTAAGTCGGTTAAATTGTTTTTGGTTTAAATTTATTTGACAACTGATTCACCCCCCCTCTCAGTTGTCCTCGGGACCTAACAGTTGTATATGTGGATGATATTATCTTTGGTGGAGACAAAGACATCATGTGCAAACAATTTGCAGATCAGATGAAGACAGAGTTTGAGATGTCCATGCTAGGTGAGTTGTCCTATTTTCTTGGTTTGCAGATCTCACAAAAGGAGAAATGAATTTTCATCTCCCAAACCAAGTATGCGAAAGACATGTTGAAGAAATTTCAAATGGAGGACAGTAAACCGATAAGTACTCCCATGGTTATCGGTTGTAAGTTGAGCAAACTAAACGAATCATCGGAAGTTGAGAAAACACTATATAGGTCTATGATCGATAGTCTATTGTATTTAACATCTAGACCAGATATTGTACAAGTTGTCTACATGGTAGCAAGATTCCAAGTTGCTCCTAAATAGTCTCACTTAAATGCAGTGAGAAGAATCATTAGGTATCTTCAAGGAACTATCCATTATGGTCTGTGGTATCCAAAGAAAGGAGACTTCTCTTTGCAGGCTTATACTGATGCAGATTGGGCAAGAAGTATTGATGACCGAAAAAGTACAAGTGGAGGTGCTTTCTACTTAGGAGACCGGTTAGTATCATGGCACAGTAAGAAGTAAGATTCAATGTCACTATCTACTGCTGAGGCAGAGTACATAGCAACTGCTACATGTTGTTCATAGGTTTTATGGATGAAGTAGACACTGAAAGACATACAGGTGGAGATACCGGAACCTATTCCAATCCGGTGTGATAACTCAAGTGAAATCAACATCTCCAAGAATCCAGTAATGCACTCAAGAACAAAGTAGCTATCACTTCTTGAGAGAGAAAGTAGCTGACAAGGAGGTCATGGTAGAGTATGTTCCCACTGATGAGCAAATTGCTGAAATATTTACCAAGCCACTTCCTTTGGGCCCATTTGAGTATTTGAGACAAAAGGTGGGAGTTGTCCCACCATCTGGTAGCACTTGAATGCATACGAGATTGCATGATTCAGGGGGAGTCAACCATTGCTACTATCTTATGACTCTTGAATCATGAAGCATGGACATAGGGGGAGAGTGTGCCATAACCAGATGCAGTCAAGGGAGAGATCATTGGTGTCAGATCAAGGTTCGCTTTGCCATTGCTATCAAAGGGGGAGAGAAACCAAAAAAGAAAAAGTTGACATCAATGCCAAAGGAGGGGATTGTTGGCATTAATTTGTCATTGATGTCAACCGGTATTGCAGGTAGGCTACCGATAGAGGTATATCATCTGATATGAAGAAGAATGTACTGGTATGGTGAAAGACAAGTAGTTGTTGAGACTATCAGTGACTTCACTAGTATGAGGTGAGATGCATGTGTGTGTGAGCATGTTGAGTGATAACCAGTAGATCTTAAAACTATCTGGAGTTTGGTTGCCTGTTTCTGATGAAGAGGCAAAATGTTAAAGTAATCACAAACCATCAGAGGTGAATTTGTGCTACTGGTATAGTGTGCACTACCGGTTAGCAGGAGAAGAAGGTCTCACTAGTAAAGGCCTATACCGGTATGAGTTTGTTGAATGTTCAAGTGTAAATCGATTGAGTGTTGGTGAGCCAAGTGTATGACCATTGTGATGCCATGTGGAGCTGAGGTGGCAAACATGCAAAGGTAGGTGAAGCCTCCATCGACATGATTGTTGAAATAGCTAGTCGACATTAATGAAACAACCAAAAATCATGGGATTGTAACTGACTGATGCGGCTAGAGGAAGAAAGAATAACATAGGAAGATCAGGGAGTAGTTGGCATCGGGATCAAAGCAAAGGAATCAAATTCCAAGAAGATCTCGAGAAGGTAACAACTGAGCTTTTTATGAGTCGACAACTTTCAAGATAGAAAATCATGTACGCGATTGCTATTTTTAGCAAGTATGCATTGTATAATGGAAAATGTGTAAAGATTCATTCCTCGAGTACAAGTGATCGATCCAAGACAGACTGGATCGGATCTCATGTAGATTGTGTTGGGTAAAGGAAACCCTAACCGCCCCAAGTTTGAATTGATTCTTGGTCGAAAAGCTCAAGTTTAATTATGATGACTTGAGACTGTGAATGCTGAGGCCGAAGAGTGAAGACAAGAGTAAAATTTGTTGTCTGAGAGGCAAAGAGACAAACACTTCAAGTATTTATGAGTGAAGATCTAACTGATAAGGAGAAGCAGAGTAAACCGGTTTAAGGAACAATTGATGGAGTGTGCATTGAACACATATGTGACAAACTGGCAGAAGCTGTGCCTAATTAAGAGTGATTAAGTGTGAATTGAAGGTGAAAAAGACATTGTGTGAGGGGAATTAGAAAAGAGAGCAGCAAAGTCAAGTTGCAGAGTGAGTGGAGAGTATACAGACCGGTAAAGGTGAAACCGACAGAGGAGAATATTGTAAGGTTGCAAAACTTCATTTGCAATAGTAATTTAATTTGTATATCTGAGTTTTATACAATTTTCACTAAGTTGTAGCTTAGTGCAGGGGTTGTAGCTCCTTTAGGTTGTATCCTATAAATTGTGAAAGGGTTGGTGCTCCTTTGAGTTGATGCTCATAAGTCAGCGGTTGGTGCTCCTTTGAGTTGGTGCTCATAAATCAGGGGTTGGCGCTCCTTGGGTTGGTGCCCTAAATATTGTAATCAGAATTTTATTGTGAGGCTGGATTGGAGAAGAAGATCTCGAGCAACTATTCTCACCGAGGTTTTTACCACATTGGGTTTTCCTCGTATATATATGGTGTTGTGTGTTTCATCTTTGTGCATGTAGTATATTAATGTTTTAGCAAATCCTTTCATACACCTTGTTTGCACTGTTTGAGCTACCAGTTAGCACATAGTTTGTTTTATACATTACAGGTATCTCGTTGTTGAAGAAAAAGAGTTTAAATCACTGATTCACCCCCCTCTCAGTGATCCATTGTGTCCAATAGAATAAATGGACCCAAAATTTTCTGGGCACCAGCTCTTCCATGTAGCATTTGTTAGTCGTGATCACAAATGTAATGGCATTCTTGTATTTGACAACAATTTCTTTTGAAATTTTGTCTGTACTCTACATATTCATCTGGAAGATGGTGAAGAAAGAAGCAAATGCTTCCTCTCTCAGCTTCTCATTGATGATTCCTCTAAGCTTGTCCACAATTTGATGGGCTACTAGAGTGTTCGAAGACCAGAAAACCCTACCACAACCGGGTAATTTTTGTAACAAATAGAACAAGATGCATAGGGATAGGGTTCCAAACTTGAATGAGTGTTTCTTCTTTCTACATTGGATGAAGTTTTCTAGAAACTACTAATGCGGGATTTCATAGAGGTCTAAATCCTTGTTCAACTCTACCATCTCATATGCCATGTGGACTGCCGTGGCAAAAATATAATTTTCCCTATTTGTAAATAGATTTTGTTTCATACCATCATCAATAGATATTTAACCGCCAGATTTAAGACATTATCAATTGCCAGAGATTGCTTGTCAAAATTCGCACTGGTTCAGTCCATAACAATCTTATTCTTTGCTGACTTTGGGCCAGGAATCTCATCGGAATCACTTAGACCTGTAATGACCTTCATTACTTGCTTGGTTATCAGGTGAGTTTGGTCTATCCTGAGAAACCCATCATGAAACCTGCTCATTGCTAGCTTAACCCATTTTTCATCATGGCAGAAATTGGGAAAATGATTCCATGTGTTTAATTTCTTCTAGGCTAGGTTAGAGAATTCAGGCTTTACCTAACTGTGCTTATTAGTCAATTCCTTGGTCCATAAGTCTAGTATCTTTCCATGATGGCTAAATTCTTCCATCTTGACATGGATAAAGGACCTAACATCTTCCGCCAAAACAACGCCAATGGGTATTCTTGAGAGCACTCCAACTGGATTAGTTTTTATTGCCATGCACGACATCTTTGTGAATACAGGTTGGGGCTATGAGGTGACATCAATAATGGTGGGAGTGTCCATGATCACTGATTCTGCAACCTGCAAACCCTGATTGAAACTTGTCGGAGAAACCACAAGATCATTGATCGCCTTAACTGCCATTACAACTCTTGAATGCTTCTTTAATTCGAGGTGAAATGAAATTTATCAAAGCCTTGTCCTTATATTCCTTCGTTAAGAGCTTCACATTAAATATGCATGAGATGTCTTCCACATTCTCGACTTTCATAACATCCTATCAGATCTGTGATGAGTTCTGATATTGACAACCAAACTTCTTCAACTACTGATTTGCTAGAGTTTTGACCTCACACAACTTTGGCAAGGGATAAGAATATGCTTTTAGATTGCTCCCCCTAGGCGAAAGCCACAAACTTTCTAATTTCTAGATGAGATGCCTCAGCCAAAGCTAGATGTTGATGTCTCCATGGTTTCCTTCTTTTTCCAGATCTTCTTCATTTATGCTCTTACATCTTCCACATTGACCTTCTTTGCCAGTTTGATTTGATCTTGGATCTCATTCCTTCTACACTGTCTTTCCATAGGTCTAGATTTGTTATAGTTGTAGTATTTGATGTTTGGCAGATTTTGCCTTGACTTGCATTGGTTAGCTTTGTGTTCGAAAATATTGCATGTATAACATCTTCCTCTAAAGTGATTATATCTATTCTAATTTATCACCACATTCCTACATTGATTAACTTTATGACCATATTTATTTCATGTGTAACATCTTTCAAAGAATAGATTACTACTTCTACACTCTACAACCTTATGTCTTGATCTATTACATTTATAACAAGAACCATTAAAGGAGGAGTTTTTCATATTTACTTGCTGCTTGACTGGAGACTTACCTTTTGCTTCCTTGGTAGCTGTAGCTTTTACCAGAGGTGAATCTTCTTTAGGTTGTGAGAATTCACTGGATTCATTATTTTCTTCCAACTTGCTTTTTGGAATTTCTTTTGTATTTGTCATTGTGTCAGATTTGCCAGATTCAGTCTTGCTCTATTGATTCTTTGTTTTCTCTAGATCTACTTTGAGAGATGTTACTTCTTGTCTTAACCTCTCACACTCTTCTGATTTGCATCTCACCATTTTATTCAGGTATTCCTTGGTCTTCTCATTGTCCTCATTTTTTATTCTCAGATCTACAATAGTGTTGTTTGCTTGATTGAGCTCCTCATTAACTTCTTTGTGCCTTATCGTAACTTCTAGATCTTCTCTCTTAGCTTCTTGATACATTCATTAGCTAGTTGGACATTCTCCTTCAGATCTTTGTTTTCAGAATCTATTACCTCAAGTTCTTCAAGGGAATTTCTTAGATCTTCATTCAAATGCATAAGTTCAACTTTTTGGATCTCCTTCGAGTGGTTAAACTCTTCTAAAGGACTTGACTCTGATATCAATTGTTGAATATCTGGAATATTGAGAGGGGAGGGGTGAATCAATATTACCTTGAACTTATTAAAACTTCTTATTAAACAATCACATAACATAATTCAAATTCAATGAATGAAATAGATACACAACATATAAGACTAGAGTTTATAAGTGGAAAACCCAATATGGGAAAAACCACAAAGAGATAGATCTCTTAGAAATGATGCATTATGTAACCGGTTACATAGTACAAGGTTTGTCTCACTACCAGAATACAAAAAAATGTCTTATAGTCAGATAATGGAGTATACAAAATTTGAATAGTTGCTGTCATATGCATAAGTTTTAGTTCCTTTGAAGTACATAAGCTGTTTCATATATTCACAGTATTCAATTCACACATTGATATTCACATCCATAAATTTTTCACATATAATAGACAAAGGAGCTATTTTCCAACTACCACACATCTAACACATAACACAGATGACAATATATATCTGCATTAATCTGACTGACAAGTCGACTCAACTAAAAGGGTGAGACCAAACTTATCTACATGCTACAACAATTTTTTTGGACTTCCCAGTCATCCTATTGTAGAAGAAGGGATACGACGCGCTCCTTGGGAGGGGATGGTTGATTATGGACAAGGAGAATCATAATTGGAATTAGAACAAACTCTCGATCAAGAGTGATGAGAGGAAGTACATCATCAACTTGAGGAACCAGGCGATGAGTAAAGAACTGGCATCCTCCAACTCAAAGTCTGAGGGTGGAGAGTTAGGTATGGATGAAGGGAGAAAAGGCATGGAACCCAACGATGAAGGGGTGTTTGAGTTGGAAGATTGCTCTGAAGATGAGACGAGTTCCTTGAATGGACTATCCCACTAGTAGATGGAAGAATACGAGGTACTTTCACCAACATGTAATTTTTGTTGACGCTACAACTCTTGGTGAATAGGAATCAGTGACAACATGTAAATTTATGGATGATACATATAGTAGTATGGAGATGGAAAGTGGAAGGGAAAAGCCCACAAAGGAAGAAAAAAGGTGGTACAAACAAGGGAGCCTGCATGAAAGGAAATCAAACCCATGTAGAGTTAGGTTGTATGCAAGTGGAAGTTGTCAAGAAATATGGAGTTGAGAAAATATTAAACAAAAGTGAAAATAAAAGATTGTCTAAAATAAAAAATAAAAGAAGAAATGAATAAGAGAAAAAAGAGTATTTTTTATGCATTTAATAAAGTGATTGATTGTAAAGTTAATCCTAACCCTAGAGCATGGGGGCCATCATAAATCAACCTAATCAAGTCACTTAGTCATTCCTACAAAGAAACGATAATTTTTTTTGGGAGAGTGACAAGAAAAGATAAGTATAGGTTAGAGAAGGAACCACATGACCAAAGACAAGAACACTATGCAGGAAGTCTGTACATCATATGGAGAGCATGAATATTTTCCATGAGGCTATTTTTTGTACATTATATGACAGATAGGAAGGGGTCGTGCAAAGAGAAGGTCATTCACCCTATGGGCACAACATAGACATATGCCATTCATCGTATAGACACAACAACTGCTTCATCTGTACACTGTATGGGAAAAGAAGTTCATACAAGTTGAACCATACACGGAGTTTTCACAACATCCAAAGAAGCTTGTACGATGGCAAGAAGAAACAAATCTGTACGAGTGGTCCATATAGAGATTGAAGATGTTCGTACGATGTTCGAATCCATATGAGTCTATACGACAAAGAATGTATGGTTTTAGAAGGGAGAAAATTGGTATGAGGAGGAATGGCGATTGAAGAAGTCTATATGATAGGAAGCAAAAACTGTACATGGGGTAGTTCGCAAAAGGCCATACAGAACTTAGGATGCTGAGAACAAGAAAAACAAGTTACCATATGGGGTCAATCTCAATCACAACACCTTGGCAAGCCATATGAGGAGGAAGGATTTAAGCCATATGAGAGTGAGTCGTATGACCAAGAAAGACTTACATTAGACAAGGCGAAGTGAGGAAAAACAAATCAACTTCTAGTATGACAACTAATTTTGAAGTGGAGAGTATGACTTGAACATAATTTTTATATGAAATCATTTTTTTTTTACTTCATCAACATTATTTCTGGCATCTTAAATAATCATGAAAATCATGTGCACCATGGATTTACTTGTGGTTTTGAAGGTCGTAATTTGGTGTTGGTGCTATCTTCGGACCTTGCAAGGAGTGTTGCCCCTTGACCCCGCTGGGGGCGTTGCCCATGAACCCCTGCAAGGGGTGCTGCCCCTTGACTCTATTGGGGGTGTTGTCCCCAAACCCCCGTTTGATTTTTCAGGTACACTACATGTTGGGGTTATCCAGCCTAAGTCATTGTGTACACTCTTGTCATTAGTCTTTCCAAATATTACTTGATGTTTACTTGTCGTCTAGAAGATGACTTTTTCTTTTTGGGGGATGTAGTCGACATAAAATGCCTATTGTTATATTTGATAATATTTTTTTATCTTCCAATGTATTAATTATTTGTATTAAGTGGGTTGTCAGTCTCAAGCCATTATGTGGTTGTTGGTTGCTAGTTGTGCTCCTCTAGGCAACTGTCGGGTACTTTAAATATGTTGTATACTGCCAAGGAAGGTAGTATGGTATAGTTAGATTAATTGTAATCCTTGACCGAGCATCTCTGGTCTTCTTCTTTGTAATAATTTCATGTGCGAATAAAGATATATTTTATTGTTGTGTCCGATATGCATTGTCATGTATATTATTATTTTCTGTATTTGATTTATCAGATATAGTAGTAAACAGATTGATCAGAAGAACCAATCGAGTGAAGTGGATTTGAATAATGAGTAGACTAGGAATGATTCTAAGTGAAATGACGTGTTAGAGGTGCATAAGGTTTTATTAATAGAATTAATTAAATAGATTTATTTAATTCACATACATGGTTCTAAAAATAGAGCAATAATAAAATATTGGTTTCAATTATTTTTAGAAGAAATAATGATAAAAAAATTTATTATTTAATTAAGGAGAAAATATTAGATAATTAAATAATTTAAATTATTTAATTATAAAGGATTAATATAATCAATTGAAAAAATAAGATATTATATAACTAATGTCCATGAGAATAATACATTGATAAATTAATTAAATAATAAAAATTATCTAATTAAAACAGATGAAAGAAATACAATGATGAATTAATTAAATAATTACAAATCATTTAATTAGTTTAATAAATTTAGATGAAGGGATGTAATGTTGGCTGAAATGATTTAATTAATATATAAGATTGAAGAATTGATGAGAAATGATAAGGCAATTAGACAAAAATGTGTTGGTCATTTTAACATGTCTACATTTTGCCCCTCTTTGATACAATCTGTTAATGACATTGAAATAATGTATTGAATGATGAGAGTAGGGTGCCCCCTCGAGAGATTGGATGAGAAAAATTTGTTTTCAATCGAACTCTTGATAGGAAGGATATGCTAGGTCTAGTCATTGGGGATGAGTTAGTATGGAAGAAGAATTTAGTTGAAATATAGTATGATGAAGGAGTCACTTTGTTGATTAGATATTGAATAGTGAAAGCTAGAATAGGTAGTGAGGTGGATTGAAAAATGTGAAATAGAAAGAAGTTATGCTTAGATTATGATTGAAACATGTAGAGAACAATTATTTTTTGACATAGCAAATAGATATTGTGTACCAAAGGATGAGAAACCAAGATGAATTTGTATCCTTTGCATGGACTTTGACTTTACAAGAAAAAGGCTTGTCCTTATTCATACTAGACATACCAGAATCTTATTGGAATATATGAGGAAGTGAAACTTAGAACATAATAGTCCTAGTGCCCAAAAGGTATGAAATGACATTATATGCAAAGGATGATTGTTTATGCAAGAAGCCAATCTGAATCACACAATGCATGTACTTGCCTTAGTTATTGTTGCAAGAGCATCCCATAAATATGACATATGAAACCAAAGATATGTCCCATACCATGCTTCTCTAAACACACTGGGATATTGAAATATTGAAGTGGCCTTGAGCAAGCATTAGAATGAGACAAAAAGATAAATCAACAAGAAAAATATCAACTAACAAAAAACATCAACAACCATCATGTCTCTTGCCAAAAATAGCTCATATTGGATAATGCCTACAATAGGAAGGACATTAAGACATGGATTGGGATGATTGGTTAGTTGATTAGGCAATATGTATGTAGGTAGTGGCTAGTTCAACAATAGTATTATGATTTTCATGAAAGTGCGATGTTTTGTGCGATACATAGTTTTCTTTGTTGCTTAAATGTCAGGTTTAGGTGACATGATTTATTATTGATGGGATGATGGTGTAGCATCCTAAAATTGCACCCTTTGCAATTTTGAGCATATGTGGTGTTGGCAATTGACACTCATTCGGTAAGAGTTAATGGCATTTGGGGTTGTCATTGATGGCAACTCATCATCTCAGGGTAAATGGTTTCATTATTTGGTTAACCAAAATTCATTTCACTTAATTGGTATTCAAATTGCTTTACATCGGCACCGACATTCACTTCATACCTGACTAAGTCCTGATCCCGGTAACATATCCTGATCCCGGTAATGTGTATATGGAACCCGATAATGGATTGGGCCCAGATAGGAAATCTTTTGGTCCCGATTATTTCTTTCATGGATTTTGATGTAATGTGTTATGGCTGACATGGTCATTGGGATTATGTTTGAAACTCATTATGTACCAGCAAGTGACATGTTTATATTTCTCATTGAAGCCGACATGGTAAAGTTGGAAGGATATTTAAGAAGATCATTTCAGCGATAGATCAGATATGGAATGGAATGCAAATGTTTGGTTGCGAATATTTCAGTGAGTATTGGTATAATTTTTGGTCAGCGATTAGAAGCGTTTGTGTGAATTTTTATGTGCACAACATAACCGGTAGAAGAACAGAGCATCAGTGAACTGGTATACAGAGAAGGATATTAGAGCATTCACCAAAAATTATCCAGCATGGTCAGATGTAATTTATAAGTTCATTTTCATTTGTAAACACTTTGTAATATTTTGTAAGTCAGTGAGACTTCTTACTTTGTGTTTGAGCAATAAGCTCTAGGAAGTTGGCCTTTCTACATGTGTAGACCCCCTCATGTAATATTTGTATACCTTGATCAAGTATATAGATATTGTGGGTATCAGCCCCATCGTGGTTTTTCCCTTTGCAGGGTTTTCTACGTATAAATCTTGGTGTTATGGTGTTGTGTTTCTATGTGTTATTTGGTGTATTCACTTTAATTTAATTTACTATTAACCAATTAATAAGCAATAAGTTCAAAACTAACATTACCAGTAGAACACTGATTCATCCCCCCCATCTCAGTGTTCTTGGATTCCAACAATTGGTATCAGAGCTTGGTTCCTTAGAGGAAGTTTAACCACTTGAGGAAGATCTGGAATTTGGAATAAATGGAAACTGGTTTGCAGCAACAACTTTGGCTAGCTCTTGAGGATCTTGATAATGAGTAGATGGAGAACAATAAACTGAAGAATGAACTGAAGCAAGCTAGAGAACACATCATTTCATTGCAAGGAAATCTTTCAGTTGTCAAGGTTAAGAGGAAGGAACTTTGTGATCAATTGAAAAATCAGAACAATGATGAGGAAGATGCTATGAAGGATCATTGTCAGAAACTTACTCAGGAGAACACTATCTTGAAGAATGAGATGCAAGACCCAACCATGAGAATGTGCAAGGAGATTGAGGACAGAAAGAAAAATAAAGAAAACCTAGCTCAAGCATTGAAGGATAGATCTGAGGAATGCAACAGACTGACTCATGAGAATGATATGCTGAAACTTGAATTGGGCCAGTCCCGAAACAATGAGCAGGAGCTTGGAGACATATTATAATCATGCATGATGATTTGGTCACTGCAAATGAGTACAAGGAAAAATTTCAAGCCAGCTCTGCCAAACTTGATGAAATGATGAAGAATCAAAGAGATGCTAATGATAAAAGAGGTCTTGGTTATGAAGAAGGAGAAAGCTCCAATACTGCACAACAAGATCAATCATCTAGACAGAAGCAGAAACATGACAACCAGAACTAGAAATCACCGATAGGACAACCTAATGCTCACAAACTCAATGGTACATGCTTTATTTGCAATACATATGGTCATATGGCTAGTTAGTGTAGAAATAGGAATAATCAAAACAATGCATCATTCACCGGTCTTGGAAATGTAAGATGTCATGCATGTAGTAGATTTGGACATATGGCTAACCAATACAGAGGAAAAGAAATCAAGGAAATCAAAGGGTTAACAAGGCAATTGATAAGAACAATATTGTCTATTATGCATGCAACAAGATTGGACATATTGCTAAATATTGCAGAAGTAAGATCCCATCGACAACTAATGGAAATGCAGATGATAAGGAAAAACAAAAGTGGAAGACATCAAGAAGCAACATGAGATGATATGGGTAAGAAGATCTAATACACCATAGACAGAACAACCGATAGAGTTATCAGGTCCTACACTGGTAGCAGATACAACTAGTAACTAAGGCACTTGACCTTAGGAGTAGGCAAATTATTGAAGATCATGCAAATACCCCAGATTAGGTCTGTAGTCAGAAAATTGTGATTGGGGATGGGTACTCAGGAGATTTTAGTTGTTTATCAGAACCTACTCGCAGATTGTGTGAACCGGTCAAGCCTAAGTGACAACATTTATGACAATGGAAAATTAGGGTTAACGATGATGAAAGGGAAAGGTTAAGTTGTTTTCTTCACACAATGATTGAGCATTTAGATGAGCAAATTTGCAGAGCATTTCAAAGTTCAAAGGTGATTTGAGCAAGCACTTTCTTTCAAGGCAATTTGATTTCCTGATAGATTTTCAAGGTATTTTTCCTGTTGTAGAAACCCTAGTTTTGATATTTGGTTATAATGGCTTCATCTTCATCTAGCATTGATACTCCTTTGGTGGTTGAGATTAAGAACCACCCTCATTCCATTTTTAAGAAGCATTCATACAAATCTCTTTTGGATGAGCCATTGGGCACATTTTCGAAAGTCTATCATGGAGTTCTTCATACTGAGGATATTAGGGCTTATATCCATTGAGATATTGAGGAACTTGGATGTTATGAGTTGTCCTCCATTTTCACTCAATGCCTAATTTCTGACAACCAACTCAAACCGAAATTTGCACACCTGTAGAGGAAGGGTTTTCACAGTTCATGGATTTTCCAACTTTTGACGAGGCAGAATGGGTGCATTATATTTTGAGCCACATTCAAGAGAGTTTATATGTTAGACCGGTCATACAAGATTACAGAGGAAGTCATAAAAAATGTCACATGTTTACACAAAATCGGAGGCATTCCCATCACAAGGTGTAAGTTATCTAACATAGAGCTCAATAAACTTACTAAAACAAGTTTTGATGGACACTCTTTAAGAGCAGATGATGTTAGGGATGTAGATGTGAAGTTTGCAATGATGATTATCAGATATAAGGTTTATCAGTCAAACCAGTTAAACTCTGTCTCCGGTAACACAATTTTGATGACACATAAGATGGTTAAGGAGGATGCCCATTATGATCTATGTAGTCTAATGTTGAAAGAACTCATGACTAACCTGCAGAAGATCAAGAAAGACAAGAATAACACCTTCAGTTATGGATCTCTAGTTATTTGTTTGGTATTTTACTTTTTGGGTACAGTTCCTAATTTTGGCAAGATTTAGTGGGCCTTTGATTGCCCGCTAGCAACATAAATTGCACAAATTTTGGATAGGCTAGGGGAAAAGTCAAGTAAAGCAAATTTATGGGATTTTTTCAAGACATTTCAGGAGGAAATGAAGAATAGGTCCTAGATCCCCAAATCTATAATAGAGAATTATAAGGATATAATTTGTTTTATGGTCAATAAAGATGAATGTATGATGGAGGTTGTATAAACTAGAATAGTCTGGATAATGCCAATGGGCTATGAGGTAGACAAGGCCACACTGGATGCCTATGCACAACATTTACTACAGGCACTGGTAGATGAGAAGGAAGAAAAAATTGGAATTGCCCAGGAAAAAGGTCTGAAAGTTCATTAGGAACAGGTAGCTCCGACAATTCAGAAGAAGATGACAAAGGTGGCAGTTGAAACATTGATAAGTGAAGGTCATGACAGGGCCAAGGTTGAGTAGAAGGTCAAAATTTTGGAAGAATAGAGGAAGGAAGAAACTAAGTAGAAGAGAATAGAGGAAAGGGAAGCCTGTAAAGAAGCTCAGGCCACACCCAATTTGGTCCCAGTTACAACAGAAACTTCAAAACAACCGAAAGAATCCCTAGTTGAGCCTGCTAGTGAGAAATTGGTAGAGACACCTAAGAAGAAGCAAAAGGCTACCCGGTAGTATATGACTATTTCTTTTGAAGAAATAGAGTTTGATGCAGAAATTAAGGAGGTTCCCAAAAAGAAAGGCATTTTTGCTAGAGTTGTGAGGGAGAAGAAAGAGGAACAAAAGCAAGAACTAGTCAAGGAGTCTCCCCGGAAGCTAAAGATTACAATTGTACATAAGAGAAAACCTAAATCAGATGAACAACCCAAACCAAAACCAAAAAGAAGAACCGATAAGAAGAAGATGAATGCTCAAGATTTGATTGACCAGATGATAAGTGATGCTAATTTAGATAATATTTGTTCATTCTTTGATATTTTTAGTAAGGTGGACAAGAAGCAGATTGAAGAGCCTATTCTTTTGTATCTTGATTATTTTAGTAAGACATTGATTGAATTGAAGAAAATTTTGCCTAAGGAGTTATATGATAAGTTAGAGGCCATAAAACTACATGCTCAGTCTTTGGACTGACAAATTAAGGAGACCGAATTGGTCAATCTTTGTCCCACAATAACTCCTCCGGAGATGGCTGACTTGATCAATAAAATAGGGTTATCAGAATTCAACCCTAAGCATAGAATAAACAGTCTTATGTTGGAAAAATTGAAAGAGATTAGGAAGGAAACGATTTATATCTAGGTAAGAATTCTTTTGAGTTTAGGCTATGAGTTGAGTTTCCATTTTGTGCAATCCCAGAATATACAGTTGCCTAATGATAAGCAACCAATAGATAAAAAAAGTGTAGATACTGAGAAACCGGCTAGCACTCCACCGGATACCAATGTATTGGTTACTGAGTCACATTTTGTAACAGAGGATATACTGACAGAAACATTGAAGAAGAGTTATGAAGCATCAAAGATGTTGGATGAGCAACTGAATACAAGAAGACCCAACAAAGATGCAGGACTCAGTTACAAAGGAAAAGAATCTACCGAGAAAATGTACATATTGCAAAGGATATAGAGGAATATGTAAATAAGGATTCAGAGAATAAAGGTTTAGAGGATACTCAGGTTTTGGATAAGGCACCAAGTGGCAAAACCACCGGTGCACAAGAGCTAAAAAATTCTAAAGTTATCTCACCAGCTGATAAGGGTAAGGAGATTTTGGTGGATCTCTCCTCCAGTTGGCAATTGACATTTCTTCCATAGCTAAAGGAAATTTACCACAACTTTCCATCTTTTTTGACAAACCCTACCACAAAATGCAACCGACAGAGATTATTTTGGCAGTAACAACTCTTCAGGCACATGCCACCCAGGAATTGGCTCAGGAAGAGTCAAAGGACATAAAATTGATTGAACACAGTTTTGAGGTTTTGAACTGGTTAGTTCCTAAATTTCAAGCTCAGGAAGGCGTAAGCTCTTTGAGTAAAATAGAGAAAATTATTGATTTTATCCCCAAGCACTATGATTCTTTATTAAAAATTTCACTAACAGAGGCTAAACAAAATTTTGTGGCGGCCTAGAAGTTAACATTTTTGCAAATGATTGAGATTAATAAGGTAAAACTCCAGACCTGATTGCAATCCATTGATGCAACTTTGGCTGAAGGAGGTAGTGTCTATAAGACATGTCTAGATTTTGATAAGCTTACCGGCTCCATAGACAAGAAATTGTCAGACTGAAAGAAAAACTTAATTTAGATTTCTAACTCGTACAACCTGACAGTCAATCTAAAAAATTCTTTTGATGGTCCAATTTTGGTGGTTATGGATTAAAATTTGAAATTGGAGAAGGATAGGGACAACATAATAAGGAGAGAAAATGAGCTCTAGAATCTGATTGGTCCCCCCAGCTTGATAATTTGTTGTTTCATAAAACAGAGTGTATTTCTAACTTCCAGAAGGAGGATCACACTACTTTGGATGAAATTGAGTATTATGCCAGTATCTTGAATGAATTCATCTTCATTCTTGAATTTCTTTAAGTAGGGTTGGGATACCTACTTTTCATTTTTGAATAATATGTATGCATATATTTTGAATTTTTTATGGAACTAGCTCATGTTTATAACTGTACATAATTCTTTGTGGGCACACCTCTTTGTCATTGATGTCAAAAGGGGAGGAATAAGTGAAAAATGTATATATTTCTCAGGGGGAGCATCAGATATATATAGCAGACTCATATATAGGTCAAGAGGTTATGGAGATTCAGTGGAAATTTCACGGATGGTACCATTTTTCACATGAGTGTTGCCATCAATACCAAAGAGGGAGATTGTTGGCAATTGACACTCATCTGATAAGAGTTAATGACATTTTGGGTTGTCATTGATAGCAACTCATCATCTCAGGGTAAATGGTTTCATTATTTGGTTAACTAGCATTCATTGCACTTAATTGGTATTCACATTTCTTTACATCGACATCGACATTCACTTCAAACTTGACTGGGTCCTGATCCCAGTAACGTGTATATGAAACCTAGTAATGGATTGAACCCAGATAGGAAATCTTTTGGTCCTAATTATTTCTTTCATGGATTTTGAGGTAACGTGTGATGGATGACATTGTCATTGGGATTATGTTTGAAACTCATTATGTACCGGCAACCGACATGTTTATATTTCTCATTGAAGCTAACATGGTAAAGTTGGAAGGATATTTAAGAAGATCATTTCAGCGATAGATCAGATATGGAATGGAATACAAATTTTTGGTTGCGAATATTTCATGGAGTATTGGTATACTTTTTGGTCAATGATTAGAAGCGTATGTGTGTAGTTTCATGTGCACAACATAATCGGTAGTAGAATAGAGCATTAGTGAACCGGTATACAAAGAAGGATATCCGAGCATTCATCGAAACTTATCCAGCATGGTCAGATGCAATTTATAAGTTCATTTTCATTTGTAAACACTTTGTAATATTCTGTAAGTCAGTGAGACTTTTTACTTTGTGTTTGAGAAGTGAGCTCTAGGAAGTTGGCGTTTTTGCATGTGCAGACCCCCTCATGTAATATTTGTATACCTTGATCAAGTATATAGATATTGTGGGTATTAGCCCCACCGTGGTTTTCCTCTTTGTAGGGTTTTCCACGTATAAATCTTGGTGATATGGTGTTTCCTTTCTTTGTGTTATTTGGTGTATGCACTTTAATTTTATTTAATATTAACAGGTTAATAAGAAAAAGTTCAAAACTAATATTACCAGTAGAACACTAATTCACCCCCCCTCTCAGTGTTCTTGGATTCCAATATTTACGGCCCTCACCTTAGTTTTCTCATCCTCATGCTTTATCGAGACCTATTTATGTCTGTGCCATGCAATAAATGTCATATTTTCATCTTGTACCTTGCTAGGACCCTTTAACCCTGGCCCAATTTGGGTTAGGACTAGGGCTTGGTGCCTTGGCTTGACTAGGATCATGACACCATGGTCCTCCCTAATTGGGGCCCAATTTTAACCCTAGTCCCTATCCAAAATTTGAGTGGGAATTACTTCTCCATGTTGACTTATGTCAAAAAATTAATATGTTTGATGATGGGCAATTATATAAGGAGTTCTTCCCCTCTCATTTGCTATAAGTTGATAAGGCGACAATAAGGGAAAATACAAAGAGAAGTCAAGGATAACTATATTCAAGAAATCAAGCATTGAAGCATTCATCATCAAGTATTTCTAGAGGTCTTCAAGGATTCATATTCTTCATCCATCCATTATGGAGAAACATTTCATCATTCATTTGAAAGCATGTGTTTGTGATTAGGGTTTTGTCATGTTCATGCCATTTCATACAACATATGTGATTACATTCAAGAAGCAAAGCATCATTATCAATGATTGCAAATATGTGGTATATCCTTCATTTTATTTCAGTATTTGCAATATTTCATTCAAAGTTGATTCGAAACCGGGGTTTGACTTAAGCAAACCCATATTCCCAACCTTTTTCCCCTTTCTTTTTGTGTGCAGGAAATAGGCGAGCAACTCTACTTCTTAGAATAAGCTTCAGACACAGAGACAAAACAACCCTTTTTGGTGTGCAGAAAATTTGGAGGACCATGTTGCCGCGTCACGATCCCTGCTTTTTTGGGACATTTTTGTAGGGCAGATCCGAATCATCTTATATTACTTAGATCTAGGTGCATGACAAAATCTCAAACCTGTAGCTCGTTATTTTCTCAGTTTTGTCTTCAATTTAAACAATTTACCCTAAATTAGCATTTCAACTTACAAAAGAGGGAAAAACACATCATAATCAACCAATCCACTTAGTATTCAGTCCTTATCTGATTTATGACTGAATTTAGTAGATTCCTCCCCTCTTTTGAATGTAAAGGAATTCCTCCCCCAAAGCGAAAATTGATTTGGTGATTTCTCCTTCTATGTTGCGAATTGCTGAATCAAATTTTCCCCTTTACATTTTGGTGAACCTGACTCCTTACACCCTTATTTTTGATTTATGTTCTCAGATCTGATTGTTTATGCAATTTAAAATTCAAGTTTTCATTAACAAGTTTGTTTTCCTTGCAAATTTTAAAAATATAGAGGTTAATTACACTCAAACCCTAATTTTTAATTTCAAAATTGAGCCTGTGAAATTGCTTTATTTGGATTAATTGTTTAAGATTTGACTGTTTTTCAATTTCAAAAATTCAAATTTTCGCTTGTAAGTCAAATATCACATTTAAATTTTAAAATTAAATGGATTATTTCAAAAACCCTAATTTTAAAATTTTAAAAAATTAAGCTTGTGGATTGTTTAAATTTTGAATTTCCCATTTCAAATTTGCTTCAAATTCAATATTGAAATCTTGGATCCAATTTCAAATTTAAATTTTGAATTTCCCATTTCAAATTTGCTTCAAATTCAATATTGAAATCTTGGATCCAATTTCAAATTTAAATTTTAAAATTAAGTGGTTAATTAAAAAAGCCCTAATTTTTAAATTTAAATTAATCTCGTGCATTTCTCAATTTTGGATTCATCATTTCAATTTCAACCTCTGATCTATTTTCAAATTTAAAATTAAGAGGTTCTTTTTACAAGGTCCTAATTTTAAATTTAAATTTCTTGTGGATAGTTTCAAATTTAAATTTTAAAATTAAGTGGTTAATTAAAAGAGCTCTAATTTTTAGATTTAAATTAATTTATTTCAATCCCCAAATTTCAACATCACATTTTAAATCTAAATTTTAAAATTAAGAGGTCCTTTTTACAAGGCCCTAATTTTAATTTTAAATTTCCTTTAGATCATTTTAAATTTAATTTTAAAATTAAGAGGTTCTTTTAACAAAGCCCTAATTTTAAATTTAAATTTCTCTGAGATAATTTTAAATTTCTAAATTCAATTCTCCTAGTGGGTAATTTTAAATTTAAATTAAGAGGTTATTTTAGAAAATCCCTAATTTTAAATTGAAATTTTCCTAGGGGGTTGCATAAATTTTCACAATTATTCTTTATCTTTTCAAATCAATTTGCTTAAATAATTGAACAATCATTTTTACAAAATTTTGCATTGTTTAATTGTTTCAAAATTCAAAATTCAAATTTTCCCTCCTAGATCTCATTTGAATTACATAAATTTAGTGGTTGAATTTATAAAACCCTAATTTATAATTCTAAAGTTAACTTGTGGATTGAGTAATTGTTCAATTATGTTTTTCAAATTTAGTTAATTGCATTCACTTCTTTCATTGCAAGTTTCCTTTTCTTAATTTGGAAAAATGTTAAATTTCTGTTTACAAGAGGAGGTTATTAAGTTGAATGGATTTAAGATATATGAAAACCCCCTTTATGAGCCTTTCAATGATTCCTCTCCTAAAGTTTCTCTCCCTAAAGAGGACATATTGATGCAAGAAGATATTTTAAACACTTCTCTCAATGATCTCCCTATTTGGGATGAGCCATTGGAGGATGTTGTGGATTATTCTCTTAATATGTTCCTCCCCCATGAGGATACAATGGTGAACGAAGATGATATTATCGTAAAAGAAGTTGAAATGATTGAAAATTCTTTTGATAACACTTTACCTTCTATTCATTTCAATAACCTTCCCCCTATAGATGAAGCATTAATTACATATGATAGTCCCTTTCCTAATGTTTGTCTTAATCACAAAGATACCTTAGAGAAAGAGGATGATCCTATTTCACATCATTATAATGTTTCCAATTCTCTCTCTCCCAAAAATGAAGAGCCTAACAAAGATCAAATCAATACCATTCATATTGTTGAGAAACCAAAAATTGTTCCTGATTATCTTGTAGTCCCTTACACATATAATAATGAAGTGTTTGCTTTGAAAACTGACGAAAACATACGAAATGAAGCACAATATGATTTGTTAGTTCCTACAATCCTCTCTCCAATTTAGACAAGTACACCATCTCCTACTAAAGAAGTTCCTAAAGAGGAACTCTTGGAGGATGATTGGGGGTCATTAGATTTCACACCTTTTTGTAGAAAACCTAAGATGCCTGAATTTGATAATCAAAACTCTTATCCTATCACATGTATAGAAATTAATTAGGCCTCTTTAAACTTCAATCCAATTCCACCTAAGAGTAAACCCTCTCTTGATCCTACACATGAATACAATGGACAAGTTATAGGATGTGTGCAACAAAGTCTTGAAAGTCATGAGAAATCACACTTTTCTAATGAAATAGGTTTCCAACGTCTTCCTTTGTCAACATCCCCTCCTCCATTGTCTAGTGAATCCACACCTTCTCATTCCAATATGGTAGTACAACAAGAAAATGTTTTTTCCAATCTTTTCCATGCCAATTTAATCTCTCTTCTTTGTCCTAAAAGAAGAAGGAAACATAGATAACATCTTGAAAATTCTTCTTTTTACAGTTATCATCAAATTCATGGCCATTCTACTAATGAGTGTCAAGCTTTGAAAACAAAAATATATCATTATATTGATTTAGGGAGCATAAATATAACATATGAAAATGAATGACATATTTATCATAATCTAGATAGCCCTTCAAGATAATTTTTTTAAATATTGATAACCTTAGAAAAAGAGGTATGTGCATGCCTAGTGTTTGTTTTCTTTATATGTAGAACAAGGAGACCATCAACCACCTACTCTTTCATTGTTCCTTCTCTACTGCTATCTGGGGAAGATGTCTGGATCACCTCAATATCAGTTGGAGTTTCCCAGAATCAGTTCAAGAGGTTTTTAATTCTTGGCAGCACCCATCAAGGAATAAATCCACTATTTTGTTGTGGAAATTGGCTTTACCCCATATGTGCTGGCGTATATGGAAAGAGAGAAATGAAAGAGTATTCAAAGAGAAGGTGTCTAAGGATCAAATTGTGTTTGAGAAAATAAAAAGAAGTATATTGGAAAATATGAATATCATAGGTGGTATTGCTAAGCCTCAAGACAAGAATGATCAAATAATCTTCAAGGAGTGGAGATTAAAAGGTAGTGATCATGTTCAGACCAATCCTAGAGAGGGTGTGATATGGGATTGTCCTCCCAATGGTTGGATGAAAATCAACTTTGATGGAGCCTCAAAGGGTAATCCTGGTATTGCGGGATGTGGTGTGGTCCTAAGGGACGAATGAGGAAAATAGAAAATTATTAAATGTATACCTATAGGAAATCAGACAAATCATGTTGCTGAGGCTATGACAACTTATCACGGGATGGTCCTAGAAAAGGAAGCTAACTGCATTAGAGTCTGGTATGAAGGAGACTTATTGAATATAATCAACTGTTTGAACAAGAAGTTCCTGCCATCATGGTCAATAAATAATGCTATTAAAGAAGCTAAGAAAATAAGTGAGACATTTGAAATGTGTGTTTTTTATACATGTGTACAGGGAAGCAAACTCGTGTGTTGACTGGGCCGCCAACCTGGCCTGTCAAACAGAGGAAATCATAACTATTAATGATGAGAGCGAGCTCGCATGTGAAGCAAAATCCTTGCTCAATTTGGACTGTATCCAAATGAGGCAACGTGGCACCATCAGCCATAATTTATAAATGCCTCTTCCACTTATTTTGAAGCAAGTTTACAATGGAGGTGAGGTGCATTTATTTAAGTGTCTTTTCATAATTGCTTGGCATGGATTCAGGGCTATTTTTCAGGGCAACTAAAAAAACTAGAGAAGAAGAATCAGAGCCAAGAGAAGGAAATTCAAGGATTGCGAAGGAAAAATGGGAGGGAATAAAAAAAGGTTTGAACCTACCATGTGTGTGAAAAAGGGTGTGTAGCTACAAGCACAACACTTCAATTAAGTCATTACATGTATGATTAGTAAATAATAATCAATCAATAATAAACCATAACAAAGCGACTAATTGCCTTCTAAAAGATGTGAGTATAAAATTGCTCTCAAATTTTTATAAGCAATACCAGTGACTAGACTACACCAAGATGAAGGATTTAATCTATATGATATTAACTATATGGATGAATAATTCAAGCAATAACGAATTCAAGCAATGATGGATTCAAGCAATGATGGATGAGAAAAACTAAATATGGATGCAAATAATCTAAAAAGCACAATGATATTCAATGACTCCAGAGAAAAATTAGTGTGATAATAATCTCCAAGCATGTTCTCAAAAATCTTTGGGGTGAACTGGAATGAGAGCTGAAGACTGAATTTATAGAGAATTATAAGAGAAAAACTCAATTTAGGATTAATTGAAAATAACTGAGAAATCAGGTTTAGTTAACCTTGAGATAGATTCCAATTATAATTTAATATAAATGCATTCAAATTAGAAGTTCAAGTTGCATTGGAAATAATAATAAATTAATTCCATGCATTTGTGATAAAAATAGACAATTCCATGCATATATTTGATTTATTCAAGAAAAAGATCTTTTCAATGCAACTGAACTTCTTTTTCTGAAAAGCTTTGAGTTCCAATTTTAGAGAATAATTCAATAATTCAATTAATTGCTTTTATGTTTTCAAGTTCTAAATTTAGAAAAAGAAATAATATCTCAAGTTTGATTTCTCTTTCAATTCAATTCTTTTTGTTTAATTTCAATTCAACTCTTGCTTTGTAATTAATTCCTCTTTTGTAATAAATTAATTCCTTTTGCATGATTATATGGCAATTTTATTAATTAATTAAATATGCAAGGATATTTAATAAATTAAAATAGGATAATTGATCAAAATGATATTCTTGGAAATGATTCAATTAATTAAATAAATATTTAATTAATATTGAGTAATTGAATTACCATGTGATATTTGATGATTAAAGAATTAATAATGTGCTCAAGATTGATTTAATTGCCTTTGGTTAGGACCTTGGTGATGTTGTCGAGATTAGGGGCCCATGGTTTAGATGACCATTTTTAGGGTATTATATTTGCCCCTCTTTGAATTAATGTGTGAGCAGCGTGTTGGTTCAAAGAATGAGTGATGTCTAGAAGATGCCAGTTCTGAACTTGAATGATCACAAACTAGATGAAGAGCAAGGTGTTCAACTTGATTCGAAGCAACAAAGCTGAATGAAGTCTGATTAAAGCGATACCGAGCCTGAACTTGATTGAACTAAGGAATGATAGAAACAAAAGATACTGAACTTAAACTTGATTGATCAAGAAATGGATCTTACTAATCTAGAACTTGATTGAACTTAGATGCAGTGAGTGATGATAAAAATCGATCTTGAACTTGATTGATCAAGACACAATGAGTGAAGATAAAATGTCCAACTTGATCAAGAAATGAATACTGAACACCTGCTTAGATTGAGTGTGATCAAAGATACTCTTTAAACTTTTGATTGAGTTTAAACGAATAATCAGTTTGATGTAAAGTGATGAAACTGATTAACGTTAAGAGATTGATTCAGATGAAAGACAAATATCAGCTTGATTTGAAGTGATGAAATTGATACGCCCCTAGCGATTGATTCGATTCAAATGATTGAGAGATCTCAACTTGATGTGAAGCGATGAAGCTGAGATGCCCCTTAGCAAATAAGAATTGATTGATTTTCTTTAGTTGAAAAGATTTTTTGCTCAACTTTTGATGAAGATTTAAAAAAAAATGTTCTCGACATGTGAGATGTGAGGTCATAAGGTCATAAGTATGCCTCCTTGGGAACAAAATCAAAAAATAGCGAGAGTACTTGATCATAGGCAATTGTGTGGCGAAAATAAGTTATTGGAGCACAAATTGATTGTGAGGAATATTTGAAGAATCGACGTTGATTGATGAAAAATTGAGCGCTGAGTTGATCATAAAGTTGATGTGTAGAATTGAAATTGATATTCAGCGTTGAAATTGAGTGCAATTGGAAGAAAGAATAAGCATTTGATGAAAAGAGCGCTAAGTGATCCAAATTGTGAAATTGACTAGCAAAATGAACTTGAATTTTGATTTCGATCTCGTAAATGGAATCAGAGCGGGTGAATTAGCTAAGGGTACAATTTTCATGTCCATCGGAGCAAGTTGAAAAATTAGGTTTTTGGCTATATATAGGACAAAAGTGTCATTTTCAAATCATTTTAACCCTCCAAGTTTGAAAATTCAAAAAGCCTTCTGCGAAGAAAATGGTGGTCCCTACTCATCAACATCGATTTGAGTGCTAGAGACATCATAATCGACCCCGAAACTATGAGCCAACGGTAAGTGATCGATCTTAAGCCTCTTTATGTTTTCAATTTTAAATTTTTTTGCTCATTTTCAAGTTTTTTGCATGTTTGGGGTCGAGTTTCACGTTTTATGTTGTAAGGTAGGATTTTGTCTCGTACGAGTAACTTTTAAAATTTATTTTGTCACTTAAGGTCATTAGAATTATCAATCAAGCCCTACCCTTGTATCGTACGACAGGTCTGTAAAAAGACCATTTTGTCGTGCGGGGTCCAATAATTTATCGTTTTGGGTTGTTTTATCGTACAACAACTATTCTTGACTTGTACAAGATACTGCTTCTCAATGTTTTGTCATTTGGGAGACAGTGAGCATTTTGGAAGGTCTAAAGGTGAAAATTTGATTTTACATTTGACTTAGTTGGATTTGCGTGATGTTTTACTTCTCTTGTAGGCTCATTGGGAATGTTTTCTAATGCTTCGTTGTTGGGTTTTTGCAGGTTTGATTACCTCTTGTGCTCTTTAGATGCATTTATTCTCCTACTATGGCATTAGTTCAACATTTATCTGAGGTTGAGAAGGCTCATATTGATGTATGTGGTTTGACTCATCTTCTTGGTTTATCAAATATCCGTGTGAATCACGATATGCTCACGACATTGGTAGAGCATTTCCATTCAGAACATAACACGTTTCATCTGCCGGTGGGGGAGTTGACTATCACTCTTGAGCATGTATATAGGATCCTCCATATCCCTTTTGCTGGGGATAAGGTGGATTACGATTCAGGGAACCTTATAGGATTACAGGCAGTGAGGCATGTCTTCAGAGATCCTGACATTTTGACCCGTTCCATTACTTGGGACATATTGATGAGTAGATACAATGAGGAGTTTCCTCTGGCGTGTGTTCTAGCAGGTTTTATAGGCTATTTTCTGATGCCAGATAGAGGGCAGAAGGGTTTCTAGTGTGGTTGGGGTGCGATGTTGATGAGATTGATGGAGACCCCTTAGAGGCTCGGCTGGGGTGTTTGCTTGTTGGCTCACATGTATCGTGAGATGCATGAGATCATATATAGAGATGGTTAGAGCATGGCCGCAGGTGTATATATTTTACAGGTTTGGACTTGGGAGCATCTTCCTTTTTATCAGCCTATTGTAGATGATAGTAGAGAACTTGGGTAGCTGATTATATATAGGTATGCTGGTTATATTACGCAGCCCCATCTGGGCAAGACAGATTTTTGGCGGCGATAGTTAGATGATTTGATAGTCGTAGTGTGGAGATCATATAGAGGTTTGGAGCCATGGGATGATTGGCGGCTAGTCCGTAGGGACCTTTTTGTCACGCATCCACTTATTGAGAGATCATAGACTATTGTGGAGTGGTTCGTCATTTCTCGAGTGATGAGGCAGTATGGCCGACCTTAGGGGATCTCATAGGAGTTTATAGTGTATGCATGCTATGCGGATGAGGAGAGATAGGGATGGTCTCCATGATTGTCCTATGCCTTAGTCATGCAGGAGCTGACTAGTCTACAATGCCTGAAATGGGATTATATGGATGGTGTAGTAGATGTAGGGGTACTGCCCCAGTACAGAGAGTGGTTCCAGCAACATCCTTTTCCTAGGTTTACTGATCCGGGTGAGCAAGCACCATGCATTAAGGATATTAAGGATCATTCTCCCCCACAGGTGCAGGGACAGGGTCCAAGATATTGCCAAAGATAGGGATAGGGACAAAGAGCCAAGGATTCGAGGTAGACAAGTGGTGATCCTGGTGCTAGTAGCAGCAGGGTTCCAGCTGAGGGTGGACAACAGAGGGGTGAGGGTAGATCCCTTGGGAGAGAAGGAGTGAGATTGGGTGGAGTTGAGGAGGAGCGAGCAACTCTGAGATAGGTCCAGCAATGGCAAGAGGACCAGGGTGGTACTGGAGGTGGAGATGGGGGAGGAGAGCCGGTGAGAGAGCAGGGAGCAGACATAGGATGGTCGATGAGAGCAGATCTTGCAGAGTTGCAGTCACAGTTGATAGTGGCTCAGACTCAGCTGGCGAAGCAAGATCATTAGCTTGCGAAGCTAAGAGCAGAGCGCGATCGTCAGGTCGTGGTGATGAGAGCACAGTGAGACACCCTCCAATAGGAGGTTTTACATTAGAACAATAGGGCAGCCTACTATGTCGCAGTATATAGTGTGGCAGTTACAATAGTGCAATAGGTGATTCCTTATTCTCAGTATATGGCACGTTCTGAGGGAGCTTGAGCACCTCGATAGGATCCCGGTCATCAGGCTCCTCCTCCTCCACTAGGCGATGAGGGAGAGGCTCAGAGCTAGATATTCTTTTTGTAGCTCAGATATATTTTTTGTAGACACACCCATTTTTTTGTAGCCTATATGATTCTTGCTCCGATGGGAGTTTGTATATGTCATTCGACATTATTTTGTACCTTTAGACTTGACATGATATATATATATATATATACGAGATCCAATTTGACTTCATCGTACTTGTGTTGATTCATTTATGAGATGTCTTTTATATACTTTATTCTATATGTATGCATTTCTTTTCAATATGAATGTATGTAATGCAAATGATTATAAATGTCTATTTTTGTTTCTTTCCATATGCAAATAAATGAATGTGCAACTAAGTAATGAATAATGCAATTTTTTTTTTCATTTTTCTATGCAATAAGATGAATGCAGATGAGTGAATAATGAAATGTATGAAGCTATATTAAATGTTATGTATGCAACTAAAACATCTCAAAACACAAGTACTTGATCGAAGAAATGATGATAAATAGACCACTTAGCGTAAGAAATGATGATGCTTTCAGCTCTCATTCAGAAGATAAAGAGATTATTACCATACCAAAATCACTCCAAATTCACAAAAATGCAGAATGATATGTAAAATGATATGCGAAATGCAACCTAAACCTAGTCACTGGATTTAAAATACCTAAGATTCATCACTGAGCATAACGAACACAACAAGCAAGTTAGAGTTCCTTTCTTTTTCAATGTGCAATATGTATTATCTTGTCTACAATGACCCTTTTTTCATTCATATCCTTGGACAAATTTCGTAGGGACCCGAATTGCATCATAAAGAAATTCCCTCAAAACAAACAAAGAAATGCGATGGACCTCCCTGTAGCATACAAATAAGCAGAGTCGAGGTATGTGAGGTGATTTCACCTTGTTGTGAAGGCTCTTATCACAAACACCCATCTAATTTATATGTTTCTAGATCATTGGGATCATTCCTACAAGAAGAAAACAAAGAAAATATTATGCCCCCAATCCTTGCTCCTCTTAGTCACAATAGACTTCCTCAAGTTACTCAGAGGGATAATAATTAAAAACCAATATAAAAAGATTGCACACAAAGAAAATTGTCAGTCATAGCTCAAACTGTTTAGTGATTGTTTTCCGTTATGTTGTTTTGCTTGTTTACTCAGTGATAAAAAACTCTTTGGTAGTTAGGAGATAGGTGACTGACTCAGAGTGGATGACCAAGTTTCACTGATGGAAAGATGACTTGGTTGACACTGCTTAGGACATGTGAATTGCTCTGTCAAGTAACCTAAGACTAGGACGTTGATCAATTTCAAGTCATGAGGGTTTCAACAAACCAAGATGTCATGAAAGTGACTAAAAAATATGTACAAGAAAAAGCAAAAGATGCATGAAAGCGAAAAATGCCAACGTTGCATTGATAGATGGAGCGCTTGAGTACAAGAGGCACCTGTTTGCCAGGTTTTCACCTGCATGGTAGAGATTCATGCATTTTTTTTACCAAGGTGCCCGTTTACCAGCTTTTCACCAGGGCATTTTCTCTCTTTATATATTTTTTTCTTTTTCTTTATTTTTCTCTTTTTTTTTTTTGTATTTTATGATTTTTCTGATTTTTTTGATTTGTTTTTTTTTTAGGACTTTTTCTAGTTGTACATGTTGATAGCACAAAGATTTCTAAGAAAATAATTTCTTCAAGTGGATGGTGTTAATCAGCTCACGGAGTTGTTCTCCTTCTGAATTTGAGAGTTGATAGGCACTAGAGCCAAATACTGTAGTAACAATGTAGGGACCCAACCAGTTGGGTTCAAACATCCCTTTGTTGTCTCGAAACTGCTAATTTTTAGGATTTTCTCTCAGAACTAGGTCACCAACTTGAAATTCTCTTTGTCTAACTTTCTTGTTATATCCTTTGGACATTCTCTTATGATATACTTTGAGATGATCAAATGCCACTTGGCGACGCTCATCTAGCAATTTGAGTTCTTGCAATCTAGATATTCTATGATCTTCATTAGTAACAAGACCTTGCAAAGAAACTCCTAGAGATGGTATTTCTACTTCAATAGGTAGTATTGCTTCAGACCCATACACCAAAGAGAAAGGTATAGCCCCAGTAGGTGTTTTGATACTTGTTTTGTAAGCCCATAGTGCAGGATTGAGCTACAAATGCCAATCCTTCCTGGATTTGTTCACTGTTCTGTACAAGACAGTCAGTAGGTTTTTGTTAGAAGCCTCATCTTGTCCATTACCTTGAGGGTAATATATTGATGACCAATGTTTCTTTATTTTGAATTTCTCACAAAGCTCGTCCAGATCTTTATTCTTAAACTATCCTCCATTATCAGTCACAATGGATGAAGGTATCCCATACCTGCTAATGATATAGTTTAGGATGAACAAGGCGACTTATTTACCGGTTGCTTTGATGAGCAGAACTGCCTCTACCCACTTGGTGAAATACTCAATGGCCGTTATGATGAATTTATGTCTGTTAGATGAATCAAGATATATCTGACCAATGAGATCAAAGTCCCATTGCTGAAAAGGCCATTATGTAATAAATGGTATGAGGTCCCTTGTCGGGGCATGTATGAGATTTCCATAAAGCTGACATCTCTCACAAGTCTTAGCAAATTTGCTGGCACCTTTTTCCATGTCTGGCCAGTAGTAGCTAGCCCATAGTAGTTTCCGAGCTAAAGTAAGGCCATTCAAATGAGATCCACAAATACCTTCATGGACTTTCGATAGTGCACGTTTAGATTCTTTAGTTTCTAGACATCTAAGAAATGTACCATCCAAACCTCATCTAAATAAATCATTAGCTATGATAACATACCGCGAAGCATTCTGGGTTAGGTTTCTTTTCCCATTTTGGGTAAGATTTCCAGGGATAATTTGTTCGCATAGATAGGAATAGATGTGGCTGTATCGGGATGAGTCATGTCCAATAATAGCACAGACTATTTGGGTCTCAGGAGAATCATAAGTGGGGTAATATAACTCTTCCACCAGGAATCAAAGTGAAAATTGGACTCTTGTAACTTAGGTATAGATGCCAAGGTGGCCACAGCATCTGCTGCTCTGTTTGCGGATCTAGGAATTTGTTGGAATGATACAAAAGCAAAATACTTCTTAAGATCATCAACCATCCTCTTGTAAGGCATCAATTTCTCATCTCGAGTCTGATATGTATCGTTGATTTGATTAACCACCAGCTGAGAATCTCCATAGATATACAATTCTGCAACCTTCCGTTCAATAGCTAGTTTTATCCCATTCACCAAAGCTTCATATTCTGCAATGTTGTTTGTGCAAGGGAATAGAATCTTATAAGACTTTGGGATTGAATACTTCTAAGGAGTAATGAATAATATGCTAGCACCTAAACCATTTTGAGTAAAGGACCCATCAAAGAACATTTTCCAAGGTTGTTGAGTAAGATGCATTATAGATTCATTTGGAAACTCTATGTGTAGTGGTTGAGAGTCTTCAAGAAGAGCTTCAACAAGTTGATCAACAATTACCTATCCTTTTATGGCTTTGCATTCCACATATTCAATATCAAACTATGTAAGGATCATGACCCATTTTACTGAACTTCCTGTAAGTGTTGCCTTATTGAAAAGATACTAGGGTGGATTAATTTTGGCCACCAACTTGACTGGATGTGCTAGCATGTAGTGTCTCAATTTTTGTGATGCAAAGACTAATGCCAAGATTGCTTTTTCTATTATAGTGCAGTTTATTTCATAAGACACCAATCTCCCACTATTGTAATAAATAGCTCATTCCTTTTTATTGTCATCCTGTTGCACTAGAAGTGCCCCTAGTGATGAATCAATTGCTGATATATATAAAATTAGTGGTTTACCTTGAATCGGTGGCATCAATATTGGTGGATTCAATAGGTACTCTTTGATTTGCTGAAGATGTTGTTCACACTACTGATCCCAGGTGTAAATTACTCCTTTTCTTAATACCTTTGTGAAAGGTTGAGATTTGTCTGCTAGCTGAGAAATGAATCGTCTGATGGATTGGAGACATCCCCATAGACTTCTAATTTGATTGATGTTCTTCGGAGGCAGAATTTCCATTATGGCTTGGACCTTCTCAGTATCAACCTCGATTCCCTTCTTTGAAATGATGTAGCCAAGTAGTTTACTAGATGTCACTCCGAATTCTCACTTCTTTGGATTTAACCGGAGTTTGAACTTTTCCATTCTGTCGAGTATAGGACCTAACTCTTGAATATGTGTTGATCTTTTCATAGTCTTCACTAAGGTGTCATCAACATAATCTTCCATATTCTTATGCATCATATCATGAAAAATGGTTGTAACTGCTCTTTGATAGGTTGCTCCTGCGTTCTTTAGCCCAAATGGCATGATATTCCAACAAAAGGTTCCCCATGCACAGATGAAAGCTGTCTTTTCTTGATCTCCAGGAGCTATATTGATTTGATTATATCTAAAGAATCCATCCATTAGTGAGTACATTTCATACCCAATAGTCATGTCAACTATCATATCAATGTTTGGCAATGGAAAGTCATCCTTCGGACAAGCTTTGTTAAGATCTCTAAAGTCAGTGCAAACTCTGGTAGACTTGTCTGCCTTTGACAAATGTACTATGTTTGAAATCCATTTGACATAATCTATAGCTCTGATGAATCCATCTTTGAGTAGTTTTTCTAGTTCAACCTTGACTAATAGTGCTACATGCGGGTGCATCTTACAGAGTTTTTGCTTAACTAGTTTTACTCCTGGTGTAATTGAAAGATGATGCATGATAAGATTAGGATCCAAGCCTGGCATATCAGAGTACGTCCATGAAAAGTTTATTTTCTTTTCTGAGAATAGCTGAGTGAAATCCTTCAATTCTTTTGCTGATAGTGATTGAGCCACATGAGTGATGTGTGGTGTCTCTTGACTCCCAATGTTCACTGGTTGAGTTGGCTTGATCAATATGGAGGACCTTTCATGGAAATGACTTAGCAGTATATCAAGTATCTCACCTTCAGGTGCCTCAGAGAGGTTTTCACCTTTAGGTACGTCCTTTATTTTCTCTTTTTTAGATTTTGATACCGCCACAATGTGGTTTTCGCCATCAGATCTTTTATTTTTTATTTTTCTTGTTTTTGCGACTAAGATACTTGATATATGCTTTAGTCATATTTTCACTTTGTTCACTGGTGAAAGAGTCTATAGGTTCGACTGCATTGAGATAATAGGCTAACGTATAGTCATTGGCAAAAGTAGGTATATTCATGGGCTGGTTTTGTAAAGTACAGTCAATCAATTCGAGATGTACTAAGGATAAATTTTGGATAGGTTCAAGAGCATTCATGGTATTGTTATCACAATGGTAGATCAAAAAGTCGAGTTCCACAAGGATACCTTGCGTAAGTGTCTCGAGACCGGGAAGAGTTAGATCATGATTATTAAAGTTCACGTTAATATTTAGTTGATCTAATCTGATAGACATACTTGTAACGCCATTCACTACGCCATATTGGATGTCATATCTTGGTTTACCAATGATAAGATCAGTAGACAGATTTTCATTGTTTGTATCAGCTGATTCAAAATTTGAGGCTGAGTAGATATTGCCCTGAATAGGACTGTCATCAAAGTCATTAGGTGAAGTTTCCAAGTCTTCTTCAAGTGATTTAGTAAGTGTATGTATGGTATCAACACCAACATCTTTAATATTGCAAGTTCTTTCATGTTGTGGTTCATTTGTCATTTGTATCTGACACACCTGTTGAAATGATCTTGATGTTTCTGTGATTTGCTACCATCTACTCCATTCAAATTCCTCTGGATTGATAACTGGTTCTTGTTCTATAGCTTCCAACTCTTCTTGTGTAGTGCTATACTTGATTTGTTCTATTTTAGGATAGGGGTATATAGATGCGAAGCTTTCTGGTATTCTTCCTTCTTTCAGTCCTTGTTCATAATTTGCTTGTCTCTTTTGTCTAATTTCTTGTATTTCTTTCTCTAGTTTTATGCGCATTAGCTCTTGAGTATCACCTATGACACCGCTAGACTCTTCTGGAGTTTCTGTAGTGGATGTGTCTGAGAGGTGGTCAGGACCCCATTCATACTCGTTTGAATTAGTCTTTGAATCGTCTACTTGCTACCTGCCAGTATATGTGACTGGAACTTTTAGTGGTGCAAACAATTCTCTGATTCTTATTACTTCATCTCTTATATCCTCAGGGACCTCAACTTCCTATATTATTATAGCTGATACCATTGAAGCTTAAGCACTGACTATTTCTTCTTTCTTGACTGCTGATTTCTCCTTCTCTTTTCTACACTCTGCTTTTGTTTGTTGAGTGTCTACTTCCTGTAATGTTGAAGGCGATATTATTTTCTGCCACCTAGACTTAGAAACATGTTTTTGGTCTGATGTCTTTTTCGGATTGTATCCCATTCCAACCTTATCATTTGTGGATTTGGTTTGTAGCTGAATTAGTTCAGTAAAACCTTCCTTTTGTTTCCCCAGAGGACCAGTACCTGAGTACCCCATGCGTTGAATCATTTTGTAGCCCAGACCATATTGGTTTGAGGAAATCTCACAATGTCATACCTCCTCATTTTGACTATCTTCCTTAAAGAGCCAGTTAAGAACAACATCCTCTTCTATTTCATCCATAAAGGAGGTAGAAGACTATAAAAAGAGACCATCATATATGGTATTCAGAGCTGAAGTTTGTGTTCTCATAGCCTCTGATGGCTTGCCCAACTATTTTGGTGGAGGGAGAGAAACTAATGAAAGTACTAGTTCTATTTTGTAGCCATCCATGCCGGTATTTGTAATCTTCAATCTCTTTTCTAAGTCTTTCATCAGTGTTTCTGAATCTTCATTTGTAGAGGCTGCCCTATTATGAGGCACAAAAGTATCTGCACCTTTTGTCAATGCATTACATACGACATTTGTATCAGTAGGAATACTGACTTCAGCTCCATTATAAGGAAACTTTCATTTCATGAATCCACGACCTGCCTAGTAATATATTATATGACAAAGGAATATCAAGTACTTGGAAAAGGACATCTCTTTCTATTGGTCCCACTTTGATCAATAATGACACCAGACCTTTAGAAGTCCTTTCTTCTTCATCATAGGCTTTTATTGTTATCTTCTTGCCAGGATCAATGACATTTTCAGAGAATCCTAGTTGTGTAAGTAGACTGTAAGTACAGATATTCAACCCCGCACCTCCATCTATCAAAACACATTTCACTCTGTGTTTGTGGATCATGGCTTCAATGTGGATGATTTAGTGAGTTGTCATCTTCTTCAGAGAAGGTCAGATAGTGAGGTGAAGTCAGATGACCCACCATAGACTAAAACCAATCAATGTCAAAATCTTTTGGAACATTGGTGGTGTGCAATGCTTTGTCTAGAATCTCTTTGTGAGTAGATGAGAGTTTTAGCAATTCAAAGATTGAGATTTGAGCATTTGTCCTTTTTAATTTCTCAACAATGCTATATCCAGAAGGTGACGATGAAGTTAACCTTTTAATTTTGTCCAAGGTTGATTCTTTTTGTTTGTTTGACAAGGGTAGTGGGTTTGATGTTGCTTGAGTTAGGTCGGAAGAACTAGCTCCTTGGAGGGTGGCTTTCTTTTGAGAACAGGTGAGAGATCTTGTATATCATGATTCATTTGGTTTATCTTGGACTATAATCACATTGCAATATTCCAAGTGGGAAGACTCAATGATGTTGATAATGTTGTCCTGACTGGTATAGGTATAATTTACCTTGGCACCTCCTTTGGTCTTTGAAGAATTACCTTGTTCGTAAATAGGAAAAGGGTCCTTAAATGCTTTATGATCTGCATTGGTCAGATGATTCCCAACAACAACTTTACTAGTGTCTATGAGATCTTGAATCTCATGTTTTAGCTTCATGCAATTGTTTATGTTATGACCTTTATTCTGATGGAAGTCACAGTATTCATTTTCTCTCCACCATCTTGGTTTGAAATCAGGATCATATGGTCTAGAGTTATTTGGTAGTGTTATCAAGTTGTTTACCAATAGAGTTTTGAAAGTGGATTCATATGATTCTTTGAGAGGAGTAAAATCATGATTAGGTTTGGAAAGCCAAGGCTTTTCTTTGAACCATTCCTTTGTTTTCTTTGGCGGATTTTCTACTACAGCCTCAACAACTTTAAGTGCTTGTGTACCACTAGCCAAGTTGAATATTGTGGGCTTTGAGTTGGTTTTAACAGTGTCTACTACTCCATCATTAACAACATTCTTGTTGTTGTCTTTGCCAAATTTCCAATACTTGTTCTTCTCTTTAGAGCTAGATCCTGGTTGTGTTTCTTTCCAAGGTGTGATATCCCCCTTCTTTATGAGCACATCTTCCATTCGAATGGCATTATCTACCATTTTGTTAAATGATGGGTTTACTTTCATTTGTATACTATATTTCAGTTCAAGGACCAAGTTATTGACAAATATATCCATTTTCTCAGAGTCTAGGATAGGTCATGGATACCTAGAGAACATCTTTCTCTAGCGTTGAAGGAAAGTAAGAAGACGTTCCCTTGTTTTCTATTTAGTATTGCAAAGATCAATTATAGTCACAGGATGTCGAATGTTGTATGAGTATTGTTGTAAAAATAGTTGTATTAGTTATTCAAATGTTTTTATTCCTTTGGGTAGTCTTGAGAACCATTCCATTGCTTGACCCCCTAAACTCCTTGGGAAAAGGTGCATGAGGTACGTTTGATCATGCATGAACTCCATATAGGCGGCACAAAACTCTCTAACATGATCTTGAGGATCTGAGGTATCATCATATTTGTCAAATTTTGGGATCTCCACTCGTGAGGGAAATGAAGGCATGTATAGATTCTTGTCAAATGGAAAGGGACATATTGTTTCCAGAGAATATTGTTTTGGGGACTTGTCCTTATTTTTCAATTTTGTGACTTCCATTCATAAGGCTTGTAATTGTTTGTGTACCATGAGTATAGGTGATTCTTTCTTTTTAGTAATGAGCATCTGAACATCATATCCAGTAGGAAGTTAGGCACCTTGTTTTTATAGTTCTAAGAAATAGTCTTCCTTCTCTTGGGTCATGATAGCTTTCATCATTTTTCTAAAGTCTTTGTCCTTTTGACAGTCACAAATATCTTTTTCTTAAGGTTTAGTGTCTTCGTCAGTCTCACTTGATGATGAGGAATCATTATAATTTTTGGGAATGTTATTATCGTCCTTGTTTCTGTTATTGTGTTCCATCTCATATATAGTGGGAGATTTAGGCTCATCAAAAAATGGTTTGCCTGATGACGACGATATGTCAGTGAGTGGATCCCCTTCGTAAAATGGATTGTCGGTGTATGAAAAGGGTATCCCTTTGCCTTTGGCTTCTTTGTTACGAGAACTCCTGGTTTGTGTAGGCATTTTTATAAATTAGTGTGACCTAAAGTTGTTTATGATGCAGAAGTCAAGATCAATTTCAGAGCTAGTTGTTCTATTTAGAGTATTGTTTGGGAGAAAGAACCGAGATTCAATCTGGTTTCAGGAATGATCTATCCTGTATAAGATGTTTATCTAAGTTGATTCTAAGAGTAGTGTAAGATTCAGTCTAGCTTCAGGAATGATCTATCCTATATAAGACATTATCTAAGTGACTAAAATTTGATAGGTAGTTGATTGAACTAGCTGAAAGATGATCAACCAAATCATGCAACACAAATGGTAGAGGTACACTATCTTGATCTGTTTATGCCTAGGAAAATAATAACCAATATTATGTTCGCTGTAGACTATTTTTAGGCAAGTTTGACTTTTCTATTCTGACAAAACCAGAGACTCATACGAAAGGATTTTTTAAGCCAGATGACAATTTAGCAGCTATAAGGCAACAAAAGTTTTGTTTCATATGAGTTGCTACCTTGTACCGTACGACAGATGGGTATGTGCAGAATGACAAAATACTCAGAGGAGTTCTGTTTCGTACGACACAAGATATAGAGCTAGACGACAGATGAAAATGACTCATACGATAGAGGATCAAGTCTAGGATGGAAAATCAGAAGACTCGTATGGCACATGATCGGGTGCAACATGATAAATTATCAGACTCGTACGATTGTTCTCAGGACAAAGCCTAGAAATTCTGAGTTTTTTTCGATTGCTTTGTATGATAACTTAGTATGACCAATTCTGAGATGGACTAATTTTGGACCAGGATAGACTAGTTTTGAACAGAATTTTGACTTAGGATAGACAAGTTTCTGACACAGACAGAGTTTTGACTTAGGATGGACTAATTTCTGATATAATCAAAGTTTTGACTTAGGATGGACTAGTTTATGACACAAACAAAGTTTTGACTTAGGATGGACTAGTTTCTGACACAGACAAAGTTTCTAATCATTGAGTTGGTTTCTTGTCTTCTCCAATTTTGGTATTTCAATTTTTGTTTCAGGGATGAAAACGTAGAAAACAATTAGTATGTATAGTCACTCCAATCACAACATGCAAACCCTAAGGAATTTGGTAAGGAAAGAAAACCTTTGCTTGTAGACTCAGGTACACACCCAATAGCGAATCAGAATAGGACCGTTGAGTCTCACGCAATGGATTCTCAACATCGTATTATCCAACTCCAAACACTAATGGGGGCATGAAATGACAAGTATCTTGGGAGAGTCACTATCTCTCTTGCACAAAGATTATCCCCCTTTCAGAGATGAACTAGGTAGATTCTAATTTTAATTGGAACTAGTCAGGGATCCATTTGACGTGTCGAGGTATAAACTCAATTAAGAGGTCTCCCAGCCTTGAAAACCAAGGTTTAATATACCCAAAGGTACAAAGGAGAGCTATTCTTGAGCACTACCATTGACTTGATTTTCATCAAATCATGTTTTTTTTATAGTGGATTGGAGTACTTGGTGTTTAGCGATTCCCACTTAGGTTGTTCCCCTCACTCCGGCCGTAATGGCTTTAAGAGTTTTTCAACCCCTCGGGAGGGCAGGCCTGCTAAAAATGGACAAATCTCAAAGCCTCAAGGGTCTGAATTTTTGATTGTCTAGAAAAAGACAAGAGCATACTCTCCTACCTCTCAGAATCTTCTAAAAACATGAAAGACAGATTTGTTCTTTAACCAGATAGCAAGTTAGGTTCCTAAAAATGAATTTAAGGAATACACAATGTTTGGTCGATTCTCCTTAGGCAACCTGCAAAGACAATGAATCAGTAGTCATATTGTCTTTGTGCAACAAGCATATTCTTTGACAAGCATTTTGCAAAAAATTGATTAGGCTATGAAAAAATCTAAGATAAACAGATAAACAGTCAGGGTCAATCGTCAGAATAATCAATAAAAATCATGAAAATTTGCCTCTTTTAAATTTTTTTTTACCAGAAAATACAGTCATACGACAATATGAAAACTCATACGATATAGGATCCCAACTCATATGAGACAGGATTCCAGTTCATATGACACCTGCAGTTTGTCGTTTCAGGCTGTGGGATATGTCATATGAAATGTACAGACGGAAAATAAAAAAATCTGAAATCTGGAAAATAACAAAAAAATTAGTAGTCAGTCTTGGAGGCCGAAAAATGTAGTCTTTGAGCCCCATGGTGGGTGCTAGAGATGTGTGTGTGAAAAAGGGTGTGTAGCTGCAAGCACAACACTTCAATTAAGTCATTACATGTATGGTTAGTAAATAATAATCAATCAATAATAAACCATAACAAAGCGACTAATTGCCTTCTAAAAGATGTGAGTATAAGATTGCTCTCAGATTTTTATAAGCAATACCTGTGACTAGACTACACCAAGATGAAGGATTTAATCTATATGATATTAACTATATGGATACAAAATGGATGAATAATTCAAGCAATAACAAATTCAAGCAATGATGGATGAGTAAAACTAAATATGGATGCAAATAATCTAAAAAGTACAATGATCTTCAATGACTCCAGAGAGAAATTAGCATGATAATAATCTCCAAGCGTGTTCTCAAAAATCTCTAGGGTGAATTAGAATGAGAGCTGAAGACTGAATTTATAGAGAATTACAAGAGAAAAACTCAATTTAGGATTAATTGAAAATAATTGAGAAATCAGGTTTAGTTAACCTTGAGATAGATTCCAATTATAATTTAATTGAAATGCATTCAAATTAGAAGTCCAAGTTGCATTAGAAATAATAATAAATTAATTTCATTCATTTGTGACAAAAATAGATAATTCCATGCATATATTTGATTTATTCAAGCAAAAGATCTTTTCAATGCAACTGAACTTCTTTTTCTGAAAAGCTTTGAGTTCCAATTTTAGAGAATAATTCAATAATTCAATTAATTGCTTTTATGATTTCAAGTTCTAAATTTAGAAAAAGAAATAATATCTCAAGTTTGATTTCTCTTTCAATTCAATTCTTTTTGTTTAATTTCAATTCAACTCTTGCTTTGTAACTAATTCCTCTTTTGTAATAAATTAATTCCTTTTGCATGATTAAATGACAATTTTATTAATTAATTAAATATGCAAGGATATTTAATAAATTAAAATAGGATAATTGATCAAATGATATTCTTGGAAATGATTCAATTAAAGAATTAATAATGTACTCAAGATTGATTTAATTGCCTTTGGTTAGGACCTTGGTGATGTTGTCGAGATTAGGGGCCCATGGTTTAGATGACCATTTTTAGGGTATTACACCTACCTCATGATTGGAATAGAGGAAGAATAGGGAAGTTTAGGAAATTCTTGAAGAGGGGGCTTTGAGTGTGTTTATGGAGAGGCTTAGTGGGAAAGATCCTACGGTCACTAAACACTTTATCCAAAATTGGAAGAATGGCAAAATTTTGGTGGGGACCCAGATGATGACTATGGATGAGGACATTATTGGTGAAGCCACGAGTGTGATGACAGAGGGTATGAAATTTTATAGAGATCGTAGCACCTTTGATAAGGCAACAGACAAATTTCCTATCATGGAAGGCGAGAAGAAGAAAATGGTGAAGGTCGACAATTCCTATCACTCCCCAAAACGTATATGTAGGCCATGGAGGTTCATTTTATTTGCTACAATTACCTATATAACTTTGGATGGCAGGTTCACGAGAGCTTACAGACACCACTTTTTTTCACTCAACCATTTTTGCCATGGGGAAAAGGTGAGCTTTCCATATTATCTTGCATGTTCCATGGACCATAGTATCAAAGAGATACAGGAAGTTCCCAAGGGAGACCATGCTCTTCACTGGGGTCTTATGGCTCTTGTTTAGAAAGTGCTAAAAGGTAAATGCATTGAAACACCTATTAAAGGTAAAAATGCAAGAGATGAGGACACAAAGAGTGAGGTTAGTGGTTTTATCTTTGACTTGGAGACTGAAGGCGATTCAGAGGAGCCAAGTAAAAAGGGGAGGAACAAGGCTAAGAGGAAAAGGATTGTGGTGGATTCAGATATTTTAGAGTCTGAGGCTGAGTCCTTCGAAGGTAAATTCATCAAAAATAAGAAAGGGAAAGGCACCTAAAAGAAAACCCAGAGGAAGAAGAACATCAGCAAGCGAGGGAACAAAGATATTAATCAAATTTTGATTAATTCTGATGAAGAGGCAGAGGAGAATAAAAATGATGATGGGCAAGATAAGGAGGGGGAAGAGATGCTGATTGTGGGCAGCAATGAAGATTTGAACACTCAAGGTCTACAGAAAGAGGATCAAGAGGACAAAAGGGGTAAATCTAGGGATTGTGTTGGAGAAAATGAGAGTATTAAGGGTTTCTGTGATACTATCAACACAATGGTGAAAGACATTGGCACCCTAAAGAAAGATATGAATGTTGTCAAAAGAGCCACGATAGGCAACAAACCCCTGACTGAAAATGTTAAAGAGTTGGTGTTGGTAATTAATAATGCCGAAGCCATTGAAAGCATGGTGAGTAGAATTATTGCAACTGAAAATAAGGTTAAGGAGATGGCAAAAAATAAGGAGGTGAAAGGGATGGAAATTGCTATGAACAATATAAGCAACAAAATTGACAGGATGGAACTCACTGTAAAGAAGATAGCTGAACAGAACTACTAGATTCTCAAAGCTTCGGTGGACAACATGAACATTTTGATTAACAGATTTGATAACATCAAGAGAAAGAAGGCGACAAGGATCAGCTGGACAAATAAGGTCACGAGAGGAGGACCAGAGCCAATACCAGGAATAAGGGCGACATCAAAGGTTGAGAGCTGGATGATTTAAAGAGCTCTGCAGACAACATGAAACAGATGGTGGTCCATACTGAAGATATCATGAAAAATATCTAGCTGTCTCAATCTCGATCTCTATCTTTGTGCTGTCTTTTTGCTTTCCTTTCGTTGTCTTTTTCTGGTTCTTCATGTTATGTGTGTTGAGATCCCCTTTTGTTTGGATGGGATCAATTTTTGTTTCTGAAGTGATCAGGCACGGTTTTTTCTAGTTCTTTGGCTCTCTTGCTATGTAAAAGGTTTGGGTTCATTTCAAAAACCTATTTTTACTTAATCAAGACATATTTATCATAATCATTTCAAATAACATTCAAGTCCCTGCTGGTTCTCACTCTGCAAGTTTCAAATTTAAAACCCCGACCATTCATGGTGGACTTTGCTGGTGGGGATCTTCCCCCACCTCCTACAAACCCCACTTTGGTCTCTGTGATGCTGACACTATCTATCACATCCTCACTTGGTCCCACAGTGTATTCTCCTTCCAGTCCGACTGTGATTCAACTTGACGGTTCTACTTCAGAGAGCTCTCTGGTCACACCCATGGTTTCTGATCCTATACCTGACGTGCCGGTTGTTCATGATAAGAAAAATATCATTGAACCTCCTACTAATAACACAAATATCAAAGGCTAGAAAAACATGTTGGTCGGAAGCACTGAGACTGTGGACCCCAACATCATCCCTGTCTACTCGCAAACTAAGGAGGGAACGTCTTTAGAGCTCCTTGACATTGTTCTTGACCATATTTTGCAAAACATGGCTAATACTCTACTGGGAAAATTCTTCTCCCTGTGCCCTATGGTAGAGATGGTTAGAAAATGGGTCAAGGACAAATGGAAACTAGAAGGGAGTGTTTCTGTTAGCACCATGCCTAGAGCCCTCTTCCTCTTCAAATTCACTGTTGAGGAGGATGTCACTCTTTTCCTTTCTAGCTACTGGTCCTATGGTCGAAACAATCTTTCCCTTTGTCGATGGAAGGCTGGTTTTGACCCAGCGGTTGACTTGCAGAAAACTGCTCCAGTTTGGGTCTGACTCCCGAGGCTCCCCCTTGAATACTGGGATGAGTCCATCTTTAAATGGATTGAGGATTCCTTTGGTTATTTTGTTGGTGTTGATGAAATTACTAGAACCAAATCATGCCTAGTCTATGCTCATTTTTGTGTTCAAGCTACTGTTAGCATGAATCTCCCCATCTTTATAACCCTAAAATCCAAGCTTGGTAGCTGGACTCAAGCCCTTGGTTATGAAAATTCCACCCTCTTCTGCCAAAAATGTCACAAAACCGGGCATATTATTTCTCAATGTAAAGCTATGGCTCCCTTGCATCTTAAGCCCAAGGGCCTAACCCTGGTTGAAAGCCCTGTGCCAAATGTTCCTCCTATTCATCAAGGCCCAATTGTGGGGCATGTTGTGGCTCCTACTCTTGGCTCAGACTAGCCTCTCCTTGTAGTCGAGGACCCGGTTATGGAAGAATACCCCTTTGCTGAGAGTATTATCAAACTTGACACATCTCCTGCAAAGTATGTGGATAAGGCCTCTCAATCGGCCTTGAAGAAACAATGCATCTCCCCGATGGCCAGCTCGGTTTCACTAGTTGATCAACTGGAAGATGGTGAGATTGCGAGGGACCCCATTCTCACCTTTGAGATGGCTTTCTCCCTGATGGTGTTATCTCATCCCACTCCGAACCAGGGTATCCCCTCCCCTAGTGCTCTTGGTGCGTCATCCAGCGGTTGCATGACTCCTGTTGACGAGGGCTAGATTACTCAAAGATGCAAAATTAGGAATGCAAAGCTTGATGTGGGGATGAACCTTAAAGCGAACTGACCATCGCAAAGACTATCAAGGCAAAAGGAAGTAGTAAGGGATATTACCAATGGCAAGCAGTGGACCTTGGAGACATCCATAAAAGGTAAGAAATCAAGGTCCTCTCATGGAATATGAGGGGATTCAACTACCCCCAAAAGCAATATTCTCTTAAGAAGTGTATTTTTGAAAATAAAATTATGGTCCTTCTCCGCCAAGAAGTTAAGATGTCTATGTCTTCCTTTTCCCTTTTTGCTAGAAAAATTTGGCTTGGTGATAAGTTTGTTATCAGTGATGCTACTGGAGCCTCCGATGTCTTGGTTACCTTGTGGGACCCCTCCCATATTTTTGGTAGTCTTCTCTCCTCCTCGGCCAACCTTTTGGTATCTAAACTCTCTTCCCCAATGGACTCCTGCCTTCTCATTAATGTTTATGCCCCCAATGTCAGATTGGGTAGACTATATCTCTGGAATGACATAACTTCTCTAATAAAAAATAATGCCAATTCCCACTGGTTGATTGCGGGTGATTTCAACTCTCCTCTGATCCCCTCTGAGAAGTTAGGGGGCCTCCCAAAGTATTCTGACAGTATGACTGATCTTGCTGACTTCATTGGAAGGAATGGGTTAATGGATGTGGAACTAACGGGGAAAAAATTCACTTGGTCCAATCTTAGGAAGGGAAAGGATCTTATTTAGGTCAAACTTATAGATTTCTCATCTTGGGGAATTGGTCCCTCCTTGAAGCTCAATACCCTCCCCAGAACGGTCTCTGACCACAACCCCCTACTCCTTTGGAATACCATGAATGCTGTAAGAAAAAATCATCCTTTTAGGTATGAAATTATGTGGAACTCTCATCTGAAGTTCAAGGATTGCATTAAAATATGGTGGAGCACCTACATCCCTAGCACGCCTATGTTCCGAATTGCCCAGAAGCTTGATTTGGTCAAAAGGAACATTTGGGGTTGGAATAAATATACCTTCGAAGACATCTTCAGGCAAAATAAGGAGCTCAATAGTAAACTAGCTGCTATCCAAGAGCGCATTGATCAAGGTGACTCCCTTGAAGCTACCCATATGAAGGAGGCTTCTCTCCATAGAAAATGGAAGGAAAACTCCCAGAAAGAAGAACTCTACTAGAAACAAAAATCTCGGGTTCAATGGCCCAAAGAGGGTGACAAGAATATGACTTTCTTTCACATATCTGCTATTATCCATAGGCATAGAAACCACATCTCCTCCCTCTTGGATGATAACAATCAAGAAGTCAATGATGAAGATAGTTTGAGCAGATTGACTACTAACTATTTTGCCACTTTGTTTAGGGAAGATGGTGACTCTGGGGCCCCTGCTGGGGAGGAACTTCTCAACTGCCTCCCGCCACTCCTCTCGGTGGAAGATAATAACCTCATTTTGGCCCCTATTTTTGAGGAGGAAGTCAAGTCTGCTATTTTTTCTATGGGTTCCTTCAAAGCCCCAAGTCCTGATGGTGTCCCCCTGACTTTTTTCCAAGATTTATGGGATGTGGTGGGCCTTGATATTATTCTGGCCACTAGGGATTTTTTTAGATCTGGATGGGTTCTCAACAAGCTCAATTACACCTTCATTTCCCTTGTCCCTAAAATTCAGGAGGTGTCCAGTCTCAAGGACTTCCGCTCTATTAGTCTCTGCAACACTATTTATAAAATATTCAACAAAGTTCTTGTTAATAGGCTCAAACCTTTCCTGGATTATCAGATTAGCCCTTTCTAGAAAGGTTTTGTACCAAGTAGATAGATTCTTGATGCAGTCATCTCTACTCATGAGATTATTCTCTCCATGGACAAGTGTCATCAACCAGGGATGGTGCTCAAGCTTGATATCTGCAAGGCTTATGATAGAGTCAACTAGAACTTCCTTTTCAAAATTCTCAAAAGTATGGGTTTTGGAGATAATCTCATCAAACTTATTGGGGAATGCATATCTATGGTCACCTACTCTGTGCTTCTCAACGGGAGCCCCCTGGAGAAGTTTAGGGCCTCCAGAGGTCTGCGACAAGGGGATCCTCTCCCCCCCTTACCTTTTCATCATCCTTGCTGAAGTGTTGGCTTTTTTATTTGAACTCCATGGTTCATAAGGGATGTCTCCTGGGCATAAAATCTTCCTCTACAATGCCTCCTAATGTTCTGCAGCATTTCATCAATGATACTATTCTTTTTAGTATCTCCTCTATGTGGGAAGATAAGGCTTGGAAATCCTTTCTCAACTCCTATGCTCTGGCCTTTGGCCAACACATTAACTATGAAAAGAGAAGCATTTACTTCTTTCACACTCATGTCCAACTCCAAGTTAAAGTTTGAAGAATCCTTGGTTGTCAAAGGGCCTCCCTCCATGGTACCTACCTTGGTCTCCCTTTGACTATCAAAGATGTCTCTAATTCCTTCTAGTTCTCTATCCTCGAAAGAATGCAAAAGAAGCTAGCTGGTTGGAAAGGTAGATTCCTCAGTAGTGCTGGGAAATTGTAGCTTCTCTCCTCCTCCCTCTAGGGGATCCCTGTGTACTTCCTCTCCCTTTTTCAGATTTCTGCAACTATGGCTGCTAAGTTGGAGAATATCCAAAAGAATTTCCTTTGGATGGGAATGGAAGAAAAGAAGAGGCATGCCTTGGTGGGATGGGATAGAGTTTGTCTTCCAAAGTCCATGGGCGGGTTGGGAAGCCGCAAGATCTCTAGGTTCAATAAGGCCCTTATGACCAAAATTTCCTGGAAGCTTTTGAATAAGGATGCAGATTGGAGCAAGATCATTAGGGCCAAATACTTGGGTAATGGGGACTTTTTCTCTATTCTGAAAGAGGAGGGCCTTCTGAGGGGTTCCAAAATTTGGAACAACATCTTGAGTTGTAGGGACCATTTATCCCATGGTATGAGGTGTCTTATTGGAAATGGAAGGAATATTCTCTTCTGGGAGGACTTTTGGTTGGGAGAGAAACCCCTTGCTTCTTCCCCCTCCCTTAGAAGGCTCCAGGATGCTTCCAAAAGTTTCTTTGGAGGACTGCTACATTGATCATCCCTTCCTCCTCCCTATTGCTAGAGAGATCCAGAAGATTTTGGCTGGTACATTCCTCCCTGCTTTTCCTAGGGAAGATAGATTCATTTGGAAGTGGGACCCTTATGGAGGCTTCTCTGTTAGAACTGCCTACAACAACTTGCTAAGAGAACCTAATTACACCTCTATCTAGAAAGAGGTCTGGAATCCCCAACTCATTCCCAAGGTTAATTTCTTTTGGTGGACTACTCTCCTCAATAAATTTTTGACCCAAGACAATTGGTCAAGCGGGGATTCCAATTCCTTAATAGATGCATCCTTTGCAAAAATGATGAGGAAGGTCCCGCTCATCTCTTCCTTCATTGTGGCTTTACTCGGGAGCTCTGGGGGATGGTCTACGTAGTACCCCTCCTTGATCAACCTCTTTTGTATGTTTCGAGTTACTTCAGTGACTATTTTGTGGAACATTATTGTATATTGATTCAGATGTCATGCGATGTTATTTCATGCTTTATCTAGATGTACAGTGTATGGTTTTATGCAGTAACTTAGTACTTATGTTTAATGTTATTTATGGATCATTATCATAGACTGACACTTTTACCTTATATTGCGATGCGTTATTTATATGTTGTGTATTTGCAAGTGTATTGGGATGCGAGGGGATGATTTTCCTTCACTCACTCCGGTGAGACAGGGAACGTCATGATTCTCCTTCATCGGTGTGCATGCCATGTTTGTATATATATATATAGGTCTATATACATGTGTGGTTCTTTGGTGTAGGACATTGCAGGTACTAGTACCAGGTAGGTACGGGGTATTGACTCCACCTAGTTTCACAGGTCTAAGCATGCCTTATATATCTGATGGGAGTGGAGGAGATAGATGTTGTACCCTAGCTTGACTACAGTTACACTCATGTGAGTCTTGTTAGTCGGTTGTGTTTCTCTGTCTGACTATTATGCATGTCACGGTGCCTTGGTTTGGTCATTTGAGAGTCGTCATTTGATCATTCTTGGTTTGCGTATTTTCATTTATTTAAATGGTTATTTAATTTAAATGGATGATGCTATCTTATTCTGGCGTAATTATTTAATTATTATGATCTGTGATTATTGATTTATTTAAATTAATGATTGCTAGATTGAATAGTTAAATGGCTTAATTTACTGTGTAAAGCTGCATAATGTGTTTTGTGGAATGAAATAAATAATTGCCTAGCCATTTAAATGAAAGATGCTTATGTTGGAAGAAAGTATTTTTTTTGGATGTAGAAATTTGTTAAAGCTTTTCCATTTGACTTTTCATTTTAATTGTTGGAAAAGAATTATTTTGGAAAGAGGAGTAAATCTGATTTTTTTTGCTTTTTAAATATTTAAATCTAATTGGTTGGAATAACTTTGTAATCTAGAAAGTTTAGGTTAAAAGGGAATTTTCATGCTATTCCTAAAATTCACGGGAAGAAGGAAGAGGGGAATTGTGGAGAGAAATTATGGAAAGCTTCCTAGAGGAAGTAGAAATTCAACCAGGTTGGCAAGATTGGAAAATTCTTCATCTCCTTGCTTGCTGTTGCTTCAATGTTGGAGGTTCTCTTCTTGTTTTGAATTTGTTATTTGAAATTTTCAGTTTGTTTTCTGTGTGTGGAAATTTATGCAATGTTCCTGTAGATGTTTGTGGAATGATTTGAATGGAAGAAATAGGGTTTATTATTGTTGGTTTTGTGAAATCTATATCACATGCTTGCTTTTAGGAAAGGAAATGGTTCATTTCTCTTTCTGCTATGGGTTTGATCTTGAAAATCAATTTCTTGTTTACCTCTTCTATTTGGAAAGAATGAACTAGATTTAGCTTACTGTGTGCTTTCTAGTTTCATGTTGCATAGATTTGGGGTTCTTGTGGGACTATATTTCATCTTTTAACTTGCTGGTAAATATCCATTTGAGAAAATTGGATTTGGCATGTGTATGTGTGTGCCGTGAAATGTTCGGGTAAAGAATCATTTTCATGCTTAAACGATTGGGTGTTTGGGTTTTAATGCCTTGGGAGGCATGTATTTTATTCTTTTCTTTTCCTTGCCTTTCCCTACCACGTGGCAGGCTACTCCCACCATGCAGGATGGTAGTCTCTGCTTCTTGTAGGTAGCAGTACTACTTGTCGGCAGTATTGCTATGCGGTAGCAGTACTACCGGTCGGTAGTCACTGCTATCGGTTGGTAGCAGTGCTACCGGGTGGTAGTGCTTGCTACCGATCGACAACAGCGCTACCAGGTAGTAGTACCTACTACTGGTCGGTAGCAGTACTACCGATAGGTAGTGCCTGCGGCCCCTGGTAGTGATATTGCTGTGGGTTGGTTTAACCCCCCCATTACTAGGTACTTTACCGGATTAAACCAGTTTATGCTTTAATGTTAATTTTTAATAAATTACATTTATTTTAGAGTAGTTTTTGGTGTTAAATGAAATATATTTTGGAATGGATTTTTGTGTTGAATAAAATAAAGGTGATTTTCATGTAAATTTTATTATGTGGTTAATAAATTTATCAATGAGAATCAAGGCATGAAGTAATAATTCAAATTGGTTAATTTGGTTATATTCTAGAAATGAATTAAAATGCCTGTTTGGAATTCATGTTTTTATTCGGTTGAATGTTTAATGTGGATTTCATTCCTGATGGAATATTGATTTGGAAATTGAATAATCTGACTGCTGGAAAGAGTGTTTTATTTAATTTGTCAATCAATGATGTTGCAAGTGTAATATGTGTTATTATGGCTTGTGGTTCAGTCATCCTGTGGTGGCGTATTTGGTACCTTTGACCAAGAGATATATGTTGGCTTCGTTGTCTTAACCATGTAGTGTCCTTGCCTTATGGTTAGCCAAGAGTTAGTATGTCCTTGTTGACCACGTGTTTCTGATAGTGGTGTTATGGTTGCCTGCTTCGCCATAGGGTCCTCGGGGAGTGACCATGTCTATTTAGTGTCCTTTGAGAGAGTGGCTTTCGCTTGGGGGTTGCACCCAAAGTGGTAGGCATTACGACCCATTGAAAGTCAGATAATAAATGGTAATCTAATGAATTGATTAGGTGGGTAGTATCATAACATTAATAAAGATAATTGTACCTCGTGCATAGGTGAGTGCTAGTACATGGCACATAATGTTGCGAGAAGGCATGGAATAGCAAACCGACCGTGGTAGGGTTTGTATGAGACTTAGTTGGAACTGGAGGTTCGGGAGAGGTTACCAGGACCATGAGCCAGGACCTATGGAGGCTGTACCATGGTATCCATCTTAAGCTATGCGATGACACTCTCATTTGGTTCACTTGTGTGTTTGTGATGTTGAGTCACCTAGAGTTTGTGGAGTCTTATTGTGCTATCATGGAGTCGTATTGTTTTGTCAACCATGTCATGTTTATGCTTGTTTGAGGGTCCTCAACTATCTCCTAGCACGATGGGGTGATTCCATTTTGGGAATTACATGGTCGGGTGGTAGTGCTACTTCCCATCAGATGTTCGGATTTTTAGCTTCATATGAGGATTGGCTTCACAGGTGTTCCTGTGGTTCATGGCTCATGCTTCATCCCATGTTGGAGATTATTGTTATTTTGAGACCTATGTAGTCATTGTAATATTGATCTTATGTAGCCTTGTATTTGGTGGAGATGTATCCTTATATGTATTTTGAGAAGCTATGTATTGGAAGAGCAATGTAACCCTATGTTGGGATTGTTTTATCAGTTCCCTTTATGATGTTTGTAAATGCTTATTTAAGTGGAATTATAATATATCCTTTCAATCCTTCAATGATGAATCTTTATTTTCTTATGGCTTCTTGTGATTATTGAGTTAATGATGCATATGTGGATTTATGGTTTTGTGGAATTTATTCTTGAAGTTAATTCTTCATTGGTAACCCTTAAGGAATTCTGGTGTAAGTCTTCCGCTTGTGTTATCTTGCATGTTGTGTAAATGCACTTATGATGTTTATACTTTAAAAAAAAATTGTTTCACCCTTGTTTTGGGTTTTCCTTTGGGGTTCTTGGTGGGGCATTACAGTCTACAACAAGCTTAATATCTATTGGATTATGAATGAAATTTTTTAAAGTTTGTCCTAGGAGTTTTGAGGCCCCTCTTCCAACCCCCTTATCCATCAACTGTGGAAGCAGAGCCCCCCTCATGTGAGTTGGAGTATCTGGAAGGAAAGGAATGATAGGATATTAAGACACAGAGAGGGCTCCTTGGAAACTATGTTTGCTCGATTCCTTAAGTTGATTCTTGAGAATATCTTTGTTTCTAAAACCCGGCTGGCCTCCAAGCCCCTCTCTACTTGGGATTGGGAAATTTATAGATGTTGGAACATCCCCCCCTCATTCTCTCTTGTTGACTACTCTAAGAGACTCCTAAGGAAAAACACGGTCTAGTCCCCTTCGACTATACATTTCAAACTAAATTTTGATGGGGTTGCCAAGGGGGATCTGGTTGTTGGTGGAGGGGTTATCAAATCCCATTTGGGGGCCCTTGTTGTTACTTATGTGAGTAACCTAAATGAGATTCCTCTAATCAGGATGAAGCTATGGCCTTAGCCTGAAGAATTCATCTCACCCTCACCATGGGAATTAGGATTATGGACACTGAGGGTGGCTCCAAGCTCATCATTGATGCTTTCAAAGGGAGGAATAGGCTTAATTAGACCATTAAGGGAACCATCAGGGACACCCTGAGGCTCATCTTCGGGATTGATTTGTTTAAAATTATGCATGTCTACAGGGAAGGCAATAGAGTGGTGGATTCCTTGGTGGCCATTGGCCTAAATATTATAGGCTTGAGATGTTGGAGGAGCCATAATTCCCTCCTAGACCATGTTAACTTCCTTCTTCAAGAAGAGAAATCCAAAATTCTTACTAAGGATTGAGCTGCTACTAAGTGTTTTTCTTACTCTCCTCTCTTCTCTTGGAGTCATCTAGAGGTGTTGGTTTCATAATTCAAATCATGAGAATATCCCTTTGATCTTTGCCAATGTGGTGGTGACTCTATCAGCTAGGCCGACGTCGATGGACGTGTTGTTTTGTTGGCAATTCCTTTGGGCTTACAACATCATGATGAGGTATGATTGGATTGGTAATGTGTTGGTTGCCACCGGTATTTACTTGCTCTTCATGCCTTGTAACCAAAAAATCATTTCTAAAAGTGATTTCAATTTTTTCCATGCGCCCAACCTCATGTCTCATTTATTGATGTCGGGCTCACACACTTCCCATTATCTTTTCTCAGCCTACTTCTCGAAGGGTCTCTATAAATTTCTCTACGAAATTTTTTTCATGACTAAAGAAGCTTTGTTTTTGGAGGATATGGGGGGTGATAGAGTTAGATACAAACCAGAAAATCCAGATAATTTAAAAAATGACCCCCTGGTCTGGAATTTTTGCATTGAAGGAGGGGTTGCCAATTTTTTGGAATGTCTGCAGGGCCACGATGAGCATCTCTGAGCTGCTTTTGCCTCCTCCTGGTCTGGGAGGCATGTCTCGATGGGCGACATTTCCTTTGATGTCTCTAAGGAGACTATTTCCCAGGATATGAAGCTAGCCCTCGACGACCGACACTGGAAGCGCACCAGCCATGTTGCCTATAGTGAAGGTTTGAAATGCTTCTTCCACAACTGAGATGAACCTATCAAACTCCAGGGTGGGTTTGCTTGGGAGGAGCTCAAACACCTGTGGAACATGATCTACCTTATGATCATGAAGTACTTCACTCTCAAGGGTAGACACAAGGTATTCTACTACTATCATCTGTCCCTTTTGAATCATTTCCGCAATAATGATTTGCTCTGTTTGCCCTTTTATTTATTGCATTCCATTCAAAGCTTTGTTAAAGACACCATGGATCCCAAGTACGGGGATAAGCCACCCTACCTCCTTCACAAGGGCCTCATTTAAAAGTTGTATAAATTCCATGAGGCCCTTTGCCCCCTTAGAACCTCTCGCTCTCTCAGCCCCACATGTCTACTCCTTATAATCTCGCCACCCTATCTGTGGCCTTCCCCAAATTTTTCTAGTATCCTCATGAAGGATTTGCTACGACCACCATGTCTCTACCTTCTTATGCCTATGCTTTTTCCTTATCTGCGGTCTCCCCTAGTTTGATTCTGTCCGCCTCTCCCAGCGCTTCCCGCTCCCTATCTAAGGGAAAAGGAAAAACCTCTGTTAAACATAAATGTATTATCTTTGATGAAAATTCATCCTCTGAGGATGCTGAGAATGACAATCCTTCTCTTGATTTTGAGGTTAAAAGGAGATCCTCCAGATTGACTTTTAAAATCCGCAAAAAGAAGGCCCCTGTGATCGAAAATATTGACTCGGTGGAGGACCCCATTAGGGACAAGGAGGGAGAGGATCCTAATACCACTATGGGGGCCCTTGATGGGGATGCTATGGATGTGGATATGACTAGGGACCCCATGGTTCTAATCACTATTGGTGCCACTGACACGGGCAATTCAAAGATGCAAACCTAGGACTCTATTGATGTTAAGGATACGAACCCTTGAATATGGGCACTAAGGGTGTCATGGGTGAGGAAAATTCTGATAACAAAGCCCTAGACTCTGGTAACTTGGACCTAGATTTAAAGATGGTGGAACAGGTGATGATACTCTCCCCTTGATGGGCTTGGGTAATGATTTTGACTATCCCCGTGCTAAAGATGTGGTCAAGGAGATGGAAAAGACTATGGATGACATGACTACTGTGAACCCCCAAGGTGTCCCTACTTTGTAGAAAATGGAAAAGCTACACATAGATGTGTTGGACATCACATAGAGGATTGAGAACTTGGGCCCTATGCTTGAATTGCATGCTATCATGGACAATGTCAATCGGCTCAAGAGCAAGATGGAGGCCTGGGATGCCCAAATTGTGGTCCTTAACAAATTTCATATACAGGTTTTACATAGCTCAACACTCACTCTCTCTCTGCTGAGGGAATGTACTACGGACATAGAGGAGGATAAGAAGGAGGCTAGGGACTTGTACATGTTCCTATCCAATGAATGGAATAATGCCATTGATGCCACTGTGGTGCGAAAGGCGCCCCTGTAGTTTGTTTTTGTGTTTTCTACTGCTGTTTTTTATTTCTAAGACTTGGTCTCTTTTTGCTGTTAGTTGCTGTTAATGCTATAGTGCTATTAATTTTGTTATAGTGCTATTTTTGCACCAAGGTCTCATTAATAGTTCTGCTATGTAAAGGGTCAGTGCCCTAGTTCTCACTACTTTTTTAATAAAAAACATTCAAGTCCCTATCATGTTGCATGGAATTATTATTTATGTGAGAAAATGTTTGTTCCTTGGTTAGGGCCTATTCTTTGTTTTAAATGACACGTCTTATGAATAATCTCTCCTTAGAGAAGTTTCTGATCCTTCTTTTCTCTCATTCTATTTGAAGATTGCCTCTTCTTTTGAGTTGCATTTTCATAATGTGATGTCCTTTCTTGCATATGATTATCCTTCATGCAAGTACATGTGTGTCCCTTGTTAGGACCTATTCTTTGTTTGAAACAATATGTCTCTTATGAATAATCTCTCTTTGGAAATTGTGTAATTCTTCTCATTGTCCTTACACTTGGGGGGCAATGATTTCTTTCTCTCTCCCTCTTTAAGGATCTACTTTTCCTTTGTTGAGTGATGATTGTTTCATGATTTGATGTCATTACTTGTGTGAATCTATTCTTTGCTCAAAGATTCTCTCTTATACAAGAGGTGTATGTCCTTGGCTACAACCTATTTTTCACTTGGTGATGTACAACTATCATAAACTTACCCACTTACAATTGTTCAAAAGTTTGTCACCCTTCATTAATAATCTCTTTCACCTAGCAATAGGGAGAAGGTAAACTTTTTTTTCTCCTTCCTTTCTTTTGGTAGAAGATGTTATGTTTGTTCAAGATAGATCCTCTTGGATGTAGATGCCTTTTTAGAAAAGATCTCTTCTCGTCCAAGGATATCCTTTACACATGTTGCAAGATATCTCTTTTTCAACTATCTTATCCTCGCTTGAAGACTAACTCCTCTTTAGATTTGATTTATGACATTGTTGCCTAAGTGATATCTCCGTGACGTTGAAGGTAAGGTATCCTTGTTTTTATCTTCCTTAAGACTTCAACATAGGGCTATGTTTACATCTTAAGGGTGGGGGGCACCTATATCGCTCCCTTTGTATCATATTGTACCATATTTTTGTATATCATTTTTGCATGTCTTGAACGAGGTGTTCATTCTCGGAACAATTGTAAACAAACTCTTAGAGAGAGATGATTCACACCCAAAACCAGATGCAACATTTGATATATGTCTTAATTGGGGTTACACATCATCGAAAATAGCATAAAGCTCTTACATGGGAAGTCCTTGAAACCAGGCATGCATCTATCATTCACCCCTTGGCATTTACACACACAATCACTGCTTGGCATTTTCATTTACAATATATGTCTTAAAGAAGTTGAAGAGCACTCAAAACCAAAGGAGACAAACTCTTAAATGAGGTTATATACACTTGAAAGTAGACACCACTTGCACACACACATGAGGATGAGTGGAACTAGCTAAAACAAAACTAGACTATTTCTACTCTACTCCCCAACATGGATCACATAGATAAAAATATCTAAGGGTGAGTAGTCCATGTCCTTTCTCATCATGGATCACCTAGATAAATACATCTAGGGGCGAGTAGTACATTCCCTTTCTCATTATTCTTCTCATGAATCACCTGGATAAACACATCTAATAGGTATCCATGCTCTCTCTTCTTCCTCTCATGAACTCATAGTTTTTCTATTGGTAGTTCATGGATGATGCTTTCTTTGCTCTTTTATGTGATTGCTTGTGTTCATGAGATGCCATTTTTTAAGAATGATATTAATTTTTGAGACATTTTGATATTGAGGTCTCTTTAGCTAGTTGAATTGAGGTCTTGTTTGTTTTTGGTTCTTAACTTTTGGAGTGTCTTTTTCCTTTGTTTCTCCTTTTGTCTTTGTTTGCCTTTTTATTTTTGCTTTTTTTTGTGTTCCCTTGCATATGTTTGAGTGAGTTGAGATCCTGAGATTGGGGGATAAGTTCCTCAAAATTAGTGATATCTTATACTCCTTGTGATTTTGCTCCACATTCCTCATCTTCTTTATCTCTTTATCTACTTTATTGTGAGTATTTGCGTAAGCTCATACTCCCGCTAAAGTGTGGGATAAATGTAGCATTCTAAAATTGCACCCTTTTCAATTTTGACCACATTTAGGGCCCTCACCTTAGTGTTCTCATCCTCATGCTTGATTAGGACCTATTTATTGATCAAAATAAGGTAGACAACTAAGAGGGGGATGTATTAGTTGTCACCAAAACTTACAATAACTTAATTTAATCTCAGATATGATAATTAATTGTGGAATAATAAACCAACAACACAAAATGAACACACATAAAACCAAGATTTTTGATGTGGAAAACTCAATCAAGGGAAAAACCATGGTGGGAACTTACCCACAATATGATAATACCCTACTAAAGGTATACAAAATATTACAATGGGGAATGCACATGCATTCAGGCACACTGGCTAGAGCTCACTTCTCAAAAACAACAAAGGGAAACAACCTTGGGAAGACTCACTATCTTACAAATACATTCAGACTACATCTAGAAGATCATGAACTGATAGAATAGCATCTCCTCATGCCTGGTAATAGTTATAGCTAAGCACATACAAATTCCTCTTCTCACACTTATCCTCTGCCTTCGAAAGATCAATACATTATTTGCACATTCACTCATCCACTACATAGCACACTCAATTGCATAGATATTACACTTATTTATACATGACATCAACCAATTGATCAATGGTCATCAAAGTCAGCTCAACACATATCTCCTAATTACATAAATATAAACATACACGCTACAATATCAAATGCGGACCCAAAAAATGTCATCTAAGACATAACATGGACCTAAATCACCACCTTGAATATGAAACACTTCCAAGAATTATATCTCGGACATCCACAACATGATACAATCATCATGTCGGCCAAGAACATGAAGAACACCATTGGATCAAATAAAATCATCAATAACACACTCACTGATCAATGCAAACTAGCAACATGAATACCGCATGATACAAAAACATCCAAAAGCATCATGAATTGCCACAACAATATCTGCACCCACTCAAATTACTAGAATCATTGTTATCATCATATCGAACTTCTAGAACATTAACTGAATTGACTGTCAACCTAGAAAAATCACTCACAAAGTTCTAAACCATGAACACTTGAATTGAGGACACACATCAATGTCCCAAACATAATTACAAATCTGCAAACCAAGATATTGTAATGCAGAGCAATGCAGATCAAAATACTGAACAACAGAAAAACTAGCCACAATATAGATACTCATCTCACTCAAATTTTCATGTGAACCTTTGTTACTTGCACTGAATCAACTAGATATATCATTCTACAAATGCTTTAATCCACAAACACTGATCATCAATATACAACATAAACCAACTAACTGAACTTCACTACATCAGTGCACTAGACAAAGAAAATACATCGACATCAATGAGAACACATGTCTTAGATATCATTAAAGCATATATTTGTAGCATACCAACAAAAATATCCAACAATCTCCCCATACATAAAAAAATCTCCCCCTTTGGCATTGATGGAAACATATGATGTGAAAAATAATCAATGACAAAGAAAAAGAAAATCTCTTCCCCAAAATCTCTTCTCTCTTATGATACTCTCTCCCCTGAACTCTGCATAGTTTTTCACATGACTCTCTCTCCCCCTTTGACATCAATGGAAGAGGAACATATTTGTAAACACAAAATCTCACAAATCTAAACGTCTGATTACTCTCCTTGATTAGCAGCCACCTCATCAATCCGGATCACAAAATATGACTGTGAAATGCACTAGAGTGATGCATACCAATGGACCTTAGTTTTGATTAGGAGGGGAAATCACCCCTAACTTCTCTTAGAGATACTCAAAAGTATCCTTAGGAAAACACTTCATGAAAATTTCTACAATCTATTCCTTTGTGGATACATATTCCAGTTTGATTTCTTTCTGATTTACCTTCTCTCTCAAAAAATGAAAATTGATAGATATATGCTTAGTCTTTGAATGCAACACTGGATTCTTAGAAATGTTAATAACACTTGAATTATCACAGTAAATAGCAATAGGCTCATCATACACAACTCTGATATCTTTTAACATCTGCTTCATCCACACAACTTGAGTACAATTGTTAGCAACAATAATATACTCTACCTATATAGAAGATAAAGAAACAGAATTCTTCTTCTTACTCAACCATGAAACCAATCTCTTACCCAAGAAAAATACACCACCACTAGTACTCTTCCAGTCATCAACATATCTTGCCCAATCAACATTAGTAAATGCACTCAAAGTAAAATCATCATCTTTAGGGTACCATAAACCAAAATCAATAATTCCTCTCAAATATCTAAAGATTCTTTTAACTACAACAACACGAGATTCCTTAGGATTAGCTTGAAATTTGGCAACAAGACAAACAACATTCATGATATCCGGTCTAGTCTGAGTCACATATAACAATCCACCAATCATAGATCTGTATCTAGTCTAATTTTCTTTAGGGGAATCATCATCCTTAGTCAATTTACATCCGGTCACCATAGGGGTACCAATTGTCTTTGAATCTTCTAATCCAAACTTCTTCAACAATCCTTTCACATACTTTGAGTGTGATATGAAGATACCTTTATCTAACAGATTAATTTGTAATCCCAGAAAGAATTTCATCTCAACAATCATAAACATCTCAAATTCATTCTGCATTTCATCAACAAACTTCTTGCACAAACTATCATTTCCTCCAAAAATAATGTCATCAACAAAAACTTCAACAATCAAAATGTTATCATTATCAATCTTGAAATACAAATTACTATCAACCGTACCTTTGTTAAATCCTTGCTTCAACAAATACTTATCCAATATGGCATACCAATCTTTGGGGGATTTCTTCAATCCATACAAAGCTTTCTTCAACCGACAAACCATGTCTTTTTCATCAGTCAACTGTCTTTTAATCCCATGCTCTTCACAAAATGTATTAAACTCACTTGAGATGAATTCACCACCTCTATCAGATCTCAGACACTTCATCTTCAATCCTATCTTTGTCTCAACCATAGCTTTGAAGATCTTGAATTTCTCTAAAGCTTTAGACTTCTCCCTTAAGAAAGTAACCCACATCATCCTTGAATAATCATCAATCATCAACATGAAATATCTATCTCCTTTAAAACTTCTGACTTTAGAGGGACCACACAAATCAGTATGCACAAGATCCAACAATCCATTAGAAAAATGCTTTTTACTTTTGAATGGAAGTCTAGTTTGCTTCCCCAATTGACATTTTTTTGTATATAATGTTGGTAGGATTCACCAATTTTGGAAGATCTCTTACTTATTGAGTAGAACTTATCTTAATCATGTTGTGAAAATTTACATGAAACATCCTTCTATGCCATAACCAACTTTCATCAATCTAAGAAATCACATAACTTTTACCAACAACATTCAAGTGAAAGATATTACCTCTTGTCTTTGTAGCTGATGCAATCTCATTTCCATAACTACTCAAGATTCTATACTTCCCATTCTTTAATTAAAGATCATATCCCTTGTCAACCATTTTTCCAACACTCATAAGATTATGCTTTAGGCCTTTTACATACAAGACATCATCAATATTATGCTTACCATCAAAAGAAATAGAATCTATGCCACAAATTATACTAGCTTTATCATAACCAAACCTTATAACACAACAATCATACTTTTCCAAGCTCACAAAACTTTTCTTATCACCTACCATATGATGAGAGAATCCACTGTCAATCACCCATTCATCATTTTCTTCAACTTGTACAACCAAATGTCTTTCCTCATTAATGCAACTAGTAGAATTAGTAGGTATTGGATCATCTTCCTTGATAGCAATAAACACTCATTAATTATAACTCAAATTTTCTTTATAAGATTCATCATCTATCACACCTTCATTAGCAACATAATATTTCTAGAAACTCTTTTGAAATTTAGGCTTAAAGGTATTTCTAGAAACTCTTTTCAGAAATTTAGGCTTAAAGGTATTTCTAGAAACTCTTTTCAGACACCTTGAAGAAAAATGTCCTATATTAATGCATGGAAAATATTTAAGAGGCAACTTTCCTTCATACTTACCGGATCCCTTAGGAAATCTCTTGGAAATTAGTGCTTCAAGCTCCTCAAGCTTTCACTCTTCTTCTTCAATTTCCTTCACCATTTTCTCATACCTAGATATCCTTCTTGAAGAACTTTCACCTGAATCAAATCTTTGCTTGTCCTTTCCAAAAACATTGACTTTGAATGCAGATTCTACCTTAGGAAGAGAATCACCAAATTCACTCAATTCAAAGGTTGATAAATTACCAATCCACATGTCTCTAGTCACATTAGTCATGGTTTGGATCTCCTCAATAGAAGCAACTTTATGTTTGTAGGATGCAGGCAAGGATTTGAGCACTTTAGCAACAATCTCCAATTCTTCCAAATTTCCACCAACGCATTTGATATTGCACACTATTTCATTCACCTTCTGCATAAAAGTAATTTTCTCATCTTCTCCCATCTTCAACATCTCATACTTTTCTTTCAATCTTTGCAACTTAGCAATCTTTACATAGCTGTCTCCTTCATGTAGTGTTTCTAACTTCTTCCAGATCCCATGAGTAGTCTGCAATTCCATCACATATATCATTTTTGAGTCAATCAAGTCACTCAACAATGCTTCCTTAGTTTTGATATTGTATTTTACTTCCTTAATCTCATTCGGAGTTGAAGAATCATTTGTGGGAACAATATATTTATCTTTAGTAACTTTCCAATAATCTCAGCTAATGCATCTCAAGTGACACTCTATCCGATTCTTCCAAAGAGAATAATTTGTTCCATCAAATCTCAGACTCTCCTTCTTGTAATTTGCCATCCTAGATCACCTCAAGTTGTTAAACTTCTCTGGAGGAACTAGATCTGATACCAATTGATGAAAATAGGGTAGACAACTAAGGGGGGGGGGTGAATCAATTGTCACCAAAAATTGCAACAACTTACTTTAATCTCAGATCTGATAATGAACTATGGAAGCATAAATCAAGGACACAACATTAACACACATAAAATCAAGTTTTTTGATATGAAAAAACTGATCAAGGGAAAAACCATGGTGGGAAACTACCCACAATATGATGATACCCTGTTAGAAGTATATGAAATATTACAATGGGGAATGCACATGCATTCAGGTGCACTACCTAGAGCTCACTGCTCAAAAACAATAAAGGGAAACAACCTTGGGAAGACTCACTATCTTACAAACACATTCGAATTACATCCAGAAGATCATGAACTGATAGAATGACATCTCCTCATGCCTGGTTACAGTTCTAGTTAAGCACATACAACTTCCTCTTCTCCAACTTCTTCTCTGCCTCTGAAAGACCAATACATTATTCACACATTCACTCATCCATGACATAGCACACTCAAATACATAGATATCACTTATTTAGACATGACGTCAACCGATTGATCCAAGGTCATGAAAGTAAGCTAAACTCATATCTCCTAATTATAAAAATATAATCATACACACTACAATATCAAATGCGAATCGAAAAAATGTCAGCTAAGACATAGCATGGACCTAAATCACCACCTTGAATATGAAACACCTCCAAGAATTATATCTCGGACATCTACAACATGCTACAATCATCATGTTAGCCAAGAACATGAAGAACACCACTGGATCAAAGAAAATCATCAATAACACATTCACCAATCAATACAGACCACCAACATGAATATCACATGATATAGAAACATCCACAAGCATCATAAATTACTACAACAACATCTGCACCCACTCAAATTACTATAATAATTGTTATCATGCCCTTTAATCCGTAAACACTGATCATCAATATATAACATAAACCAGCTAATTGAACTTCACTGCATCACTGCACTAGACAAAGAGAATATGTTGACATAAATGACAACACATTTCTCAGATATCATTAGAGCATATTTTTATAGCACACCAACAACAATATCCAACAATCTCCCCATACATCCAACATTTATATCTCTGCCATGCAATAAATGTCATATTTTCATCTTGTACCTTGCTAGGACCCCTTAACCTTGGCTCAATTTAGGGTAGGACCAGGGCGTGGCACATTGGTCCTCACTGGAACCATGGTGCCATGCCATGGTCCTCCCTAATTGGGGCCCAATTTTAACCCTAGGCCCAATCCAAAATTTGAGCGGGAATTACTTCTCCATGTTGGCCTATGTCAAAAAATTAATATGTTTGATGATAGACAAGTATATAAGGAGGTCTTCCCCTCTCATTTGGCATAAGGTGATAAGGCGACAATAAGGGAAAATACAAAGAGAAGGCAAGGAGAACTACATTCAAGCACTCAAGCATTCAAGCATTGAAGCATTCATCATCAAACATTTCTAGAGGTCTGTTGTTCACCAAAAGTGATAACCCAAGTATACCTGCAATCCTTCTATGAAATGGCCAATTTCAGTCTATGAAACACATCAGGGCTTGGACAACATAACATAAGACCCTAATGATCCTCCTGCACTTCAGGTTCTGCTAGACCTAGGAGGGGACACCCTTTTGATGCATTAAATACAACAATCACAAACATAAGACTGCATCAACAATAAGCAAACAAACCATTCCACAAGCTCACCAAATTAGGAACACACTACAGATTGGCTGAATCATAAATGAAAACAGAGCTTGGAATGAGAAGAACACACCCCTAAACATAAAGGGAAATAGATTTTTCTTTTAAAATATATATCTGAAACCATCCCCAAATCTATCAAAGACTAGTGCCTTGTTCATTAGGCAACAGAGTCACACACAAAACTACAAAATGTCAATCACAGCTGCAAATTTGTTTGCCTTACAAAATTTCCCTGCATTAATACCTTATACTAATGCATTACTCAGATCCATTCACAACATTATCAAATCTGGGGCACATTCCATTATTCACGATTGATTACAGAGTTTAAAACTTTCCTTGAAAGATACCCACAAACAATCACACAACCTCCTTGAAATTGACAAATTTCATCCTCCTTGAGGATTAAATTCATAATACTGAAATGCATACACAGAGACAATATGGTGGAAATTACTCATGCCTGACATAAGTAAGACCTGCAACTAGAAAACAACCTATCATGCTGCAATGTAGCCTCTATACCCTAAACAGATTCATAGAACTTTACAAGTTTGGGTCAAGAAATTCAGAAAATGGAAGCCATGAAAACTAGAGCATTTCTCACAGAATTTTGGAACCCTTACAAATGAGAAGAAAATGGGAATAAGAAGAGGAGGGAAGAAAATCAAATCTGCAACTGAAATTGCCAAGTATCTCCTCTCTAACTGAATTTCACTCCCATGGAAACTTCTCTCGAAATATCCCACATTTGTCAAAATTAACTATTTGACCGGATTCCTCATTCCGAGAGCTTTCCGGCGATATATAACACTTCATATTTTGAGCAAAAAGGAGACCCTGAGCGAATTAATCCTCAACATGTGTACATCATTTAAATTTTTTGAATTTTAATATAGTTTAAACTATATCATAAACATGATTTTAATTTTTGCTCTAATTGTGCTCTAACGCCTTGCCACATGGTGGGATCTGATTGGTCGATGGGGTCTACTAGGCACCACCTGGGATGACACCTCGTCACTCTGCCATGTGTCTGCTCACTTGTCATCCACGTCATCACCACTGGACTACCACCTAACCAGGGCCCGCTTGCTGGACCACTGACTGGACTTGCCACCTGGCTTTTGCCATTTCGCAACCAGTATGTTTCGTGCATCTTCGCCTCACAAAACCGCGTAGGCCATCGATCTGCTCCAAACTTGCTCGACCTTTACCATGCTGCATTTTCGCCATTTCACATTTCGCTATTTCACGGACCTTAACTCGCGAGCAAATTTCCTTCGCGAAACACCGCGGATCGTCTGATCTCCTGAAACATGCACGTTCTTTACCTTTTTGGCCATTTTGCAGGGTTTAATTGGTGAGTACCTTCGGCCTCTGAAATCATGCGCTTCGTCGGATCCTCTACAACCTGCTCACTGGTTAAGCCGACCCTTCTCTACAAAATTCACTTGTTTGTCTCAGGAAGCATGCCTGCGTGGGGTCCACCTGGTCGTCGCTCAGTTACCTCCTCCATCGCCTTGGGATCTATGCCCACACGTGGGCCCACCTTGGGCGCCCATAAGCACCGTCCGTCAAAAGCCGAGAGGCTTTGACATTATAGATGTGTGTGATTTTGCATATAAACACCAAAATAGACCATTTCCCAGTCAATGTGGGATAATGTCGTTTTGCCCGTAGCTACATTTTGAAGCTTTTTCTTGAGTTTTAATGGTGATTTCGGTCTGAAACTTAAATTCCTTCCTCTCCAAACTCCATCCATGCAGAGGCTGCATTCGAAAGCTTTTATGCCCCTTCCAAACACCATGGCTGAGCAAGCTTGGGGTTTTCATGCTATCTCCACATGTCACATGAAAAGGGGGAGGACCTGGCTGTGCTTGCAGAACATTTTAACTTCACCCATACCCTATCCATTCTCCACACATTTTCTTCAAAAGCTTCTATGTAACTCCTTCACCATATTGCGTAGGGGATAAGGGGCTTTGTTGTTTGAAAATCAAAATGGCATTTAAATCTGCCACGCTGCACAGATAACCTTTTAGAATTCGCTGCCCTTCCTCATCACTCCACCACGTTCAGCTCCATTACCTCTGGCACCTTCTTCAAACTCCATGTAACGCAGAGGGGAAATTGGGCGATCATTTGCCTGCACACTAAGTTTGAAGGTTTGTGCAGCTGCCAAGACCACGTGACGGGGGGATAGTTTGGCTGGAGCTGCTGTCTGTTTGTATTTGAAGACCAATGCTACTACTGCAAAAGGCTTCACATGGGGGAGAGGATGCTGCATTTATTTGCTATGGTTTTGTTCGCTGGAGACTTTGAAAAGTCTCTCTTCCACCAAGCTACGCTATCTTCTAACTGCAAAGGAGGAAACAACTTCAAAACTTTGGCATTTGTGTTGAGGGATTTTGAAGTGTTGTGAACTGTGCGTGGGAGATTTGGCATAAAACCTGTCATGCATTTGCTTGATGCTTTCCACATACTCCTCTCTCTGTAGCTGAAACCAGACTCAATTTATGAAGAAGCATTATCTCTTAGCTTTAGGATTTGTTCCATGACTACTATTGGTGCTGTTCATAATAAAACTATCTTGTAGATTCACTGTTCTTTTGGTCAAAATCTAGCTTCTATTTGATGGTTAGAAAGGACTATGAAGGGCTTGTAAAAATACAAGACATAATCTCCTTCAATTGAGCTACATTGTTAAACCTCGAATTCACAGTGTCTTTTACATTGAATCTTCAATGGCTGCTACCCATATGAACTTCACTTGATTGTGACTTGTGAATTGCATCATTATTTGAATATTCTGAAATTCCCCAGTAAGCAAAAAATTGCCAATAAAAAACAATGCACGGTCATAGGCTAGGTCGGGCCCCAAAGTGGGTCCGACTAATTTTTTTTTCATTTTTATGCAAATGATCTCTGGAATATCTTCACGGACCTCAAATATATGTTTGGAAATGATCGTCATCATTTTCAGATCATTGAACCGCATTTTGCAGCCTTTAGGCGATTACGCCACATTTTCGCATTTAATGCGAAGACGTAATTTTCAAACCTGTCAAAACACCTTTCTGGATCTCGCCATCTGATAGGCATGTACTCTGATATACAAGGATGACTTCTACCAAACGGTTTCTCAAGATGAGTCCCAAGCAAAGAGATATTAATCGGCGAAAATGACAAACTGGCTTTGTCGGCACTGCGGACCAGACGAAGTCAATGTTCTGGCAACACATGACGCCTTTCTCAAAAATATCAAACGACCTCCGTAGGCCCTCAAATTTGAAACATAGGTACCTTGAAGTATATATTAAAACTTGGAAATATCAGTTCAATCACAAGACTGATAGGATACAAAAGGTGCACTCACAAAAATGGCTACATTAACTGATATAGCACTGAAAGTACGGATAACTGAAAACGATGGCTAAATGAACCCTTTTGCAAACCAACTAAATGGATTGGTAGGAGCCTGAAAATGGAAACATAGCTCATCATTTATATTAGCATTAACCCGGAAGAAACATTCTGACATGACGCTTACTGAGGCAACTTTTACACTTATGCGAAATAGGGCTCCGACTAGCTGTTGAAACAGGGACTTGCCAAAACACACAAACTGCAAACGGATTTGGCTATGAAAACTAAGCAAATGGATTCATCAAGAATTGAAATTTTGCAGACTAACTCACATTTTATGCATAGAACTGAATTGACTTTGAATTTATCCATGATGATCAATAGGGCAAGAGATGTAATCGCTCAAAGTAGGCTACTCAATAAAATCTGCATTTGTGCCTAAAATGCACTTTCAGCTCACCCCTCAAAATGGGTACCTCATAAACTTATCCAAATTGAATTCTGAAAGTTTCACATCATTGAATAGGCCAAATGAAAGGTGTAGGACATGAATCCCGAGCCTTACCCTCTGAAAATCAACTAGCTCCGTTTTGCCCTCTCGCAAACTAGGCCCTTCAAACTGACTCATTTAGGTACTTTTCTGACATGCAGAGCAAAATTTTGAATTGGGCCTATAAAATTTGACTCAAATTTAATGAGTCCCAACAAGGTCTTCAAGGCTGCATATTCTCCATCCATCCATTATGGAGCAACATTACATCATTCATTTGCAAGCATGTGTGTGTGATTAGGGTTTTTTCATGTTCATGCCATTTCATACAACATATGTGATTACATTCAAGAAGCGAAGCATTATTATCAGTCATTGCAGAGCTGAGGTATATCCTTCGATCATTTTATTTTGGTATTTGCAATATTCCATTCAAGGTTGACTCCAAACTGGGGTTTGACTTAGGCAAACCCCTATTCCCAACCCTTTTCCCCTTACTTTCTTTGTGCAGGAAATAGGTGTGCAGATTTACTTCTCAGAATAAGTTTTAGATACAGAGATGAAACAACCTTTTTGGTGTGTGGAAAATTTGGAGGAGCATGTAGCTACGTCATGGTCCCTGCTTTTTCAGGAAAGATCCAAATTAACTTATATTACTTAGATCCAGGTGCACTATAAAATCTCGAACCTGTAGCTCATTATTTTCTTATTTTTGTCTTCAATTTCAACACTTTACCCTAAATCAACATTTCAACTTACAAAAGAGGGAAAAACACATCATAATCAATCAATCCACTTAGTATTCAATCCTTATTTGATTTGTGACTAATTCTAGTGGATTCCTCCCCTCTTTTGAATGTAAGGGAATTCCTCCCCCAAAGTGAAAATTGATTTGGTGATTTCTCTTTCTATGTTGCAAATTGCCAAATAAAATTTTCCCCTTTATAGATGGCAATGATTATGATGACAAGATTGAAATGATGATGAAAATAGTATTGAGTGATGAAGGTTAATGATTATGGAGAGATAGAAAAGACCACTTTGGATCTTCTCTCTAGCCAAGCTAAAATTGATTAATACATTGATTGATAATAATGATAATGTTGTTGATGACGATAACAACAACTTGAGGATTGTGTTGCTAATGATAAGAACAACATGATGATTGGATTATGCCTATTGTAGGAAGGATGCATCCATTAAAGCATGGATTGTTTGGATAAAATGGATCAAGATTTGTAGCAAGACTAGGAACAAAACTATGAGATGGTTTAGATATCACATTGGATTGTATGGTGAGATGATATTGGTTGGAATTTTTTTGGATTATTGGGATATTTTATTTTTTTTTGGATTTTTGGGATATTTGATGTTTTTTGAATTTTTTGGATATTTGATTTGATTTTTTTTGTTTGTTTTTGGGTTTTCAAGATATTTGGATTTTTTGGATTTTTGGTGATGGAGGATGGTTGATAGTTTTTTTTTTAATGTGATGGTGAAAAATGCTTTGAAGCTTTATTTTTAATGGAAGGCATTCATATCACTAAGTGAGCTAGAAGGTATATGTCAATATTTAATCCAAAGCAAGATGTAATCACCTACCCTTAGTGTATAGCAAGACGTGAAATACTATGAATGAATGAATGGAGTTGTATGACAAAAATGGATAGGTGAATGATGCAAAGGCTCTCTTATTATGGAATGAGAGAAGATTTGACTTCCAAGGACTATCTTGCAATGAGATAACATTCTTTATCCGAGTTAAGGGATTGGATAGGGCAATGTGGGTGATGGAATGGTGTGTTAAATATTATCTGGTCAAAATAAATGGATATGTCAATAATTTTCCAAAAGCATGTTTTGAAGTATACGACCTTAGATTTAATCAAGATCAAAGGATGGATTTAGATAGGATGGAAGAATATTAAGATATGGAATATGGGATGAAGGATATTGGATGATGTAGATAAGATGTGGTAGAGTGGAAATTATTCCCCTAACCTTATAAAGATTAGATATGGATAGGATAATCAAGATCAAAGGTATTTGCCCATGGCACCACAAGAAGTGGCTTTCACCATTGGATAGATTACTTCTCTTTACTTTTTTAATTAATTTTTTTTTTTTTTGGATATAAAAAATGACACATGCTTGCCATGTTTTTATCATAATGATTTTTTATTTTTTTTGAATTTGTTTGGAATAGTATGGATGGAAATGAATACAAATGCGAATAATTGAATTTGGAATATAATGGATGCATGATAGGGAGATGGAGGAAGGGCTCAAATGACAAGTTGAGTTGTATGTATCCCTTGAAGAAGAAATATAACAAAGCATGGAAATTGGATGAATAGTCATAGATGTTGGTAGAATGATGGTAAGGTGGTAAAATAGAACGAGAGATGAAAAAGGATAAGGATTTATGCAAAGGATTGGATGAGAGGGATTGCAGGATGGAAAATAGATGTTGGGTATTAGATGGGGTGTAGGAAGACTTGTGAATGGTAATGTTGGAAAGATCAAAATTGGCATACACCTTGAGGGGTAATGGAGAATTGGAGTTTGTATTTAGAGATTTATATGGGGGAGTGGATGTGGATTTTGGAATATAAGGACTCAAAATGGATTTAGAAGACGGAGGATTAGAAGACTTAGGAGTGGAGGAAGCTTTTGGATTAGCATGTTTAAATGCCATTTTAAATTGTTCTTTCTTTGAGATGCATTGCTTCTATGTATAATTTGGGAATCTACATGGTTTTTTATTTTGATTTTTGATTCTTGGGCCTTTGTGGCTTTTTGGATTTTTTTTTTCTCGTTTGATTTGGATTTGGATTTGATTTAGCATGTCTTTTTTAAGGAATTTCTTGATCCTTATATGTATATGGATTTATGCTTTTGAGATTTGATGTATCAAAATTGCTTTCAAGAGGAATGGTATTGGTGGATTAAGCAAAATTTTATTAAATATTTTATGGATAGGTTGATGTAGGTAGGATAGTGGAAGGTTTCTAAGCATGTGAGCCTTGATCTTGAGCTTGGATATGATAAAAGGATTTTGAGATAGGAGTTATGGCTGGTGGAATTTAATGACCTAAGATGGATGGAAGGGATAAATGACTTTGTTTTGGGATATAATGGCCTAAAATGGATTTGGTTGAGGTAGGAATGTTATTTGGAACATGGGGCCCCAAAATAGACTTGAAATATGAAGAATGAGGATATTTGGATTTAGATATAGGGATTTGGGACTATGGATGGATGGAAGGATTACTAATGTCTTAAGCTGGGTAGCCAATGCCATGATAATTTATTTTCTAAGATGCCTTTCTCATGGATTTCTAACCCTCTAACTTGATAGTGCATATTTTGATAAATATTTTTACTAATGGGATACTTATTGGTTTGGAAACAAGACATATCGATTTTGAGGAGGATGCAAAATGGAAGGAATGATAGGGTCATGGATGAAGTTTTATTAAATCAAAGTAGATTAATACATTATGGGTTTCATGGGTAGCTTATATAGAGGTGATAGGATATTGTGGAGGGTTAGGGTTATGAGGGGGATTGAGAGGGATATTGGGATCTTAATATAGATTAGAATTATGATGTGGAGATGAAGGGATGCTTTGATCTTGAATTGGGAGGTGATCATGACGATGATTAGGAGGGATACTCAAACCTTGATGTGGAAGGGGATTATTGAATGGGCTAGAAGGGATGCCATGATCTTGAGATGTAAAAAGATGATTAGATGGGATGGAAATGATACCTCAATCTTGATTATGAAGGAGATAATTAAATTGGTTAGTATCTTGAGATGGAATGAAATTGAATGGATCATACTATGGAAGGAGATCATTATATTGGATGGAAGGGGTGCTTTGCTCTTGATTAGGAGAGGGGTCCTAAGAGAGACTAGGAGGGATACTTAGATCTTGATTTGGATAGGGATTATAAGATAGGATGGGATTATGAGATGGAAATGTAGAACACAAGATACCATTGAGAGGGGGGTGAATCAGTGGTTATCAACAACCTTAATCCTTTTAATCCTAAAAATGTGTACCAATGAGCAATTCCAAGATGAAGGGAGTATACCAGTGAGATAAAAGAAATGATCAAAAATCAAGCACACACAAAGACACATCACACAACATCGGTTATATGAGAAAAACCCAAAGTGGAAAAAACCTTGGTGATATATAATGCTAGAGTCTACTGCTCCAATCCAGCCTCACAATGAAACAACAATTTTACATAGTTTAGGACACCAACCCAAGGAGCACCAACCCCTAATAATTTATGGGCACCAACCCAAAGGAGCACCAAATCCTAATGATTTATGCGCACCAAACCAAAGGAGCACCAACCCTTGCACCAAGCACCAACTCAATGAAATACAATGAATTATAGAGTCAATATAAGATAAGAACCTTGTTACAAATGAGTTTTGTAACATCTGTATACACTTCACCCTAGCAGTTCAACTCTTTTATGTTTCTCTGCTTCTCATCACTATGAGATCTATTCACTCTTCATGATTCCTCTTCTACTTAGCCTCTAATTTTCCTAACATCTTCTCACTCTCCCTCTCTGCCTAATTCACTCACTGTCATTGACTTACCGATTCAGATTCTGCCGGTTAGATGAACTGTTAGACTGTGTAACTGGTTACTGGTTACTCTTTGCCTTACCAGTTAAACCCCTCTTACCTGTTCATCTATCAACATTCAATGGCTTCAATATTCTGTGATGAACTCTCAGACTAATTACATGTGTGCTTGCACATTCACACTCTCTTCTCAGGCATCCAGTAACTAGCATTAGACCTCATTCATCACCAACTTAGATCTTTGATCTGCACATTTATATATCTACTTTCTCACCAAAATACGATCTTCAAATATTTCTCATCTAGGGTTTTTCTGCATCAACTTCAATCCATATCAGATTAGATCTCTTGCCTTGGATTGTGCACCTGCAATAAATGTGTAGTGTCCACCCTTGATTTGACTTATTTTGACTAGAGTTGAATTTTATATTATGCTTGATAGACTTATCTAGACTATATTTTGATGATTTGGATGATGATTACTCATGTGCTTCAATGATTTATGATTGATGTTAGACGCTATTGGATGGATTATTGATAGATTAGATTTATCATGGTTTTGATGATGATTATGATTATGCTAACCCTATTTCATGATTACATATGATGAGATGTTTATGAGATGTGTTTGACTATTGTTTGACTATCTTTGTGATAGAGACAATTCCACATCACTCGTTGCAAGTGGGATGTGTCATCGTGATTCTCTATCACTTGCTTGTTCTATATATGTATATGTATATGTGGTATTGTCATCTTGTGGTTGCAAGATTTTGTAGGTACAAGACATCGACTCCACCTGGCTTCACAGGTATGAGCGTGTCTTAGTTCCAATGACTTATGTGGTTTGGAGATGGCATGAGTTTCCCCTCACATACTCTAGGTCTAAGTTGTTCACTGTGAGTAGTCAGTATCTTGGTATAATTTGCCATGTCAGTTAGTAAGCTTGGTCTTTTGGTATCGTGAGTTCAGTTTATGCCGGTTGATTTACTTGTTTATGTTAGAGTAATTGTGGCTCTTGGTGTGTAGTTCTATATTTGGTAATGTTTATTTTAGTGTATTTAATTTATGAGTTTTGAATATTTAATTATTTGGTATTTAAATTTATTTGATAATAAATGTTTATTGATTTTATGATTATTTAATATTTGATAAGCCTTATTGTTGTTTAATATTTATTGAATATTTGTGATTTAATCTTTGATGGTATTTGATTATTTAATTATTTATTTGAATTTCTATGGTTTAATATTTAATTGACATCTTATATTTATTTGGTTCTTTAATTTATTTTATTAGCTTTTGGTTTATTTGATTTTAATCCCCATTTGGATTATTTGGTTCCCTTAGATTTATAGCTTATAGTTTCATTTGCATTTGGTTAGATAGGATGCCTATTAGGCGTAGAGATCATCATTGTGCTAGTCGCATGGGTACTCGGAGGAACCCTCACCCCAAGGTTTCTGAAGAGTCACACCATGAGGAACATGAGCAGGAGCAACCTAGAGATGATCTGATTCCATAGTTGGTGAATGTACTTCAGGAGCTTCTTGGTTGCCTAGACTAAGACAAGAGGAGAACTAGCAAGAGGGATCTTGTCATTTAGAGCATCAGGAGAGAGAGTGTTTGCGTTCTACTAGGAGGAGAATGGAGGTATTTCACGAGGCGCTTGTAGCTAGTCACATCAGAGATCTGAATAGGACTTATCCTCCTACCTTTGATGGCTTAGGCAGTGGCATGGAGGCAGAGACATGGTTATTGGACTTAGGTAGGTGTTTTTCTATGCATCAGTGTAGCAGTAACACCAAGGCGAGATGTGCAATTTTGCATCTTCGTGATTTTGCAATGACATGGTGGCACATGGAGGAACAAAAGTTGCATTTGATCATAGTGATGATATCATGGGAATTATTCTTGGAGCAATTTCCTACTAGATTTCTTTCAAATCATTGGAGGTAGAGGAAGGCCAATGAGTTCCATGATTTGAGATAGCATAGGATGATTGTGGAGTAGTATGAGTGCAGATTCTTTGAGCTTAGATAGTATGTTGGATATGCAGATGATGAGCTGATGTTGATTTGACACTTTGTTAGAGGTCTTGATGATCGTATTGGTGGAGAGGTTCGGATGCATGGACCTAAGACCTTAGAGGCAGCTATGGAGAAGGTGAGATTAGTAGAGGAGAATCTTTCATTAGCATCAGGAGGATGATTGGAGGACAAATAGTTAGTGCACTTGTTACAGGATCTACAGTTAGAGGATCACAACAATAGTCTTCAGGATATGCTAGGAGCCATACTTCTTCCTTCTGTAGTTGTGAACGGTTTAAGAAGAGGTTTTCTCAAGGGCAGAGCTTTGCTCGAGGTGCCAGATTTCAGGTTGATAGGAGTCACAATTGTCAGCGTGACAGGAGACCTACTCGTTCTCAGCCAACACAGATTTTATAGCCAGCTTCTAGTAGAGGCAGTGTTCAATAGTTGAGTAAAGCACTAGGTAGCAGAGTGTTTGTTAGGAGAGATTTCTTTGCATGTGGACAACTAGGTCACATTGTCATTCATTGTCCTCAACGTACTTCTCAGATATTAGGGCAGTAGAAGCCAACTACTTCTGAGCCTATAGTTGGAGATGCAAGAAGGTCTCATCATGTTTTTGCAGTGGTTGATAACCGTCAGGCTGAGAATTAGGCCACCATTGTAGAGACATTAGGTGTGATAGTTGGTATCTCTTGTTTAGTGTTATTTGATTCTGGGGCGTCAGACTCTTTTATTTCTCCTTTTCTAGTAGAGCGATGCAGTCTTGCTACAACAAAGCAAGATGATAGGTGGCAGGTAGAGTTATCTACGAGGTCCAATTGGTAGTGGATTCCCTTGTGCTCAATTGTCCTTTAGTTTTAGGAGATTACCGTACTTTTGTGGATCTTCGTGTTATGTCTTTGGGATCTTATTATGTGGTTCTTGGTATGGATTGGCTTGGATCTCACCAAGAATAGATAGATTGTAGAGGTAAGAGAGTGCAGTGGAAGGATGATAGTGGGAAGAGTGTGGAGATTGTAGGTATTCAAAGGTCTATCTCTCTTTGCATAATTTCTGCTATGCAGATGAAGAGGTATGCGCGTAAGGGTTGCTAGTTGTTTGCGGTTAGAATGAAGGATCTGGATGAGGGAGTTATCTGAGAGGATTTATTGCAGCAGCATCCTATTCTTCAAGAGTTTGCACATGTTTTTCCTAGTGAGATTCCAGGTATGGCCCCTCGGCAAGATATAGATTTCAGGATTGATTTAGTGCCAGGAGTTGAGCCTATTTCTAAAGCTCCCTATCGGATGACCATGCAAGAGTTGAATGAGTTGAGGGTTCAGTTGGAGGAGTTGTTGGTGAAGGGGTTTATTTGTCTTAGTGTGTCCCCTTGGGGTGCACCTATATTATTTGTAAAGAAGAAGGATGGATCTCTTTGATTATGCATTGATTATAGATAGCTTAATAAGGTGATGGTGAAGAATTGATATCCCTTGCCTTGGATAGATGATTTATTTGACTAGATTAAGGATGCCAAGGTCTTCTCTAAGATTGATCTTAAGTCTGGGTATCACCAGTTGAGGATTTAAGAGGCAGACATTCATCGTACAACTTTTTTGCACTAGATATGGTCATTATGAGTTCACAGTGGTACCTTTTGGTCTCACGAATGCACCTTCAGTTTTCATGAGCTTGATGAATGGTGTATTCAGGTTGTATTTGGATAGATTTGTATTAGTATTTCTGGATGATATTTTGATTTATTCAAGATCGGTTGAGGAGCATGAGGACCATGCGAGGCAGGTTTTGCAGTGTCTTAGGGAGAATCAGCTATACGCCAATTTGGCGAAGTGTGATTTCTTCCAGACAGAGGTGAGGTATCTTGGTCATGTTATTTATGGAGAGGGTACCGTAGTTGATCCCTCGAAGATTTAGGTGATTGTCGATTGGCCAACACCCACTAATGTGGGAGAGGTGCGTAGTTTCATGGGTTTAGCAAGATATTATTATAGATATGTTCAGGATTTCTCTAGGATAGCTCATCCTATCACTTCTCTTCAAAGATATGAAAGAAGTTTGTTTGGACAGAGCAGTGTGAGATAGCATTTCAGATCCTTAAGGAGCATTTGACTAGTGCACCTATTTTAGCAATGCCAGATCCTTTGGGGAATTTTTTGGTGTGCACAGATGCTTCTTTGGAAGGTCTAGGAGCAGTGTTGATGTAGGATGGTCGGGTGATTGCATATGAGTCACATAAACTTAAGAATCATGAGAAGAATTATCCCACCCATGATCTTGAGTTAGTGACAGTGGTTCATGCTTTAGTTAGATGGAGGCACTTCCTTCTTGGACATAGATTTGAGTTGCATAGTGATCATTACAGTTTATAGTATATCTTCACCTAGCCAAATTTGAATGCTAGATAGAGGCGTTGGATGGAATTATTATGTGAGTATGACTTTGAGGTGTGATATATTCAGGGTAAGGAGAATGTGGTAGCAGATGCATTGAGTCGTAGGAGGCATGAGATTTCAGCAATGTCTCTTAGTGTGGATTTGAGGAGCCATATTCTTAGTGCCCTTCCTTCAGATGTATGGTATCAAGAGATTATTGTAGAGGTTGCCCTAGGTAGAGCTCTTGAGGGTAGATATGCAAGTTACTCAATAGAATCAGATGGACTTCCTAGGCATTTGGGACGTATTTATGTTCCACCATCAGATGGTCTTTGAGATTTGATAGTGTCGGAGGCACATCGTGCACCTTACTTGGCACATCTAGGTGTCAAGAAGATGCACACAAATTTGAGACAGATATATCATTGTAGACACCTAAAAATGGTCAATGCTTGTGGAATCGTACTTTAACATTTGTGCATTGCCTTATTTTAGGGTTTTTGCATCGCATTAACATTTCTCCTATGTCACACACTTGGTCTTTATCATTTGTGAACATCGAGTCCTTCTTCTGCGTTCTTCATTTATCTCGCTCTCGAATTTGGTCTTGTCGACAATAATCTTTAGTCATGATTTTGGTCAATCTTATCCTATCGCATCTATGTGCGTGTTCATTTGTCATCATTTTGGACATCATCAATCCTAATTAGGGTTTTGTCCTCTTATCAAAATGTCATCATGCGATTGATAATTGTCAATGATTCTTGTCTTTTGATCAATTTGTCATCAATCTTGTCATCAATCTTGTCATCTTGTGATCTATTTTGTCATCGATCCTTGTCCTCTTTTCAATCTTATCATTTTGCGATCAATTTGTCATCGATCGTCGTCCTTCTCAATCATGTCAATTTGGATCAATTAGTCATTGTTCCTTGTCAATTGGCGCATTTATCAATCAAATCATTTATCAACATTGGTCTTTTATCAAGTCTAAATCATGATCAAATCGACCCTGCATCAATTATGTTTTGTCAAGACCTAATTGTCGTCCTTGCATTTCTAATTCATCTTCTAGGGTTTCATGATTTATTCATTTAACCTTGTTTGTCATTTCTCCCTCTAGGTTAAATAGTTTATTTATCCTAAGTCTTCTCATCGCAATTAAAAGTTCATTTAATTGGCTAACTAATTCATCCCTCTTTGTGAATTAATTAATAAATGAAAAATTGTTAATTAATTCACTTAATTCCTAATTTCCTAATTTTCTAATTTTCCTAATTTCCTATTTTCCAATTTTCTAATTTTTCTAATTTCTAATTCAATTTCCTCCTATTTTTCTCCTAATTCCATGGGAATGACATTTCAATTTGTCATAATTTGTCGTAATTGACAATCAATCTATTTTGACATAGAAATTTGTCATAATTTTTTCATGAATGATCAATCAATCAATTTTGCATAGAAAGTGCAAATTTGTCATAATTTGTCATAATTGACATTCTTGATTTGCAATTTCCATTTGAATCTCTTCATGCTAATTTGATCTTTTCTCCAATTTGTCTATAAATTGGATGATTTTCTTCAATCCCAACTAATCGCATTATCGAACTAATCACTTTTTCTAATCACTTTGTCGAATCAATCACACTTCGAGTATTCTTGCGCTACTATCTTGTCTACTTGCTTTCATCTCATGTGTATGCACTTGTAGGTGAGATCCACAAACAAAGCTATTTGAAGAAGAAAGAAGGACAATGGAGCCACATGAAGGAGACATTCAAGTCTGCATTTGGTTTGCTTAAGTTTTTAATCTTGAATGTTTTGCTTTCATATCTCTATTGGATATAATTAGGATTGTAATCATTGCATTTGAGCTTTTGTGATTGAGCTAGATTATTAATACTACTTGCTTTGATGATTTCCCAATTTCCTAGCTACAATCATTGGTCTGGTATGAGGAGAGATATTGCAGATTTTGTGGCATGTTGCCTAGAGTGTCAGCGAGTGAAGGCAGAGCATCAACATCCCGTAGGATTATTATAGTCACATTTGGTTCTAGGATGGAAATGGGATATTATATCTATGGATTTTATAGTTGGATTGCCCATGTCTTCACGCTGTCATGATGCTATTATGGTCGCTATAGACAGACTGACCAAAGTAGTGTACTTTTCTCTGATCAGGTCTTCGTATACAACAGCTATAGTAGCTCAAGTTTTCTTTGAGGGAGTTGTGAGGTTGCATGGTATCCCTTAGCAGATCATATTAGATTGTAATTCAGTGTTCACATCGGCATTTTGGACAACTCTTTAGCATGATTTGGGTACGCAGTTGAACTTTAGTTGAGCTTATCACCCTGAGACAGATGGACAGACAAAGAGGGTGAATCAAGTTTTGGAGGATATGTTGAGGATGTATGTGATGGATCAACAGTCTCGTTGGGAGGATTATCTGTATTTGGTTGAGTTTGCATACAATAATGTTACCATAACTCTATTGGTATGTCTCCTTATCATGTGTTATATGGTAGACTATGTTGCATGCCCTTGAGTTGGGACCGTTTAGAGGATAGAGTGTGTATTGGATCAGAGATGTTGCAGGATATGGAGGAGCAGGTGGCTCACATTAGAGAGAATTTGTTGGTCGATCAGGATAGACAAAAGAAATATGCAGATGCCCATCAAGTGGACAGGCATTTTTCTATTGGTGATAGGGTATTTTTGAGAGTTCGCCCGTGAAAGAGTCCGATCCATTACAGAAAAGGCTCTAAGTTGGCACCTTGGTTTGTTGGACCTTTCGAGATTTTGGAGCGGATTGGTCCTGTGGCTTATTTCCTTGCCTTTTTGCCTAGCTTGTCTCGCCTCCATGATGTCTTTCATGTTTCGATTTTGAGGTTATATCATCTTGATATTTCACATGTGTTGGATTGGAATGCTTTACAGGTCGAGGGTGCACAACTTTCTATGGAGCCCATGCACATTCTTCAACACAGAGTGATGTCCCTCAGAGGTCAGAGCGTAGAGTAGGTAAGGGTCCAGTGGGATCCGATTGATGATTCTTCAGCTACTTGGGAGGTTGTAGTGTGGATGAGAGATCTATATCCCTATTTGTTCTCAGGCTTCTAGGAGTAAGCCTAGGCAAAGCGGGGGGGGGGGGGGGGGAGAATGTAGTGTCCACCCTTGATTTGACTTATTTTGACTAGAGTTGACTTTTATATTATGCTTGATAGACTTATCTAGACTATATTTTGATGATTTAGATGATGATTACTCATGTGCTTCAATGATTTATGATTGATGTTAGATGCTATTGGACATATGCTATTTTGATTATCTATATGGATGTTGGTACTATCATGTTTGATCATCTGATTTGATGATATATGTACTTGATGGATTTTATATGCTCATTATGTGATGGATTATTGATAGATTAGATTTATCATGGTTTTGATGATGATTATGATTATGCTAACCCTACTTCATGATTACATATGATGAGATGTTGATGAGATGTGTTTGACTATTATTTGACTGTCTTCATGATAGAGATGATTCCACATCACTCATTGCGAGTGGGATGTGTCGTCGTGATTCTCTATCACTTGCTTGTTCTATATATGTATATGTATATGTGATATTGTCATCTTGTGGTTGTAGGATTTTGCAAGTACTAGACATCGACTCCACCTGGCTTCACAGGTCTGAGCGTGTATTAGTTCCAATTGCTTATGTGGTTCGGAGATGGCATGCGTTTCCCCTCACATACTCTAGGTCTAAGTTGTTCACCGTGAGTAGTCAGTATCTTGGCATAATTTGCCATGTTAGTTAGTAAGCTTGGTCTTTTGGTATTGTGAGTTCAATTTATGCTGGTTGATTTACTTGTTTATGTTAGAGTAATTATGTGGCTCTTGGTGTGTAGTTCTATATTTGGTAATGTTTATTTTAGTGTATTTAATTTATGAGTTTTGAATATTTAATTGTTTGGTATTTATATTTATTTGATAATAAATGTTTATTGATTTTATGATTATTTAATATTTGATAAGCCTTATTGCTGTTTAATATTTATTTAATATTTGTGATTTAATCTTTAATGGTATTTGATTATTTAATTATTTATTTGACTTTCTATGGCTTAATATTTAATTGATATCTTATATTTATTTGGTTCTTTAATTTATTTTATTAGCTTTTGGTTTATTTGATTTTAATCCCCATTTGGATTATTTATTTACATCTTATATTTATTTAATAGTTTGACTTTTATTCCTAAGTGGGGTGTATGAACACATTAAATTAAATAAAGAAATAAAACAATTCCACTTAGCTGGATAAGTATATTTTATTTATTTTACCTACTCTTCACTCTCATTGGTCGAATTCAAAATGGGTGAATAAATTATATTATATGGTGGGTTGGTAAAATATACTCCAATATGAAATATTTTAATTGGCCGAAATTGAGGCTAGGGTTTTGGATTATTGTTGCTTTTTATTTTCTTTCCCGTGAAGTTTTTCGGGTTGGTTTTTGCTCTTCTCTAGAAAAAATTTCAGCAAGCTTCTTTCTTGGTTTTGGTTTTCTTCTCTCTTGGATTTGGCTAGAGCTTGGATTGGACTTGGCTTGGCTTGTGGGAGCTCTTCTTCAACTTCATTTTCATTACTTCAAGTTGCATGTTGGAGTTCTTCACTTTATATTTTGTTTTCAATGGCTTCTCTGTGTATGCATTGTGTCTTCTTTGTTTTGGGCTTGGGTTGAAATAATATTATATGCTATAGTTTTATTATTGCTAAAAGGAAATATTTGGGGAGAAACTTTATAATATTTGGGTTTTGTATAGTTGCTGGAATATATGTTTTTGGTTTCCTGTGTATGGCATTTCACGACTCTGTGAGAAATGGTTATGAAGTTATTTGATTTAAATCTTGGTTTATCGATTGAGTTATTTTATTGTGTTTATACCCAAGTATTCCTTGTTTTTGGGAATTTCTTTTCATATGTTTTTTGAGCCCTTTCGTTAAGTCTATAATTTATTATTTTACTCGAAAGTGATCTGAGTTTTTTGTAAGTTTTTTGCAAAAGCGTTGTTTCTCCAAAAGTGTTGTTCTATATTGCATTTGCGCTTCTTTGTGCAGCATAAGCACTGTTTTAGGATGCGTAAGCATGAATCTGGAAACATAAGCATTGTTTCAGAATGCATATGCGCGATTCTGGAATGCAAAAGCGTTGTTCTGTGTTGCATTTGCACTGTTCTTTTTGGCAGAAGCGCTGTCATGCGGGGCAAAAGCGCTAACCTGTCTGTGTTTTGTATTTTCTAAGTTTTGGTCATTTTTGAAGTATTTTCCCATAATGATTTTTTTACGAGAGGCTTTATTTGAGGTCTGTCAGTATTTACCAATTTTGGGTTTGATAAGTTTTCATGCATTTGATGGCTTTGAGTATATTTGCTCCTCTACACCATTGTGTACATGTTAGACTCTCTTCCATGTGGATAGGCCATGGATGATTGAGATGTTTTCCATGCTGTTTTGGACCAGCAAGTGAGTAGGCCTTGCTATGATGTTATTATTTATTTTATGGCAGCATTTGATGGCTCGATATGCCTTTGTTATTGCTAGCCAAGAGGCTCATTTTGCTATATTGATGTTGTATATGTTGTTGTAGCCTTGTTTATGTTGTAAGAGTATGTGTGGAAGTGGTTGGCTTCTTTGAGTATTATTTTCATGTAATTATGTTGGTAGAGCCTCTTGTGATTTATTGTTGGGCCATGTTAGGAGGAGTGGGCTTCCTTGTGATGACTAGGGTCATGAGAGAAAGGCTTGCATGAGGTTCCTTGTAAGGATGCATGAAGTCTAGACCACCAGGGCAAATTGGAGTTTTTCATGATTTGTAAATAAGTGATAACCTAATAATTGATGGGTTTGGTAGTTAGATTAATTAATAAGATGATAAATTGAACTGTGCCTCATGTCTTAGTCCTAGGGAGGATGTTTTAGGATAAGCATGAGAAGGTTCTGAAGATGGTAAGTTAATCTCCCTTAGTCTCTCATAGGTTGAGATGGCTCCACATGTCCATCAGGCTAGTGCCTTGTGTTATTATGTTATTATGTTATGAGGATGGCATGTGATGACACTCCACTCCTACATGTGTTTTCCCTTATGATTTATGATTATGCTTGTTGGATGCATTTATGTCTTGATGAGTTTTATGCCTCTGGGAGTTCATTCTTGTTGTATGTACGAGTTCTTGCTTGAGAGTCCTTGTGTGGTTAGTATCCTTGATTATAGCTGCCAGCTTAGGTTTAGAGTATGTGTTGGGACCTTGTGTCATCTCCTAGCATGGGGGGTGGTTCCTTTGGTTCCACATGGTTAGGAGGTTGGTGCTTTTTATCCATTGGGATGTTCTCTTGGATTCTTCTTGCATGGATACAAATTCTTCTTCATGATGTATTATGGATGTACCTTGTAGTAGATTTATGTAATAGATAAAATGGAATGTATGTAATGTAATATCTTTGTATATAGTAGATGGAATCTCTTAGTATAAAGAGTTATGCTCATAATGTACTTAATGTATCCATATTTGTAAGATGAATTGTAGTTGGAGATTGGAATTTAGAGATATTATATTTGTACTATTGTAGAGATGTGATTTATGAATCATGGATATAAAGTGGAATATAGTTGGAATAAAATGGAATTTCTTTTTGGATTAGTTGTATTATCGCATGGAATGTTTATATGCTAGTTATAAGGTTAAATAATATTGAAAGAGGAATATTTGTAGATTAATAGGTGAATACGTTAGAAGATGTTAATTGGATCTAGTAAATAGGAATGATTCACATAGATGCATTGGTAGAAAGGAAAATATGCATATCATGAGGAATAAGTAATGTTGTAGGTTGCATGTCTCATGGTTAAAGAATCAGAATATGATGCATTAATGAAGGTGAAATATACCTATTGTGTGTGTAGTATGTTATGGTGGAAATGAATAAAGTAATAATGTTAAAGTACCCTAGAGAAAGATTATTGATGTTGTGTTATTTCTTCTTGCGTTATTTGATGAAATGAGCAATGATGTATGTTCATATTGGTTAATTGGTTAATGAATGTAAATAGATAGAGATATTATATGTTGCATTAATTGTTATTAGATGTTAATTAAGAAAAAAATGATCTCCATTTGCATATTATTGTTGTTTCTTTAGGGTTTTTTGGCGGGCATTACAAAATGAATTTCCCTACCACAAGATCTTCTTTGCACGCTCTTGCATCTTCCAGAACATTCCATCTATCAATCAAATCTGCTTATGTTGAACACATTAAATGCAGTTTCTTCTTTCTTCTGCTCGACAAAATGGTGTCCAGATCACTGCTCAAAGAGATCTGATCACATGTTAGTTAATCACCTTGAGCCACACACATGCCTGCAACAGATCCACCATTTCCACATTTTATATTTAATGTTGACCTATTTCAATCTTGTCAACACCTACCTTATTTAATATGCCAACTCTTCATTCATCTACCTCTACATGTTAGGTTTTCTACTTTGCCACCTGGAATCCACATGTCATCTCTATCAACATCCAACTCAGTTGAGTGTGCCGATTAAGGATCAGTCACTGACCAAACCTACAACCAATGTATACCTACTAGTTCATCTTACCCCACTGGTTATACATTAACTGGTTAACCTTCGTGCCATGATCTTCTTTGTTCTACTAGTTAGGTCATGTTATCTTGGACCGAACTTGCCAAACCACAACACATGCCTAGAGTGAGTCACTATGCACATCTCCATCTGATGAGAGTCCTTCACTTTGTCTCTTTTTTAGCTTACCATTTTCCTTACCTATTGGTTGACACAACACATCAACAAAATCCAATGCAGACCTTCTAGCATACTGGTAGATATGTTTATCGATTGACGATACTCCTTCCTGTATATCGGTAACACCCATGAGAACACCATGCCAACACTATTCAACTATCTCCAACTATGGTAGCATCAATCTATATTTGCATCCTAGTATGAAACCATGTCTGTAAATGCTAAGCCTTTCCTTTCTTCTACATTAGCCTGGACATCATTTCAACCGGTTTTGCCAAAGTGGCAACCACATCACTTCTTATCCTTCCTTTTCTTGTCTCGGTAGCTCATCATGCCTTCTCTTGTTGATCCTATTCATATCTTTTCTCTCATATACTAGAGGCTTTCTCATGATTCACTTTGGTCATCTGGTATAAGCCTTCAACCACCTGCCTTCAACTTCTTTGACTGTCTTATCCTAGAGGGTTATGATGTATTCCATGCATGTTATGAGATAAGCTAAGCAATGCCACCAACCTATAGGAGTAGATATATAGTTGCACTCAATCTACTAATCTCCCAGTGAGAATGGATCTTTGACACCTGTCGACCAACAACTGGTGGGAGCTGGTTGACATTACATTGTTGTCTTTGCTTCTGGTATTACACTAATATGACTTTCTTGACATTAAGTAGATACATCTTCAATCAGACATATGACCTGGTAGACTTACCATTTGTCTTCCTTTCTATCTTGAGGTAGCATAATTTATGTCAGCGTTCTCTTCATTTGGTGACAACATCTTCATCCGGTGGGAGTCCTGCTGGTTGACATCAAACTTGCATACTGGTTGCTTGCACATTCTTCATTAGTTCAACCTTGCTGACTTAATGGTTGACAAAAACACAATGCCTACATATTACTCACTTGTTGACAACTGGTTGACAACACATTATTCACTGGTTGACAACACATTGCCAACACATTAATCACCGACTGACAACACATTGCCAACACATTACTCACCGGTTGAGAACACATTGCCAACACATTACTCACTGGTTGACATTCCATACCGGTCTCCAATACTTACTCACTGGTTAACCCCAACTTGTATACCAAGGAACATACCAGCTGACATACCATACCAGTTGACATCAATGACAAAAAAATGCCAACAATCTCCCCCTTTGGCATTGATGTCAACACTTACTTTATTCACAACTGAGGTCTCTCTCCCCCATTGACAACAATGAGAAAGGGCTCAAGGCAGTTTTCTAAGTTCACCCCATTTGCAGGTAACTCTCCCCCTTTTTGAATGAGGGTGCAAGTGCATTTCACTTAGCTACCAGTCAGAGTATCTATTCTCCCCCTTTGGAACCAATGACAAAGGGCTCAAACACCAAATTCTTTCCTCCTTTTGATTACCAAAAATTCTGCCAGCCTGCAAATTTAATAGACAACTTCTCCAAATCTCAAACTTGCCGATACTACAATAAAAATGCCTAATCTCCCTCTGTGTTCAACATATGTTCCAAGAGTAAAAAATTGAATGGCTATGAACTCCCCTTGAACCATAGATCTCAGATCCTAAACTAGAGCTCCAATTTGCACCTTGTGCCAGTAGAGCTGAGCATATATGATCTACAGATGATCTTCCACTACAATGATATACATCACAATCTTGTGACATAATCTTGCATGACCATAATGCCAAATCACATCAACAACATGTCAACTACCAAACCAATTAAATCATAATGATACATGCACATATTGTTGGTTACTGAACTAACACATTTTCATTCAAGACTTCACCAATATCACTTAATCTATAATTTCATCAGTTGAAGCCACAAGAGTCACTACAATGATCCTACAATACATTGAATTAGATAATCTGCAACTTTGGTTAACCTTATACCAAAACAATATTTCCACTGGGACACTTTATCCGCTAAACTCCATCTTTCAGAGTTAAATGCCTCTACTACAATTTTGCAGTTTAAACCATCCATTGACACTTGTAGCAATAATCCATCTCAAATCTTCCTTATATTGGTAGCAACATGTCATTACATTTTTCCTTTTCAAATTTGGGGGTGAATAATGTGATCAATAGGTAGCTCCCCCTAAGGGCCTGCATCTCCTTCAAGCCTTAAGAGACATCACCTATGCATTGAATGTAGAGTGCCTGCCCATGGTCATATTCTCTTGCTTCTTTCTCCATACTTTCTTGATCTCTCTCCTTTTCTCACTTGAATTCTTTGGAGTAGTATTAATTTTCGTTTGCTGAATATACCTTGCTCTAAAAAATTTTGCACTATGAACAAAGGTTTTGCAATAGTAACATACTATGTTCATGCCAACTATATGTTCATGGGTATTTTATTAACTTGACTTTCTTCTCTTCTCTTGATCATGTTATTGTATCCAAGTACCAGAATAAATAGATTTCTTGATCTTGTAGGAACACTTCTCCTTTTGTTGCATGGAGGTCTTTGATTCTCATATTCTCTATAACTACATCCATATTAGCATGACTGTTACACAGGCTGCCATATGACTAAAAATTCTTCTTTCTACATTCATGACTTCTATGGCCAAATCCATCAAATTGATAACATATGACATTTACATTTCTTGGAATAGCTGAAGAATTCTTTTTTACATAACTAAGTGAAGGCATACGCATGTTTCTACATTTTGACATCTTATGCTCATATGCATTACGTCTTTGACAAAGTAAATTGCTATTCCTAGGAAAAACATTTTGTCTATTCCTAGACCTATTTTTACATTCATTTTCTTTATGGCCATATCCTTTGCATGAAAGATAGTAACCATAGAAGGAGGGCTTATAACTTGCAAATTTGTTTTGCCAAACATGTGGTGATCTTGCAAGCTTGTTTTCTCCATTTCTACTTTTTCGAGGATTGACCTTGAGTTGTTCAATTTCTACAGTCCTTTCATCTGATCCCTTCTTTCTCCACACTTGTTTTCTCTTGTGATAAACACAATCTCTTTGTCTTCTACCGATAGAAGGTCTTTGAGGTTGTCTTCTTATGTTCTCATTTCTGATGAAGCCTTCTTCTCTCAACTTTTCTTTCCCTTTTGGATCAACATTGTCCCTTTTTGTAGCAACAACCTTCTTTTTCATGTTTTCAACATATGTGTTAGATCTATCTTCTTTCTAGGAGCACTCCTAATTGTAAAGGTTTGTTTATCACCATTTTCACTTGAGGAGACATACAAAATTTCTTTGATAGAGATATCCTTTCTTGCGGAGTATTTACCGACATCACATCCAATTCCTCTGGTATCCTTGGAGTGTCTTTGTTTATTCAATATTTTATCCAAGGCTTCAATGCTTCTATCATATTGGATGCTCACCTTGAGCTCATCTTGGAACTTCTCAAGGTCTTTCCTGAGATTCTCCATTTCTTCTTTCAGCTTCTGACACTCTTTATCCTTGGCCTCTAGCTCTGATTTTGTTTCTTCATTGATCTTCTTGGCATCTTCTAGTTGAGTTTTTAGTTCTAAAATACATTCCTTAGATTCTTGAAGACATTTGTTCAACCAGTCTTTTTCTTCAGTAGCAACCTTTTTACATCTTTTGTATTCTTTTCTTACTCTGTTAAGTTCCTCAAGTGCACTTACAAGTTCACCTTCAATATCTACTACAACTTCAACTTCATTTTCCTCTTCTTCATCACTCCCAAACATATATCTTGCCGGTAGGATTGATCTCTGTTATCATTTTTTGATGTGTGCATCTAAATTTGTGTCTCTTGAGACATGAGGAGATGATTTTCCTCTTCATCATTGCTACATTAGCTGATTGATCTATATTTATCATCTGTATATTCATGTGTTCTATTTCTCTTCTTGCTCACACAATCCAGTTTCATAGTGCTAGGTTCATTTCCATAGAGCTTCTTCAATCTATCCCATATGCTCTTTGCAGATTTACATCTCTTGACTTTTGAAGATACTATATCAGATAATCCACTTAGGATAGCCTTCATTGCTTCAACATTGCATTCATAGTTTCTCATAGCATTGGAATCATTTGGAGGACATGCAGGGACAAAGTATCCATTCTTGACAAACATCCAAACATCATAGCTTAAAGAGGATAGGTACACTTCCATTCTACAACTCCAAATAGAATAGTTTGAACTATCAAACACTAGAGTAGGGATTGACTCAAATTTAATCATTGTGTTCAGACTCTAGAATCTACCCTATCTAGAGAAAGATTATTTAATAGGGAACCTAGGCTTTGATACCAATTGTAGAACACAAGATACCACTGAGAGGGGGGTGAATCAGTGCTTATAAACAACCTTAATCCTTTTAATCCTAAAAAATGTGTACCAATGTGCAATTCCAAGACTAAGGGAGTATACCAGTAAGATAAAAGAAATGATAAAAAAGAAAGCACACACAAAGACACATCACACAACACCGATTATATGAGGAAAACCCAAAGTGAGAAAAACCTCGGTGAGAAATGCTGCTAGAGTCTACTGCTCCAATCTAGCCTCACAATGAAACAACAATTTTATAAAGTTTAGGGCACCAACCCATGGAGAACTAACCCCTAATGATTTATGGGCACGAACCTAAAGGAGCACCAACCCCTAATTATTTATGGTCACCAACCCAAAGGAGCACCAACTCCTGCACCGAGAACCAACTTAGTGAAATACAATGAATTATAGAATCAATATAAGATAAGCACCTTGTTACAAATGAGTTTGGTAACCTCTGTATACACTTCACCCTGCTGATTTAAGTCTTCTCTATTTCTATGGTTCTCATCACTTCTAGTTCTATTCACTCTTCCTGATTCCTCTTCTTCTCATCCTCAGCCTCGCCTAACATCTTCTCACTCTCTCTCTACCTCATTCATTCACTTTTGTTGACTTACTGGTTCAGATTCTGCTGGTTAGATGAACTGTTGGATTGTGTAATTGGTTATTGGTTACTCTTTGCCTTACCAATTAAATCCCTCTTACCGGTTCATCTATCAACATTCAGTCACTTTAGTATTTTGTGATGAACTCTCAGATAGATTACCTCTCTGCTTGCACATTCACACTCTCTTCTCAGGCATTCAATTTCTAGCATCCGACCTCCTTCATCACCAACTTAGATCTTTGATCTGCACATTTATATATCTACTTTCTCGCCAAAATGTGATCTTCAAATATTTCCCATCTAGGGTTTTTCTACATCGACTTCAATCCATATTAGATCGGATCTCTTGCCTTGGATCGTGCACCTGCAATAAATGAATTTCCCTTCCACAAGATCTTCTTTGCATGCTATTGCATCTATCAAAACATTCCATCTGTCAATTGAATCTGCTTCTATTGAACACATAAAATGCAGTTGCTTCCTTCTTTTGTTTGACAAAATGATGTCCAGATCACTGCTCGAAGAGATCTGATCAAATGTTAGTTAATCATCTCGAGCCACACACATGCCTGCAACAGATCCACCATTTCTGTGTTTTTAATTTAATTTCAACCTTTTTTAATCTTGTTGACACCTACCTTATTCAATATGCCAAATATTCATTCATCGACTTCTACATGTTAGGTTTTCTACTTTGCCACCTAGAAGCCACGTGTCATCTCTATTGGCATCCAACTCAGTTGAGTGTGTCAGTTCAAGATTAGTCATCGACCAAACCTACAACTGGTGTATACGTAGGTTCATCTTACTCCACTGGTTAGACATTAATTGGTTAACCTTCATGCCATGCTCTTCTCTGTTTTTCCAGTTAGGTCATGTTATCTTGGACCGAACTTTCCAAACCACAACACATTCCTAGAGTGAGTCACTATGCACATCTCCATCTGATGAGAGTCCTTCACTTTGTCTCTTTGTTAGCTTATCAGTTTCCTTACCTATTGGTTGATACAAAACATCAACAAAATCCAATGCAGACCTTCTAGCATATCGGTAGATATGTTTACCGGTTGGCAATACTCTTGCTTGTATACCGGTAACACCCATGAGAACACCATGCCAACAATCTTGAACTATCTCCAACTGTGGTAACACCAATTTGTATCTGCATCCCGGTATGAAATCATGTCTTAAAATGCTAAGCCTTTCCTTTCTTCTACATTATCCCAAACATCATCTCATCTAGTTTTGCCAAAGTGGCAACCACATCATTTCTTATCCTTCCTTTTCTATCCCGATAGCTCATCATGCCTTCTCTTGTTGATCTAGTTCATATCTTTGGTTTCATATACCAGAGGCTTTCTCATGATTCACTTTGGTCATCCGGTATAAGCCTTCAACCACCTACCTTTAACTTATTTGACTGTATTATCCCAGAGTGTTATGATGTATTCCATGCATTTTCTGAGATAAGATAAGCATTGCCACCAACCAATAGAAGTAGACAAAGAGTTGCACTCAATCTGCCAATCTCCTGGTGAGAGTGGATCTTTGACACCTGTCGGCAAACAAATGGTGGGAACTGATTGACATTACATTTCTCTCTCTACTTCTGGTATTGTACTAATATGACTTTACTGACATTAAACAGATACATCTTCAACCAGACATATGAACTGGTAGACTTCCCATTTGTCTTCCTTTCTATCTTGAGGCAACACAATTTATGTCAGTCTTCTCTTCATTCGGTGACAATATCTTCATCTGGTGGGAGTCCTACTGGTTGACATCAAACTTGCATACTGATTTCCTGTACATTCTTCATTAGTTCGACCTTTCTGGCTTACTGGTTGACAACAACACAATGCCAACACATTACTCACCGGTTGACAACACATTGCCAACACATTACTCACTGGTTGACATTCCATACTAGTCTCCAATACTTACTCACTGATTAACCCCAACTTGTATACTAAGGAATGTACCAATTGACATCCCATACTGGTTGAAATCAATGACAACACAATGCCAACAAGAAAGCAATCATCTTGGATGAAATGAAAAGAGACAATGAGACCATAATGGGATTTTAATGAGATGGGATTTTGATCAATGATTCGATGAAATTGGAGGATTTTGGTTGTTAGACAGCTTGGATAATCAGTGAACAAATGAGAGGGGGGAGGGGTGAATCAGTTGTTAACATATTATAAAAATTTAAGCATTAAAACCTTATTACCGAAATATATACACCAAATATTGGAATAGAAAATATAACAGTTAAGTACAAATATAAACCACAGAACATTTACCAACCATCCACAAAGATAACACCAAGATTTATACGTGGAAAACTCGGTAAAGGGAGAAACCAGGGTGGGAAGCCTACCCACAGTTAGATAATACCTCTGCAGTAAGTATGTGATTACAAAAGAGGGGCCTGCACATGCAGGAAGGCCAACAACCTAGAGTGCATTGCTCATCATAAAAGGAGCCTCACTAACTACAAAAAAAATCCAGACTACAATCTGGAAAGAAGAGTGAACCGCAAGAATAGCATGTCCTATGCCTGAATATAGTTTCGGTTAAGCTTAGTACCATAGGTCTTAAACCTCTTTCACCAACCCAATTCGATCACCTATGATCGACCAAAACTTCTCCATATGAATACAACCTTATTCGCACATAGATAATCGCATATCCCATAAACTCATGAATATGCCAATGATCTGCAAAGAGATCATACATCATATTTATACCAACCTAGTACCTAAACAATTAGGTTGGCCACCTAAAAGATAATACAAAAAATTCATAACATAAATCCACAATCTAATGATCATCGGCCTAAGACCGAAACAACATAATCCAATCAATAGATCCAATTGGTAACACATTGGGATCATCCACCAATACATTAAATAAACTACTCCATAACCTAGCTAAATAAGATAGCATTAGGTCCAGACCCAAATCCAACACCACCGATCAACAAGAACATGAACAAGATAACCATCAACACCTCAAAAGCCATCTAGAAGCCGCTCCAAAACCACTTATCACGTGCATCAAAAGATCTTCAACAAATCTCTACTAGTAAAACCCTTACCAGTGCCCAAAATGCTTACTAGAACAAATGATAGCTCTTGAGATCAAATCCTGAACCAACTGATCATGATACACATCTGAATAGCATGAATGATAGATCCAAACCAATTCCACAAATGAAAGCATAGCAGAGTATACAGGATCAATATCATAATCCAACCACTCTACCAAAACCTACTAGAAACCAGTAAACAACCAAAACAACTGGTGTTTCTATCAATGATAAAACATCAATGCAACAAATAATCAATTCCTCCAATTTGCCAGCAATTTCCCCCTTTGGCATTGATGGCAACATTAGATGTGAAAAACATCCAAGTGCCAGGAAATACCAAACAAGTCTCCCCCAAAGGAAGACAACCAACAATCTCCCATAAGATGATATTACAATGAATTTAACAAACTCCCCCTATGAATGATATCCCCGTTAAGCTCTAATTTTCACATATATCTCTCCCCCTTTGACATCAATGCCAAATATCTAACATAAACATCAAGGAAAAATCATAAATCCACTAAACCACATAAATGACTACTCCCCCTGAGTAGTAGCACCAACAAATCAATCCAAAATGAATAGTAGCTCTATAAATGCATACCAGACTGATGCCAATCAACATCACTTAGGTTTCTACTGGAGGGGTAGAAACCCTTAATTTGTCTATGAAGTACTCAAATGATTCCTTAGGCAAAGGTTTAGTGAAGATATCTTCAATATGCTCTTTAGTGTTCACATAAACCAATTTGACTTCATTTTCTTTCACCTTCTCCTTCAAGAAGTTGTACTTGGTAGATATGTGCTTTGTCTTAGAATAAAATACCACATTCTTTGATATTTCAATAGCAATAAAGTTATCGCAGTGAATAACTACCGATTTATTATAATCCACCCTTATATCCTTCAACATTTTCTTCATCCATAGAACTTGTGTATAGTTAGTAGTAGCAACAACATACTCAACTTCACCAGTAGATAAAGAGGTACATGACTGCTTCTTGTTGATCCATGAAACAAGTTTCTTTCCAACAAAGAAAGATCCACTGGATGTTCTCTTCCGGTCATCAACATCTCCAGCCCAATCTGCATCTGTATATTTACATAGTGTAAAATCATCATTTTTAGGATACCACAAACCATATTCAGTTGTTCCTTGCAAACCTGAAAATCCTTTTCATTGCACTCTCATGATTCTCTCTAGGATCACTTTGATATCTTGATACAATACAAACTACATTCATTATATTTGGTCCATTCTGAGTCAGATATAACAAACCTTCAATCATAGACTTGTACCTTATAGGATTTACCGGTACCGATGCATCTATCTTAGTCAATTTCTCATTTGTAACCATAGGAGTACCAACCGGTTTAGAATTTTCCATACCAAATTTTGTCAACAACTCTCTAGCATGCTTAGTTTGACAGATGAAAATACCTTAATTAGTTTGAGTAATATGCAAATCTAAGAAAAAATTCATTACCCCAATCATATACATCTCAAATTCATTCTTCATATTATCAAAGAATTTCATACATAACTTAACCTCACCTCCAAAAATAATATCATCAACAAATACTTCAACAATAAATATGTCATCATTAGTGATCTTATAATATAAATTATTGTTAGCATTACCTTTAGTAAAACCAAGCTTCAAAAGATATTTATCCAATCTTGCATACCAAGCTCTAGGGGCTTGTTTCAATATATATAAAGCTTTCCTTAACCTGCAAACCATGTTTTTGTCGTCTAAAAGTGAAAATCCATCAGGCTTCTCAATGTAAATTTCCTCTTCAAGATCTCCATTTAGAAATGCACACTTAACATCCATCTGATAAACCTTGTAGTTCTTATGGGCAACATAAGCAATAAATAATCTCACAACTTCAATCCTAGCTATCAGAGCAAAAGTCTCATCATAATCAATTCCTTCCTTCTGAGAATATCCTTTACAAATCAATCTAGCCTTATTCCTTACAACTTGTCCATCTTCATTCAATTTATTCCTAAAATCCCATATAGTCCCAATAACATTCTTACTTTTAGGTCGGGGAACTAAAGTCCATGTGTTATTCTTTTCTATCTGATCTAATTTCTTTTCCATAGCTTTTATCCAACATTCATCTTTACATGCTTCAATTACTGATGCTGGTTCAATTTGAGAAATTAAACATACCTCGTCAGTTGCCAACCTTCTTCTTTTCATCACTCCTTTTTCCTTGTCTCCAATGATCTGATCTTCTGAATGATTTAACCTAACATATTTAGGAGTCTTCTAATTTTCTATTCCTAAACTCTAATCTTTAGTTATTGTTGAATTTTCTAATACTTCTGGAGTAACTGGTTCAACATTCTATTTCAGTGTAGGTGCTACCGGTTTAGTTATAATCACTTCCAATGTCAATTCTCTTTCATAAGTTCTGTTTTGATTTCTGTCCAGCTCATCCACCTTGACATTAGTGCTCTCCATAATTCTTTGCAATCTTTTTTAATAACATCTATATGCTTTTCTTTCATTAGAATAACCAAGAAATATCTCGTCATCACATCTAGGATCAAACTTTCCAATGGAATCATCTCTTTTGATATAGCATTTACTACCAAGATTCTTAAATACTTAACTATAGGTGTATGACCAAACCATAACTCATAAGGTGTCTTGCCAGTGTCTCCTATGATATGAACTCTATTGAATGTGTATATCGCCATGCTCACAGCTTTTCTCTAGTAGATATGAGGTATATTAGCTTCCATCATCATAGTTCTAGCTGCATCCAAGATAGTTTTGTTCTTCCTTTCCACAACTCCATTTTGTTGAGGTGTCCAGGGTGCAGATAACTATCTTGTTATCGCATTCTTTTCACAATAACTATTAAATTCACCGGATGTGAATTCTCCACCTTGATTAGAGTTTAAACATTTAATCTTTAATCCTGTCTCTGTCTCAACTTTAGCTTTAAAGATTTTAAACTATTCGATCATTCTAGAATAGTCATCAATGATTAGCATAAAATATCTATCACCCTAAATTTTTTTGATTCTAGCAGTACCACACAAATCAGTATGAATAAGATCAAGAACATCATTAGATTTATCTTGTATACTCTTAAAATAAGTTCTAACTTGCTTTCCCATTTGACATTCCTTACATACCGGATTATAGGGCTTCACAATCTTAGGTATATCTCTAACTACCTTAGTAGAATTTATCTTTACAATACAATCACAATTCACATGACACAACCTCTTATGCCATAACCAAGTCTCATCAATTTGTGCAATCAAACATGTCTTCTCACCGGAGTTCAAATAAAAGATGTTACCTATAGTCTGAGTACCGGTTGCAATCTCCAATCTAGATTTGTTGATAATCTTGTATTTTCCATCCTTGAACTGTAACTCAAATCCCTTATCCACCAACTATCCTACACTCAAAAGATTATGCCTTAAACCTTCAACATAATAAACATTATCAGTATCATGCTTACCATCCAATGATATAGTTCCTCTTCCCTTGATCATGCATGTTTTGTCATCTCCAAATCTAACTAGACCACCATCAAATTCTTGCAAAGATAGAAGCTTCCTTTTATCTCCAGTCATATGATATGAACATCCACCATCTATCACCTATTCATTATGTCTTCAAATTTAGTAGAAAGGGCCTTTTCTTTAGGTACCAGATCATCTTCCTTGATAGCCAAGAATACCCATTCCTTTCCATTCCTCGATCCACTAGATGAATCTTGTGTCGGTTCATCTTCAGAATTAGTCACACCTTCTTCATCCGCATAGTACCATGATTTGTCTTTGTTCCTCTTGTACTTATTCTTGTTTAGATAATCATGGTTAGGCCTAAAATATCTTCTAACTCTTTCCTCAAATCTTGAATTCCTTTTAGGATATCTAGATGCAAAATGACCTATCTTATTACATTAGAAACATTTAAAAGGTGATTTTCCTTCATGCTTACTTCCTACCAGACCTTTAGGTACTCTTCTAGCAAATAGGGCTTCAATTTGCTCAAACTCTTCATCTTCTTTCTTCATTTCCTCCAGTTCCTTAGAATATAAGACTTTCCAATCACTCTTGCCAGTACATGATGCTGATGCATGAAAAGCAGGTTCAGATTTTGCAACTCCAAAAGAACCAAATTCCTCAAGCTTAAAAGCAGATAACTTCCCAACCAAGGTATCTCTATTAACAAAGGTGTTTTCCACTATTCTCAACTCATTAATTGTAGTAGCCTTCATCTTATAAGATGGTGGCAAAGCTCTCAATACTTTAGAAACTATTTCATCTTCGCTTAGAGATCCACTACAAGACTGCATTCCTAGAAAAAATTCATTTATTGTCTCCATAAAGCAGTAATCCTTTCATCTTCTTCAATCTTTAGGCTCTCATATCTCACCTAGTAACCATCAAGTTTAGCAATTTTAACAGTAGGGTTACCTTCATTCAGAGTCTCCAATTTATCCCATATAGCCTTTGCAGTTGATTTGTCGGTTAATCCCATAACTTGCTGACCAGAAAGTGCACACAAAAGGGCTTCTCTATCTCTACAATCATTTTGAATGTCCTTATCCAATCTTTCAGGAGGAGGATTTCCAGATGGCGGATTATAAGGTATATATCCTTTCTCAGTGATCTCCCAAATCTCCTTGCCAAGACATCTCAGATGAGTCTCCATCGGAATCTTCCATACTATGTAATTTGTTCCATCAAGCCTTGGAATTTCTCTCCAGAAAACAACTACAGATAAACTTGAACTATTAGATGCCATAGGATCTTTCTCAAGCAGTTAAGCTTCTGCAGAGAGGACTAGGCTCTGATACCAATTGTTAGACAACTTGGATAACCGGTGAAGAACTCAGAGGGGGGGTGAATCAGTTGTTAACAGATTATAGAACTTTAAGCATTAAAACCTTATTATCAGAATACATAAACCAAATACCAGAATAGCACATATAGCGGTTAAGCACAAATATAAACCACATAACATTTACCAACCATCCAAAAAAGATAACACCAATATTTGTACGTGGGAAGCTCGCTAAAAGGGAAAAACCATGGTGGGAAGCCTACCCACAGTCAGATACTACTTATGTAGTAAGTATGTGATTACTAAAGAGGGGCTTGCACATGCAAGAAGGCCAATAGCCTAGAGTGCACTGCTCATTACAAAAGGAGCCTCACTGACTACAAAATAAATCCAGACTACAATCTAGAAAGAAGAGTGAACTGCAAGAATAACATCTCCTATGCCTGAATATAGTTTTGGTTAAGATCAGTACCATAGGTCTTAAACCTCTTTCACCAACCCAATTCAATCACCTATGATTGACCAAAACTTCTGCATATGATTACAACCTTATTCACACATATAATTGCATATCCCATAAACCCATAAATATGCCCATGATCTACAAAGAGACCTTACATAATATTTATACCAACCCGGGATGTAAACTATTAGGTCGGCCACCTAAAAGGTAATACAATAAATTCATAACATAAACCCGCAATCCAATGATCAACCAAGTCAACCTAACACCAAAACAACATAATCCAATCAATAAATCCAACCGGTAATGCCTTGGCATCATTCACCAACACGTTATATAAAATGGTCCATAACCTAACTAAATAAGATAGCATTAGGTCCGGACCCAAATCCAACACCACCGATCAATAGGAACATGAACAAGATAACTATCAACACCCCGAAAGCCATCTAGAAGCCGCACCAACACCACTTATCACGTGCATCAAAAGATCTTCAACAAATCTCTACTAGTAAAACCCTTACCGATGATCAAAAGGCTTACTTGAACAAATGATATCTCCTGAGTCATCAAATCCCAAACCAACTGATCATGATACACATCTGAATAACATGAATGATAGATCGAAACCAATTCCACAAACTGAAGCATACCAGAGTATACCAGGTCAATATCATAATCCAACTGCTCTACCGGAACCTACCGTAAACCAGTAAACAACCAAAACAACTGGTGTTGCCATCAATCAAAAAACATCAATGCAACACATAATCAATTCCTCCAATTTGCCAACATTGGTAACTTCATTTTGCTTCATTTTAGGGCTTCTTCCTTCATGCTTTGGACTATTTTCTTGGCAAGTGTTCAATTATAATTATGGGGCATGAGTTTGGATATGGATGGGGATTTTAGATGGACTCAACATTTTGGCATAATGGTAATGGATTTTCAATAGGATTCTCAAGAGTGGGTTTGATTGACAATAGAGTTCATGATGATGTTTAGTCTAAGATTTCTTGATTGTTGATTGGATTTTTGGAAAGAATTAGACTATAGTGGAATTAATGATTATCCATTGCCGATAGCCCTTGGAGGTCATCTTTATAAATTTCGGATATGGTGTTTTTATTGGATAAGTTGTTCAATAGAGATGATGTGATTGTTGCTGCAAAGATTTAGGGGATTAAAGAATGGAGGGAGGCTAATTGTGAGCAAGATTATTCAACACAACCCATAATAGAATCATATGAAGTGGGTATATTATGGCTACCAATGTTGTTAATGGGATTATTTTGGGATGAGCCATTTCTAGATATGGATGGATGAATTTAACCATGCTAGGGGTATGTATCTTAATATATACTTAATTTATCATTCATTTAATTATGGATAATATTGATGATTATATATGGATGAATTGGTGGGATGATCTTCAATGGTGATGCCACCTTGGTCAAATTTTCTTTTTATGAATTAGGGGTTTTATGATCTTTAACCTTATGGTATTCACAAGATTCATTATCTTTTCACCATGAGGGCTTGAATTGAGGTTCATAATATTGTTTTTCTTTAGGATTCTTGATGAGATTATTCTGGACCAATTTTCTAATGTAAGAAAGTTGAGTAGTAGAACAACTTCCTACACTAATCTTGAGAGGAGGGTAATGCAAAAACTTTTACAAATCTTTAAAACAGTTGCAAAAAACAAAATATTTATAATAACATTCAAACCATAACACAATGATTTATATGGGGAAAACCCTTTCGGGAGATAAACCCCACACTCCAAAAGCTTCCCAATATATTATTCAGCAATCAAAATAGATTAAATTATACTTGTAGAGAAAGCTCTTCATAGGAGTACCACTAATCAGAGTTTCAAAGGTAACTCAATAGCCATAAGACTCTTACACAACTTCTATCTCACACACCTCATAAATAGGAGATATAATATAAGAAACCATCAAAATGTTATTACAAAACCATGGGCTAAAACCACCCAATAAGGTATAGCTGACCTTATCTCCCTTCTAGATTCCCTATGATATGTTACAACACACATCAAAATGTGTCCCTCCCTTTTACAACTCAATTATGCGTCTGATATATTTTATATTTCCCATTTCAAGAGTACAAACTTCTAGAGGCCATAACTTGAGAATCGTGTGTCTGATTGGCAAACCGTTTAAAGCGTCGAAAAGCTCGTAAAGTGCTCTATTGACTTTTAAATGGCTATTCCATTTATGCCTACTTTTTAGGGAATTTTGGGGCCTCTAAAGTCCTCAAAATCAAATTTAAACCTTTCATTGGACCCCTCCAAAATAAAAAAATTTAATATCATCAAAACTAGCTGTGATCTTGCGACATAACTTTACTAGAATGCTTATCTAGCCAACCAAAAACTTCAGGGAGAATTTTGCACCATTTCGTGCTCAAAAGAAAAATTACTATAAATAGTAACCTCATGTAAATGCAAGGTTGAGACACCATTTTCCCAACAAATCTCCCACTTGTCGAACACCTTGCAAGAGAAAAGGGAGTATCGACATAATAAATCAATTGCTAGGGGCCATGAGGCCCATAGAATCTGAACACCATCTAAAATTCTCTATGCTCATAGCCTTAGTTAAAGAATCTACAACATTCATTAAAGTTTCTACCTTAACTAGCTTCACCTTGCCATCTTTGACCATATCTCTGACAAAATGATACTGAACATCAATGTGCTTGGTCTGGGCATGAAATGTCGGGTTCTTAGCTAGGGAGATCGCACTCTGACTGTCACAATATATAATCACTGCTCCTTGTTTTATTCTAATGTCTGGACACAGTCTCTTATGAAATATGGCTTCTTTACAAGCATGAGTAGCTACCATATACTCTGCTTTAGTAGTGGACAAAGCAACCACATCTTATCTCTTACTCATCCAGCTAATTGTACCACCAAATAAAGTAGACACATAAGCATTGGTGGATATTCTACTATCAATATCACCTGCCCAGTCTAAATCCACATAACCATAAATATCAAGGGAAATCATGTTTCCAACTGAATTACTATGATAACACAAAGAATACTCTGAGGCACCCTTCAAATATCTAAAGACTCTTTTGACTGCATCCCAATGAACTCTACCAGGATTAGACATATATCTGGATAGAACTCCCACTGCTTGGGCAATGTCTGGTCTAGTACAGATGATAGCATACATCAAACTTCCAACTGCACTTTGGTAAGGCACTATGCTCATGTATTCCATCTCTGATTGGGATGTAGGACAATCTACAACATATAATTTCATTCCAGCTGTAAAAGGAACACACAATGGTCTACAATCCTGCATGTTGAACCTCTGTAACACTGAATTCATATACTTACTCTAGCCTAGACATAGCTTTTTGTTTACTCTATCTCTTTTAATTTCCATCCCAAGAATGTGTTTTTCTGCACCGAGATCTTTCATTTCAAATTTAGCAGTGAGTTGAGAGTTTAGTTCTGAAATCATACCTTTCCCTTTACCAATGAATAACATATCATCAACATAGAATGCAATGTATAGGAAAGCATCACCATCAAATTATAATAAACACAGTGATCTGATTTAGAATTCTCAAATCCCAAACTCAACACATATGTATCAAATTTTTGGTACCACATCCTAGGACTTTGTTTGAGGCCATACAGGGATTTCTTTAATTTATAGACCAAATTACTTTTACCTTTCACCACATAGTGCTTCGACTGTGTCTTATAGATATCCTCCTCCAAATCATCATGAAGGAAATCAATTTTCACATCCATTTGCTCAACCTCTAAATCATAACCAGAAAAAATAGAATGCAAAAATCTAATGGATGTCATTTTGGTAACATGAGAAAATATCTCAACCATAATCAACACCCTCAACCTGAGAGTAGCCTTTTGCAACCAGCCTTGTTTTATACTTCTTAATGCTCCCGTATTAACCAATCTTTTTCTTGAACACCCATTTGCAACCAACAGGCTTCAATCCTTCAAGCAATGGTACAAGATCCCATGTATCATTCTTTTTCAAAGCTACCATTTCTTCTTCCATAACAATCTTTTAGGATTCTGCATCATTCATACCTAATGCATCTTCTATAGATTTCAGTTCATCCACATTAGTATTCAAATAAAAAATACATCACCAATCATCAGTTGAATACCTTTTAGGTGGTTGTCCATGTCTTGTAGACCTTCGAACAAGATGAGTTGGAGGTTCTTCCTCCTCTTCTGAAGATTCAGAGCTAGACAATCTCTCCTCAACTTTTGGCCTATCTAGGGGTCTCGATTCAACTCTTTTAGGTGTGGAAGAGAATTGAATCACATATTCCCTTTTAGGTTGTTCTGGTTGCAATGTAACAGAAGGAGACTTAATTTCTCTAAAAATAACACTTCTACTATGAATTAACTTTTGTTCAACAGGGTCCCAAAGATTTTATCCTTTCACACCATAACTGTACCCGATGAAGATACATTTCACAACCTTGTTCTCTAGCCTTGTTCGCTTCTCCTTTGGAACATGTGCATATGCCTCCCAACCAAAAACTCTAAGATGTCTCAATCAAGTCTTGTGACCCGACCATGCTTCCATAGGAATTTTATCAACAAGAGATAATGTAGAAGACCTGTTAATCAGGTAGCAAGCAGTGGCAACCATTTCACCCCAAAACTTTTGTTCTAGACTAGCACCACTCAACATACTCCTAGCCTTCTCCACCAGTTTCCTGTTCATTCTTTCTGCAACTCCATTCTACTATGGAGAATATAGAGTTGTCTTTAGTCTGTTAATGCCACAGTCTTTACACAATCTATCAAAATCATTAGAGCAAAATTCATCGCCATTATCACTCCTCAAACTTTTAATTTTCTTTCCAGTCTACAACTCAACCATTACTTTAAATTCTTTAAATCAACTGAAAAATTCAGATTTACTCTTTAGAAAATATACCCATATCCTTCTACTAAAATCATCAATAAATGAAACATAATATGTGGATTTTCCAATCAAAGGAACATCTACATGACCAAACACATCATAATGAATAAGATCCAAAACACCACAAGTTTTATGAGAACTTGAGTAAAACTGAACGTGGTTTTGTTTTCCATAAATGCAATGCTCACATAAATCAAAGTCAAGATTACAATCATTCAAACCTTCAACAATATTTTTATTTTTCAAGGTCCTTAGACCCTTTTCTCCAATGTGGCCAAGACTTTGGTGCCATAACATAGTCTTCTCTACAGGTAACTTTGATTTAGAAGAAAGAGAACCCTTAGGTACCTAAAAGCCATTTCCATTTGCTGAAAGTGAAACCCTCAAATCTTCCACATATTTGTTTTTTATAGAAGTGTTATTACACTCAACAGTGTATGTGTCTATCTTATACAAAGTGCCAAACCTGATGCCTCTATAAATTACCATAGCACTCTTAATCATCTTACATCCTGCTTCAGAAAAGACTACCTGCACACCTGCATCTATCAATTTTCTCATAGATAAGAGATTTTGTTTTAAACCAGGGATATGCAGGACACCAATAATCCTTTTTATTCTACCATCAGAAAACTTGATGCTAACTTTACCTTGACCAACAATGTCTAAATGTGAATCATCACCCAAGTACACCTTACCTCCATTAAATTCTTGATATTCAAAAAAACCAATCTCTATTGGCAATCATATGAAAAGATGCACCTGAGTAGATTAACTAGGCATCATTACCTGCACGAGTCACCAAAGCTCCAATAAATGCATCACCACCTTCCTTCTCAGACTTAGAATCAGAATAAATCTTCTTCTTTTTCTTCTTCTTTTCTTCTTTGCAGTCCTGATAGATGTGACCTGGTTTACTACAATTCCAACAAATGACTTTGGACTTTCCAGGAGATTTTTATCTCCCTCTCATTTTGGACTTATCATCCTTCTCATTCTTCTTTCCTTTCTCCTTAGGTCTTCCACAAACAATTAGGGCTTCCTTCAAACTATGGGATACCTTCCTTCACATCTCTTCACTAAGTAGGGCACCCACCACATCTTTAGACTTCAAAACAACAGAAGTACTACCGATAGCCATAATAAGAGAATCCCACGAATCAGGAAAATAAGAAAGCAAGATTTGGCATTTCTCCTCTTGGTTCATATTAACACCAACAAATACTAATTGAGCTAGCAACATATTAAATGCTTCCAGGTGGTCTGCAACTCATCCAACCTCTTCCATCTTCAAGGAATACAATTTCTTCCTAAATAAAATATGATTTAATAAATATTTCGCTTGATACATTTCACCAAGCTTATGCCATAGTTTCTTTGCAGTATTTTCTTCATGGACATTGATCAGTTTAAAGTCTACCAGACATAGTTTGATCAGACCCTTGGCTTTTTAGTCCATAACATCATACCGAGCCATCACAGTAGGATCCGAGGGCCTTTGGAAATTCACACCGACAACATCTCATAGATCTCAATCTATTAGTAGATCTTCCATCTTTATGTTCCACATCTCGAAATTTGTTGCATTAAATTTCTCCACCTCTATTTTCCCTGATGAACTTGCCATCTAAAAATTCTTGCAAAAAGATAAAAAAGTGTCTTCTGGACAAGCTCCCACTCAAATCTAGATTAGTTAAAAAAACCCAACAAACCACAACTGAAAACAAAGGTGATCAAGCTCTGATACCACTTGTAAGGAAGTTAAGTAGTAGAACAACTTCCTACACTAATATTGAGAAGAGCGTAATGCAAAAATTTTAACAGATCTTTACAACAGTTACAAAAAATAGAAATAGATATAATAACACTCATACCATAACAAAAATGATTTACGTGGGGAAAATCCTTTCAAGAGAAAAACCGCACACTCCAAAAGACATCCAATATATTATTCAACAATCAAAATATATTATAATATACTCATAGAGTAAGCTCTTCATAGGAGTACCACTAATCAGAGATTCAGGGGTAACTCAATAGCCATAAGACTCTTACACATAACCTCTATCTCACGCACCTCATATATAGGAGATATAATACAAGAAACTGTCAAACGGTATTACAAAACCATGGGCTAAAACCACCCAATAAGGTGTAGCTAACCTTATCTCCCTTCTAGATGCCTTATGACATGTTACAACACACATCAAGACATGTTCCTCCCTTTTACAACTCATTTATGTGTCTGATGTATTTTATATATCCTATTTCAAGAGTACAAACTTTCGGAGGCCATAACTTGAGATCCGTGTGTCTGATTGAAAAACTATTTGAATCACCAAAAAGCTTGCAAAGTGATCTATTGACTTGTAAATGGCTATGCCATTTATGCCCACATTTTAGGGCATTTTGGGGCTTCTAAATTCCTCAAAATCAAATTTAAACCTTTCATTGGACCCCTCCAAAATGGAAAATTTAATATCTTCAAAACTAGCTGTGATCTTGCGACGTAACTTTATCAGAATGCTTATCTAGCCAACCAAAAGCTTCAGGGAGAATTTCGCACCATTTCATGCTCAAATGAAAACTTACCTTAAATAGTAACCTCATGCAAATGCAAGGTTGAGACACCATTTTCCCAACTTCTAAGGGTTGATTTGTTTGGTTCACTTGAGGATTGCATTTATGTATCCAATTAGTGTTATATCTATGTGGTCCTCTAGGAATGATTTGGTGTTGCATAAGTCAATCAGAGATTTAATAGTAAGCAATAATTTTTTTTCTAACTCATGAATAATTTGTACCATGTTGGTGATGTTAGAACCATTTAATAGCCCAACCTCATAATTTTGAAGGGAAGGGTTATCTTAAAGTATTTATCATTGTAAGAAACTTGAAGGCAAGCTACACAAAAAGTTTTGTTTGTATTTGACAAATTTGGGCATTTTGAAATTGTTAGTAAATGGTATCATGGGGATAGATCTATAAAAAGGATATGGATATATGTGTTCAAACATATATTACTTCTTGGCACATCCCACTTTAATTTCTACTATTTTCTTTTCTAAGATTTGGATTTATTGTGCCAAGTTAGGTGTAGGTAAGAAGGTGGGGATGTTGATGGGTGTTTGTGACACAAAAGATAATTGGTTTTGTGGGATGGATGAGGATATATTCAGATTGACTATAGGAATGGATGTTTTGATATGATTATATGAGATGGATGATTGGTGATAGGTTTTTGAAAAGTCTGTTCAATGTCCCGACAACTGAGAGGGGGGTGAATCTGTTGTCAATTAAACTTTTTAATTCTTTCACAAATCTAGTATAACCAACTAATTGATTAGTTAACTTGAAAAGATGTAATCATGAAAGAACACACATACACAAGGAACACCAGATATGATGTGGAAAACCCAAGAAGGGAAAAACCATAGAGAATGTTAGTTCTCAATATATAACACCTATTAGGGTGACACCAGTTAAGGTGATTTTTACAAAGGTGGCTCATTTCCGGATGGCTTACTGCTTAAAAAGACCTAGCTATCACTAACTTCTATGTTGAAACTACCTTCGGTGCCTAACAACAATCTACACACCTTCACACAACGTCTTACATCAAACATCAATCGAATTTAGATTTTCAATCTCGCGTATCTTCCATACCTCATTCATTATGATCATCCTTTACTTATACCATCCTCCTAACTAAATAGCCTTTCAAGTAAACCAAAAATAATTTGAAATCGGTCTACACTAAACATTCCTATGGTGGAAAAGAATGAGAAGTGGATGGAATCACAACACACTTCATTAGTCACGTCAACATGTTACACATCCACCACAAATACTGTAGCCAAAACAAGATTCATACTCTACACAAATGTCATTATAAAATCTCTAATTCTAGATTAGACCAGACCCAAAATAATACTTAACTTAGAAAAACAAGAATGGAACCAAGATAAAAATGAATCTAAGAAATCAACACCATATCCAGAAAACAAAGAAATTTGAATCACAAAAAACACTATCAATCACCAGTCGGCATTGAACACCACTCAGAGTACCAAGTAGCTCGAGAAACATATTGAGGATCACCAACTTAGAAAACCAATATTAGTATGGTGTGTTGACATTAATGACAACCATATCAGTACCATCACTATCACATTTGTAGCAATCTCCCCATTTGTCATTGATGGCAACATCCATCAACAACAAACAAAAAAAATCACTTTTTGTAACTCTGCAACTCTATCTACATCATCATTTCTCTGCAACTCTCCCCCTTTGACCTCAAGGACAAAGGGTGGACACATTCCCCCCTATTAAACTTACTCTTCTTCCCCTAAGAGGAATCCCTCAAGCATTAGTCCAAACAAGAATGTTCATGCAATTCACTGGACTAATGTACATCAGTTCAAACTAGGAAGGGGTAATACCCCTAACTTCTATTGGAGATACTCAAAAGTAATTTTACACAACACCTTTGTGAAGATATTCACAATCTTCTCTTTCATAGGTACATACTCAACCCAACTTCATTATCCAACACCTTTTTCCTCAAGAAGTGACACTGAATAGATATATGCTTTGTTTTGGAATGTAGTACTAGATTCTTAGAAATGTTTATTGCACTGATGTCATCATGCATGATTGAGATGGGTTCATCAAACAACACACTAATAACCTTCAAATTCAGTTTCATCCAAAATACCTGTGTGCAGTATGAAGATTCTGCAATGTATTCAACTTCAATAGTGGATAGAGACACAAAATATTGCTTCTTACTTGACCAAGCAACTAACCGAGAGCCAAGGAAAAATGCTCCACCACTTGTACTTTTTCTTATCATCAACACTTCCTACCTAATCTACATCTTTATAAGCTGTCAAAGTGAAATTTGAATTTTTGGGATACCATATTCCAAACTCTTCTATTCCCTTCAAATATTTGAAGATTCTTTTTATTGTAACAACATGTGATTCTTCTGGTTCTTGTTGAAATCTAGCTACTAAACAAACAACATACACGATATCCAGTCTGGTTGCAGTCAGATATAAAAGTCCTCCAATCATTGATCTTTACTTACTTGCATCAACCTTAAGAGATTTATTATCTTTTTTTAACTTGCATCTGATTGTCATAGGTGTACACATCAATTTATAATTCTCCAACCCAAACTTCTTCAACAATTCTTTGACATATTTAGACTCAGAAATGAAAATTTCTTTTCTATCCGGATTCACTTGCAATCCAAGAAAGAAATTTAACTCACCGAACATGGACATCTCAAATTCCTTTTGCATCTCACTAGAAAACCTTCTGCACATGCCATAATTTCCTCCAAATATTATGTCATCTACATAAACTACAACAATAAAGATTTTACCTAAATCAATTTTGAAATAAAGATTACTATTAGCAGATTCCTTTTGAAAACCTTGAACAATCAAATACTTATCTAGCCTTCCATACCAAGGTCTATGAGTTTGTTTCAATCCATACAAATCTTTCTTCAATCTGCGCACAATATCTGGATCATCTCTCAACTCAATATTAACTTCTTTCAATTCTCCATTCAAAAATGTTGTTTTTACATCCATCTGATAAACTTTGAAATCCTTAAAAGCTGCAAAGGCCAAGAACATCCTAATAGCTTCCATTCAAGTAGCTGGGGCATATATTTCCTCAAAGTTAGTGCCTTCAACCTGAGTATAACCCTTGCAAACCAACCTTTCTTTATTTCTTATATCCTTTCCATCTTCATCTAGCTTGTTCATTCCAATTACATTTTTATCTGCTAGTCTATGTACAAATTCCCATGTCTTGTTTTTCTCGATCTGGTCTAGTTCTTCTCTCATTACCTTCATCCAACTTTGATCATTGTAAGCTTCTTCTATTGACTTCGATTCAGTCTCAAAAAGTAAACATAACAAAACTTGTTCTTGAGCCTCCTTGTGATAATTCCTCTATTTTGGTCTCCAACAATCTGATCCTCAGAGTGATTCCTCTATACATACCTCGAGGTCCTTGATGTAGTTGTTGGAGCATCTCAAGTTTCATTTCCTTTTCTTCTTCTTTATTTTCCTCTTCCCTTCTTTTGTCAAAGGACATCTAATTCACATCCAGCTAATTTATCAGTGTATTTAGTGTTAGACAGTTCAAATAACTGGAAGACAACTGAGAGGGGGGGGGGGGGTGAATCAGTTGTGACTAGATTACCAGAACACATAAGATCAATAACAGAATATACCAATTAAGCACAAGCAACAATTAGAGAATAAATACCATCCACAAGTCACCAAGATTTGTATGTGGAAAACTTGGTAAAGGGATAAACTACGATGGGAAGCCTACCCACTATAGGATACTACTTCTATAGTAAGTTTGTGATTACAAATTGAGGGGCCTACACTTGCAGGAAGGCCAACAGCCTAGAGCACACTACTCATTACAAAAGATGTCTCATTGACTACATAAAAATATAGACTACAATCCAGAAGGAAGAATGAGCTTCAATAATAGCATCTCCTATGCCTGAGTATAGTTTCGGTTAAGCTCAATATCAAAGGACTTAATCCTCTTGCATAAACCCATCTTGATCACCTATGATCTACCAAATCCTCTACATGAATGATTATTACACTATTCACTTGCACACATCCTTACATGATCCACAATGAGATCTTACATCATATATATAGAAACCCTCAACCATAAACAATAAGGTCGACCATCAGATAATAAAGTAGTTACATAATTACAAAACATGTTGGCCTGAGACCAAACAAATAATATCCAACCCATAAGACATCCTAGAAACACATCGAGAAGATCAAACAATACGTTACATTAAGCTGGTCCATAACCTAGATAGTACTAGACCCAATTTAGGTCCACACATGCTAAAGCAATGATCCCAATCAGCCAAGTTGAACATGATCACCTTCAACATCCTGAATCCTTACTAGAAGCCACACCAACACCACTTATGCATAACATCAAAAGATCTTCAACAAAGCTCTACTGGTGAAACCCTCACTGGATCAACAAACCAAGCTTACCAACATATAAGATAGCATCCAATAACCAAATCAAAACCAACTGATTGAACATGTATTTGAGTAGCATTAATAGCAGCTCTAAGCCAATTCCATAAGCCAAAACATATCAGAGTATATCAGATCAACATGATCTTATCCAAGTAGAGACCAAACAACCTACTGGGACCAAAAGGATATCGGTAAACAACCAAAATAGATAGTGTTGACATCAATGAAAAAACATCAATGCAACACATAATCAATTCCTCCAAATGGCCAACAATCTCCCCCTTTGGCATTGATGGCAACACTAGATGTGAAAAACATCCAAGTGCCAAGAAATGCCAAACAAATCTCCCACACAAGAATATAGCAATGAAGTTCTGATCCATACCCTCCTTGTAAATGATATCACATTTAAGTTCTACAAATTTCTCCCCCTAATGTATATAACTCCTTAAGTTTTTCACATGAATATCTCTCCCCCTTTGACATCAATGCCATAGATCTGGCATAAATATCAAAGCAAAATCATAAACCACTGAATCATAAGACTGTCTGCTCCCCCTGAGTAGTAGCATCACCACAACAATCCAGAATGAATAATATCTCTGATAATGCATACTGGACTAATGCCAAATAGCATCAATCAGTTTTTTGCTGGAGGGGCAAAAACCCTAATCTGTCTCTGAGGTACTCAAATTATTCTTTAGGCAAAGGTTTAGTGAAGATGTCTGCAATCTTCTCTTTAGTGTTCACATAAACCAATCTAACTTCATTTTTTGCCACCTTTTCCTTCAAAAAGTTATACTTGATAGATATGTGATTTGTCTTAGAGTGAAATATCAAATTCTTTGATATGTCTATAGCAGCAGAATTATCATAGTGAATAACTACTGGTCCATTGCAATGTACTTTTATGTCCTTAAACATTTGCTTCATCCATAGAACTTGTGTACAGTTAGTAGTAGCAACAACATACTCAGCTTCAACAGTAGATAAACAAGTACATGATTGTTTCTTGCCGATCCATGAAATAAGTTTCTTTCCAAGAAAGAAAGGACCACCGAATGTACTTTTCCGGTCATCAACATCACCTACCCAATCTGCATCTATATATGCACATAAAGTAAAGTCATTATCTTTAGGGTACCACAAACCATATTCAGATGTTCCTTGTAAGTATCTAAAAATCCTTTTCACTGCACTCTCATGATTTTCTCTAGGATCACTTTGATATCTTAATGCAATGCAAACAACATTCATTATATCTGGTCTAGTCTGAGTCAAATATAACAAACCTCCAATCATAGACTTGTATCTTGTAGGATTTACCAATGCTGATTCATCTTTCTTTGTCAATTTCTCACTTGTAACCATAGGAGTACTAACTAGTTTAGAATTATCCATACCAAATTTCTTCAACATCTCTCTAGCATACTTAGTTTGACAGATGAAAATACCTTTATTAGTCCGAGTAATCTGCAAACCTAAGAAAAATTTCATTTCCCCAATCATCGACATTTCAAATTCATTCTCCATATTGCTAGAAAATTCCATGCACAACTTATCTTCACCTTCAAAAATGATGTCATCAACAAAGACCTCAATAATTAGTATATCATCATCAGTGACTTTATAATATAGATTATTGTCAGCATTACCTTTAGTGAAACCAAGCTTTACAAGGTATTTGTCCAACCTTGCATACCAAGCTCTAGGTGCCTATTTCAATCCATATAAGGATTTCTTTAACTTGCAAACCATGTTTTTATCATCTGAAAGTGAAAAACCATCAGGTTTCTCAATATAAACTTCCTCATCAAGATCCCCATCCAGAAAAGCACACTTAACATCCATCTGAGAAACCTTGTAGTTTTTATGTGCAGTATAGGCAATAAATAATCTTAGAGCTTCAATCCTAGCTACAGGTGCAAAAGTTTCACCATAATCAATTCCTTCCTTGAGAATATCCTTTACAAACCAATCTAGCTTTGTTCCTCACAAATTTTCCATCTTCATTTAATTTATTCCTAAAGACCCATTTAGTTCCAATAACATTCTTATTTTTAGGTCGGGTTACTAAAGTCCATGTGTTATTCTTTTCTATTTAATCTAATTCTTCTTCCATATCTTTCATCTGACATGCTTTAGTTATTGATACCGGCTAAACTTGAGAAATTAAACATACCTCATTAGCTGCCAATATTCTTCTTGTCATCACTGCATTTTTTTTATCCCCAACGATTTGATCTTCTGAATGATTCAACCTTACATACCTAGGAGTCTTCTGACTCTCTGTTCCTCTTTCCCATTCTTCAGTTACTGTTGAATTTTCTGATATTGCTGGAGTAACTAGTTCAACATTCTGTTCTAGTAAAGGTGTTATTAGTTCAGTTATGATCATTTCCACTGCCGGTTCTTTCTCATAAATTCTTTTTTGACTTCTATTCAGCTCATCCACCTTGACATTAGCGCTCTCCATAATTCTCTGCAATCTTTTGTTATAACATCTATATGCTTTGCTTTCATTAGAATAACCAAGAAATATTCCTTCATCACATCTAGGATCAAACCTTCCAATGAAATCATCTCTCTTGATATAACATTTACTACCAAAGATTCTGAAATAATTAATTGTAGGTGTATTGCCAAACCATAATTCATAAGGTGTCTTACCGATTTCTCCTCTGATATGAACTCCATTGAATGTATAAACTGTTGTGCTCACTGCCTCTCTCTAGTAGATATGAGGTATATTATCTTCCATCATCATGGTTCTAGCAACATCCAAGATAGTTCTATTCTTTCTTTCCACAATTCTATTCTGCTGAGGTGTCTGGGGAGCAAAAAATTGTCTCCTTATGCCATACTTCTCACAAAATTTATTAAACTCATCGGATGTGAATTCTCCACCATGATTTGACCTTAAGCACTTAATCTTCAATCCTATCTTAGTTTCAACTTTAGCTTTAAATATTTTAAACTTTTCAGAACCCTCAGATTTTTCCCTTAGAAAAATAACCCACAACATTCTATAATAATCATCAATGATTAGCATAAAATATCTATCACCTTGAAATTTTTTGATTCTAGCAGGACCACACAAATCAGTATGAATAAGATCAAGAACATCATTAAATTTTTCTTTTATACTCTTAAAATAGGTTCTTACCTATTTTCCCATTTGACATTCTTTACATACCAGATTATAGGGCTTCACAATCTTAGGTATATCTCTAACTGCCTTAGTTGAACTTATCTTTACCATGCAATCAAAATTCACGTTGCATAGCCTTCAATGCCAAAGCCAAATCTCATCAATTTGTGCAATCAAACATGTCTTCTCATCAGAATTCAAATGAAATATATTACCTTTTGTCTGAGTACTGGTTGCAATCTCCAATCCAGATCTATTAATGATTTTGCATTTTCCATCCTTGAATTGTAATTGAAAACCCTTATCCACCAATTGTCCTACGCTCAAAAGATTATGCCTTAAAACTTCAACATAATAAACATTATCAATATTTTTCTTACCATCTAATGATATAGCTCCTTTTCCTTTGATCATGAATTCTTTTTCATCTCCAAATCTAACCATATGGCCATCAAATTCTTGCAAAGATAGAAAATTCCTTTTATCTCCAGTCATATGATGTGAACATCTACTATCAATTTCCCATTCATCCTTATCTTCAATTTTAATAGCCAGGGCCTTTTCTTTAGGTACATTCTCTTCCAGTGCTGGATCATCTTCCTTGATATGCAGGAACATCCATTCCTTTCCATTGGTGGAACCACTAGCAGAGTCTTGTGCCAGTTCATCATTAGAATCAGTCACACCTTCCTCATCCATAAAGTAACATGATTTATCTCTATTTTTCCTATACTTATGCTTGTTCTGATATCCATGGTTAGGCTTAAAAGATCTTCTAGCTCTTTCTTCAAATATTGAATTCCTTTCAGGACATCTAGGTGCAAAATGACCTATCTTATTACATGCAAAAAATTTAAAAGGTGGTTTTCCTTCATACTTACTTCCTACCGGTGCTTTAGGTACTCTTCTAGAAAATAGGGTTTCAAGTTGCTTAAATTATTCATCTTCCCTCTTCATATCATCCAATTCCTTTGCATACAAATCTTTCCAATCTTGTTTGCCAGTTGATGATGTAAATGCATGAAAAACAGGTTCAAACTTCACAGCTCCAGAAGGTCCAAATTCTTCAAGCTCAAAAGTAGATAATTTCCCAGCCAAGGTATCCCTATTGACATAAGTATTAGACATTGTTCTCAATTCATTAATTGTAGTAGCCTTCATCTTATAAGTTAGTGGTAAAGCTCTCAAAACTTTAAAAGCTATTTCATCTTCACTTAGAGATCCACCACAACATTGAATTCCCATGACTATTTCATTTACCCTTTCCATGAATGCAGTAATCCTTTCATCTTTTTCCATCTTCAAATTTTCATATCTCACCTGGTAACCATCAAGTTTAGTAATCTTAATAGTAGGGTCACCTTCATTTAGAGTCTCCAACTTTCCCCATATAGATTTTGTTGATGATTTGTCAGTCAATCCCATTATTTTTTGATCAGAAAGTGCACACAAGAGGGCTTCTCTAGCTCTACAATAATTCTCAAGCTCCTTATCCAAGTTTTCTGAAGGAGGATTGCTAGATACCAGATTAAAAGGTGTAACACCATTCTCAATGATCTCCCAAATTTCCTTACCAAGACATCTCAGATGAGTCTCCGTCCAAATCTTCCATACTATGTAATTTGTTCCTTCAAGCCTAGGAATTTCTCTTCGAAAGACAACAATAGATGAACTAGATGAACTTGAATTGTTAGATGCCATAGGATCTTCCTCAAGTGGTTAAGCTTCTACAGAGAGGACTAGAGCTCTGATACCAATTCTTAGACAATTCAAATAAACATAAGACAACTGAGAGGGGGGTGAATCAGTTGTCACCAAATTACCAGAACCTTAAGAAATTAAAAATTTAATACTGGAACATATAAGATCAATACCGGAATGCATAGATCAATTACTGAAATAGCAGATATACCAATTAAGCACAAGAAACAATTAGAGAATAAATACCATCCACAAGACACCAAGATTTGTACATGGAAAACCCGGTAAAGGGAAAAACTACGGTGGGAAACCTACCCACAGTTAGATAATACTTCTGTAGTAAGTATGTGATTACAAAATTGAGTGGCCTACACTTGCAGGAAGGCCAATAGCCTAGAGCACATTGCTCATTACAAAAGGAGTCTCACTGACTACATAAAAATCCAGACTACAATCCGGAAGGAAGAATTAACTGCAATAATAGAATCTCCTATGCCTGAGTATAGTTCTGGTTAAGCTCAATACTAGAGGATTTATTCCTCTTGCATAAACCCAAATCGATCACCTATGATCGACCAAATCCTCTACATGAATAATTATTACATTATTCACTTGCACACATCCTTACATGATCTAAAATGAGATCTTACATCATATATATACAAACCCTTGACCATAAACAATAAGGTCGGCCATCAGACAATAAAGCAATTACATAATTACAAAACATGTTAGCCTAAGACCGAAGAAATAATATCCATCCCATAAGACATCCTAGAAACATATTGAGAAGATCAAACAACACATTACATTAAGCCAATCCATAACCTAGATAGTATGAGACCCATTTTAGGTCCACACATGCTAAAGCAATGATCCCAATCAGCCAAGTCAAAAACAATCACCATCAACATCCTGAATCCTTACTAGAAGCCGCACCAACACCACTTATGCATAACATCAAAAGATCTTCAACAAAGCTCTGCCAGTGAAACCCTCATTGGATCAACAAACCAAGCTTACCAGCATATAAGATAACATCCGATCACCAAATCAAAACCAACTAATTGAACATGTATCTGAGTAGCATGAATAGAAGATCTAAACCAATTCAATAAGCCAAAACATACCATATACTGGATCAACATGATATTATCCAACTGGAAACAAAACAACCTACCGGGACCAAAAGGATACCACTAAACAGCCAAAACATTTAGTGTTAACATCAACGAAAAAACATCAATGCAACATATAATCAATTCCTCCAAATGGCCAACATTTAGAAATGTCTTCATCAACCTTCACATTTTCACTTTCAAAAATTTTTTTTAGCCTTTTATTTTAACATCGGTATGCCTTACTCCCTGTAGAGTATCTTAGGAATATGCCTTTATCTTCTTTGCAGTCAAAATTTACAAGATTATCTTCATCTCTTCGGATATAATATTTGTTTCCAGATACCTTGAAATACTTCACTGTTGAAATCCTTCCATGCCATAGTTTGTATGATGTCTTCCCATATCTTTTCTGAAATAAAATTCTATTAAGGGTGTATACTATTGTGTGTATAGCTTCTCTCCAATAAACCTCTGGTAGTGCTACTCCTTTGATCATCATTTTGGCTTCCTTTTGTATAGTTTAATTCATTCTTTGCACTACACCATTCTGATGTGGTGTCCTAGGGGCAGATAATTGTCTTCTAGTTCTATGTTTCTCACAAAAATTGTTAAACTCATCAGAAATAAATTCTCCTCCTCTATCAAATCTCAAACACTTAATTCTTCTATCAACTTAATTCTCAACTCTTGCCTTGAATATCTTGAATTTTTCTAATGCTTCTAATTTTTCTTTTAAAAATGCAACCCATGTCCTTCTAGAATGATCATAAATTAAGAGCATGAAATACTTCTCACCTTGTATATTCCTTGTCTTGTTAGGACCACATAAGTATAAGCTAAGTATAATCCTTGGAAACCAACCTGGCTTTGTTTCTTATAACCTTTTCATCTTCATCTAGCTTATTCTGGAATACCCACTTTGTTCCAATTACATTTTTATATGTCGGTCTGTGTACAAATTCCCATGTCTTATTTTCTCAATTTGGTCTAGCTCTTCCCTCATTGTCTTCATCCAATTTTGATCATTGCAAGCTTCTTCTACTGACTTCAGTTCAGTCTCAGAAAGTAAACATAACAAAACTTGTTCTTGTGCTGCCTTACTTCTTATGATAATTCCTTTGTTCTTGCCTCCAATAATATGATCCTCAGAGTGATTCCTCTGTACATACCTCAGGGTCCTTGATGTAGCTACCAGAGCATCTTGAGTTTCATTTTCATTTTTTTCTTCTTTATTTTTATCTTCCCTTCTTCTATCAAAGGACTCATCTAATTCATATCCTGCTAGTTTATCAGTGTCTTTAGAAATGTCTTCATCAACCTTCACATTTTTATTTTCAACAATTTTGTTTAGTCTTTTGTTGTAACATCAATATGCCTTACTCCTTGTAGAGTATCCTAGGAATACGCCTTCATCTTCTCTATTGTCAAATTTTCCAAGATTATCTTCATCTCTTCGGATATAACATCTTTTTCCAAATACCTTGAAATACTTCACTATCAAAATCCTTCCATGCTATAGTTTGTATGATGTCTTCCCATATATTTTCTAAAATAAAATTCTATTAAGGGTGTATACTGTTGTATGTATAGCTTCTCTCCAATAAACCTCTAATAGTCTTGCTCCTTTGATCATAATTTTGGCTGCCTCTTATATAGTTTTATTCAATCTTTCCACTACACCATTCTACTGTGGTGTCCTAGGGGTGAATAATTGTCTTGTAATTTCATGTTTCTCACAAAAATTGTTAAACTCATCAGAAATAAATTATCCTCTATCAAATCTCAAACACTTAATTCTTCTATCAACTTCATTCTCAACTCCTGCCTTGAATATCTTGAATTTTTCTAATGCTTCTAATTTTTCTTTTAAAAAGGCAACCCATGTCATTCTAGAATGATCATCAATACCTTGTATGCTCCTTGTCCTAGTAGGACCACATAAGTCTATGTGCACCAAGTCCAATAGTTTGGTAGAAGATCATTCCTTTCCTCTAAATGTTCCTTTTGTCTTCTTTCCCTCTTGACATTCTTTGCAAATATTATTATCCAGTTTGGCCAGCCTTGGTAAATCTCTTACTGCACTTGTCGAACTAATCTTCACCAAATTGTAAAAGTTGATATGACACATCCTCCTATGCTAGAGTCAGCTATTATTGAATTGAGATAATAAATAGTGTCTTGTAGCTCCTTCTCACTGATACATGTTTCCACCAATCCTCTTCCTTGCTGCAATAACAGTTCCGGATCTCACAACCACCATCTTGAAAAGCGACATTGTAGCCATTTTCACACATTTGTCCAACACTTAGTAGATTATGATGCAAACCCTTCGCATAGTAAACATTGCCACTTTTATGTTTTCCTTCAAAGCTAATAGAGCCAATTCCCACAATTTATGTTTTCTGATCATCTCCAAACCTAATAGAACCTCCATAATATTTTTCAAGTTTTACAAACTTACTCTTAACACCAATCATATGATTTGAACATCCACTATAAATAAACCATTAATTTCTATCTCTTCTGGCATGTACAATAGTAGCAATAGTTTTAACAGTCTCCAGAGACAATATGTTAGAAACATTAGTCTTAGGTATTGTTACCAGATTTTTACCTATGGCTCAATCAGGTAGAGCCTCTAACAGTTTCAAAGAACATGGTGCATTTTTCTTACTTCCCCTACATTGCATTAAATAAAGATTCATGAATGAAATAACTTAAAAAAGATTACAAACATTAGGGATCATTACATTCATATAGATGCATGAAATATGAGAAAACATTTTACAAATCTATTCTGAAATAGTGATATTTATTGAATGAAAAATATACATCTTGTCTCACACAAGCCATGAAACTGATTATTGCTTATTCAATGCAAACTAAAATGAACATATACATGAATAAGTAATGAAAAGTAAAAGTGCATGTAGGGAGGGTGACCAGTCATTGCCTGAATGATTGGTTCAGAGTTGTCTTGATTCCATGTTGCCTTGTCCTGTTTGTCCCTCTTAGCTCCTAGGTGTTTCTTATTCCTGCAATGTTCATAACAATGTGTTAGAGAAATTCTATAAGCAATGAAAAATCATAGAGCCATACATGATCATTTACCTATGCATGCATAGATTCATCACAATGTGCATTAAATGGAGATGCATACTTTAGGTGTAGGAAAACAATGCCAAATTATCATATACGCCTAAAGTAGGCATTTAGTTTCTAACATGTTGGTTCCATGTGTAGCTTTAGGTGTTACTGTAGCATAGGAATTCGGAAATCATCACAAACAAATATCAAAATACTAATCTTAGCTCAATCACAAAAGCTTAAATGTAATGATCTATCCTAAACACACTCAATAAAGACATAAAGACAAAACATTCAAAACTAAATACTATGCAAACCAAACGTAGATCTGAATGCTTCCTTCATGCGGCTCCATTGTTCTTCTTTCCTCTCCAAATAGCCTTTGTTTGTGGATCTCACCTTCAAGTGCATACACATGAGATGAAAGCAAATAGACAAGATTATGGCGCAAGAGTACTCGAAATGTGATTTGACAAAGTGATTAGAAATTTGATAATCTGATTGGGGATTAGATTGAAGAAATTCATCCAATTTATAGACAAATTGGAGAGATGGATCAAATTAGCATGATTCAATTCAAATAGAAATTGCAAATCAATTATGTCAATTATGACAATTTATGACAAATTATGCACTTTCTATGCAAAATTTGATTGATTGATAATTCATGACAATTTATGACAAATTTCTATGTCAAGAATTGATTGATTGTCAATTATGACAAATTATGACAAATTTCTATGTCATTCCCATGAAATTAGGAGAAAAATAGGAGAGAATTGAAATTAGGAATTAGAAAATAGAAAATTAGAAAATTGATGAAAACTAGGAAATTAAGTGAATTAATTAATAATTTTTCATTTATTAATTAATTCACAAAGAGAGGAATTATTAGCCAATTAAATGAACATTTAATTGTGATGAGAAGACTTAGGATAAATAATTAATTTATTAATCCTAGAGAAAGAAATGACAAACAAGGTTAAATGATTAAATCATGAAACCCTAAAAGATGAATTAACAATGCAAGAACGACAATTAGGTTTTGATGAAAGATAAGTGATGTTGATTCGATTTAATCATGATTCTGACTGATAAAGGACCAATGCTAATAAATGATTTGATTGATAAAGGCACCAATTGATGAGGAACAATGACTAATTGATCCAAATTGACATAATTGAGACAGACAATGATTGATGGCAAATTAATCGCAAAATGACAAAATTGACAAGAGGACAAGGATCGATGACAAAATAGATTGCAAGACGACAAGGTTGAAAATGACCACGATCAATGACAAATCGATCGCAAGATGACAAGATTGAACATGACAACGATCGATGACAAATTGATCACAAAAATGATAAGAATTGATGACAAATTGATCGCATGATGACAAGGTTGATAGAGGACAAAACCCCAATTAGGATTGACTATGTCCAAAATGATGACAAATGAGCATGCACATTGATGCGATAGGATAAGATCGATCAAAATCATGACTAGATAGTGTTGTCGACAAGACCAAATTTGAGAACGAGATGAATGAAGAATGTAGAAGAAGGACTCGATGCTCGCAAATGATAAAAACTAAGTTCGTGACATAGGAGAAATGTTAATGCGATGCAAAAACCTAAAATGAGGCAATGCGCAAATGTTAAAGTATGACTCCACAAGCATTGACCATTTTTAGGTGTCTACATTTTGCCCCTCTTTGAGACAATGCAATTTTAAGCATTGTTTCAAAGAACAATGATGAAAATGCCCCAGACGATAATAATGACATATGCATGCCCCCTCGAGGAATTGGCTAGAAACATGCGGAAAATAGGCCAATTGATCGATAAAAAATGATAGGATTGAACGGACTGACAATCAGATACCGGATGCGTGAAGGACAAGCAATTAACGACACAAAAGACCGCGACCAACATAAGATGGAGAGGGTGCACATCCATCTATGCACTGACAAAGATCTATAAATGAGACCAAGAGAGTGAAATTTTCTCATTTGCACTAGCCCAAGAAGAGGATTTGTTGCTCTGGAAAAGGAAACTTGCAGAGAGATGGTGAACATTCCAAGGGCAGATCACCTTGGAGAACATGTATGCACATTCAGATGACCGGATGACGCAGGAGCAGCGGTATGTATCTCAAAAACCCATGTTTTCAATTTCATGAATTTGCCTTGCTTGCGAGACATTGTGGGGCCCACAGGGGATGCATAAACTGACTTCTGCGCTTGTGTAGGGTGAATCCTTTGCTTGTGTGATGTCTTCTGTGCTTGTGTAGGGTACACAGGTGCAGGTTACATGACACAAGCATAGGTTCCTTGACACAGGCGCAGTTGTGCATGGGGAACTCAATTTTGGTTCGAAACTGCATGCAAATGATCCGGAAAGGGGGGATAAGGGTAGGATAGGTTAGATTAGATGAAAAACAGCCTGATTTGGACATGAAAATGAGGAAATGCAACCCATAGGAGCAAACCCTAAAACTGACAAAATGTGCCCCAATTGTGATGCAGAGTCGACAATATCCATTGATCACACGGGAGAACCGACCTGACTGCTTCATGCTACGACATAGACTCAGGAGCACGGACAGAGATACATTAGTAGGACTGGGGATATACTATATCACATTCATGCCCGAGATTAGGGCAAACACAAGACTGCTTACCACATTGGCAGAGCGATGGCATTCAGAGACTTCCTCCTTCCATCTGGCGATTGGAGAGGCGACTGTGACACTAGAGGATGTATGGCGTATCCTCCGCATTCCGATTCATGGAGAGATGATAGAGTATGACCTAGTGATAGGGAGAGATGCATTGTGTAGATTATTTGAGTGCGATGTAGATGATCTGGATATCATAGAGAGGGAGATTGGCTGGGAGACCATGGCATCAGAGTATGATCAACGGTATGTGGTGATAGCAATAGTGATAGCATGTCTACTAGCAGGGGACAGATGAGGACATGGATTCCCTATTGGATGGGGAAGAGTGCTGGAGTGGATGGCGACAGAGGGGACAGTGTACGCATGGGGACCATGTGTACTGGCTATGCTATATTTTCAGCGGCATTAGATAGCATATCAGGGAGTTCAGACTTTGAGCTATGGAGTCACATTGCTACAGGTATGGGCATTTGAGCACATAGCCATATGTCGACCGATTACAGAGAGACAGGTAGTACCACACTGACCATATGTGTATTGCTATGGGGGAGCACTGAGACAGGGTCCTTTTGGATACATACTATATTGGCAACATGAGCTAGACAGACTGAGAGAGTTCATATGGAGGCCATATCGTGATTGTCCGGGATGGTCAGATGATAGTGATGAGCTTCCGTATTGCAGACAGGAGAGGTACCTGATTGGGCGACCAGTGAACCACTAGAGAGTAATTGAGATGTACCTGCCAGAGAGAGTCAGATGATAGTTTGGAGAGAGGCAGGATGTACCTAGGAGGACTACACATTTTGCCTGATCACACAGAGAGATGAGTCAGTGGGGGAGTATGATTCAGCCACACATAGCATATGCTGACTTCTCACAACTACAGCAGAGATCATGGGATTGGAGATCAGATGTGGTGGACGCCAGGATGACAGAGGAGTATGAGAGATGGTTTGCACAACTACGGCCAGTGCCATTGATAGATCCGGATATTCCAGTACCGAGGCGACAGGAGGATTTCCCACTCACAGGAGAGGAGGAGGGAGATGATGAGGATGAGGAGGATGAGGACGGTGACAAGGATAGAGATGAGGATGGGGGGGATGAGGAGGACGGAGATGAGGAGGGGGATGAGGAGGACGGAGATGAGGATGGGGAGCATGAGGCATTGCAGGATATACCCATAGAGCCGGAGACAGCTAGGACAGAGGAGATGGAGATGTGCAGGGCGATCATAGTGAGTTAGCAGGATCACATTGCGACATTAGAGAGACAACAGGATTAGTTCAGAGAGGAGATAGCCAGACTCACAACAGTTTGAGATACAGCGATAGCTCAGGCACAACGAGAGGAACAAAGAGTCAATGAGTTCATTGGGTCAATTCAGGACGCCAGTGCATGGGAGATGGCACATATGTTGGTAGAGAGCGGAGAGGAGATACGCCATTGGAGGACACTATATGAGGGTGTCATTCCACCAGAGCAGAGAGCAGCTTCATACCAGACATGATCGAGGACAGAGAGCAAGGCACGCTCTCAGAGGTCATTGAGCAGCATGGGGGTGAGTGGACCTATGAGACCACCATAGCCAGGACCAGGAGGGACATCATCCGCGAGACATTGCAAGGATGAGGAGGATAGAGGGAGCACCCAGTGACAGAGGCATGTGCTCCTTAGGATAGACAATCCAGTTTTGTACTCCGATATTATTGTGATATATGATATGATATGCATCGATATGATTGGATGCAATGTGTTATGACTGATGTTATTTTTCATGTATGGATGACTTATGTACTGTGTATGAACATGTATGGATGTATTTTTATGTGTTTTTGATGCATTGATAATATGAAATGGATAAAATGCTTGATGTAATGCATGATGTAATGCAAATGTACTAACCAAATGAATGCAGGATGTAGCATATGTGTTTGGGGAAATCGGAGCACTAGACCGAACTGACTATCCGAACGGACGGAAGAAATGTTAGTAAGAAGAAATGAAACAGAGGACAGTTAGAGATGAAGAAAAACTTGCTTTCAGTAATGCACTTTGTAGGTGAGAACCTTTATTTTAATGTAGCAAAATGGATGCGTAGCATCATGGCATTGAAGGCCAGAGCTAAAATGCAACCCTTTTTGCAAAAGACAGAGACATTGCAGACAAACAGCAATCACAACAAAAAAGAAAGGACCATGATCCATCCCGGTCACTCTAAATCACTCAGTGACATCATCGAGCAACATAGGAACAGGACTGAAGCCAAAGATAAATCAATAAAAAGATAAGATGCACAAATTCCAACAAATCAAACAAACATCTTGATCTGCATTGTCAAAAGTTGAAAGTGCTGATAGGACAATCATGCTGTCTGGTTTCAGGACATGCGGTACCCTGTCTAAGACAGGACACAGTCTGGTTTCGAGTATACCACACCCTGTATAAGACCCATGATAGTAGAGACAAGGACAAATGATTTTGAGGTTGATTGATATGACAATGTTGATCAGTTTGAATGTCTGGTTTGATTGAAAAGTTCATCTATTTAAGCGTGATTTCATTAAAGCACAGTGTATGATTGCGGGTCATTGGAGGGATGCTCAGTGATTTGCCTTATGCACAAAAGGGATCCTTTATTGACAAAATGCTTGTTGTTTGGATTTTAATGTTTTGAAATGTTTTTGTGTTCATTTTTTTTTCAGGACTTTATTTGATGTTTAGGGATTTTTTTAGGACTTTTTTCAATTTTTTATGATTTTTTTAGGACATTTTTCAATTTTTGATGATTTATTTCAGGACATTTTTCAATTTTTTATGATTTTTTCAGGACATTTTTCAATTTTTATGATTTTTTCAGGACATTTTTCAATTTTTTTGGATTATTTCAGGACATTATTTGATTTTTTTTGGATTATTTCAGGACATATTTCGATTTTTTTGGATTATTTCAGGACATATTTGGATGCAAAAGTTCCAGTGATTGATCATGACAAGGGGAATGCACCTAATGTGCATCTGAAAGACATACATAGACCGGGACCAAAACATATGTACAAGAAACCGGAGTATGCAAGACAATGATGTTGACCAATAATAGGCCTGGAATAGGACATTGGGTCAAGACAAAGATAGACATGATAAACCGGCCAAGAGAAAGCATAGCTAGAGGTCATGATAGATGACGGAGCAATAATCTCATTACTCATGGTGCCTGATTGCCAGGTTTTCACCATGGTACTTGCCCAAAGTGCCTGTTTGCCAGGTTTCACTAGAGGGCGAATCATTTTTCTTTGCTCTTTTTTTTTTCACTTTTTTTGTATTTTGCTTTTTTCACTTTTTTTCATTTTTTTTGTATTTTTGCTTTTTTCACTTTTTTTTGTTTTTTTTGTATTTTTTCAAGATCATATTTGAAGAAGTGCTGATAGAAAATTAGGCCCAGTACTTGCGAAGATGCATGCTATTTATAGGATCAGACAGAGGTTCACCTTCTGGGGTAGCAAGCTGATATGCCCCCGAGCCATATGCTGCAGTTACTATGAAAGGCCCAACCCAATTAGGTTCAAACTTGCCTTTGATGATGTCAGTAGACTATGCATTCTTAGGGTTTGCCTTTAAAACCAGATCTCCCACTTCGAAGTGTCGCCCTTTGACCTTCTTATTATAAGAGCGACGGAGACGGTTTTGATATGCTTGCAAATGTGTCAGGACTGTTTGACATTTCTCATCTAACATCTCAAGTTGGTGCAACCGAGAGACTCTGTGTGTCTCATCATCAATCAGGTGTTGCAAGGAAACCTGCAAGGAAGGAATCTCCACTTCCAAAGGTAAAATGGCTTCCGCACCATACACCAAGGAATAAGGTGTTGCGCCCGTAGGTGTGTGGATAGAAGTGCGATAGGCCCATAGTGTTGGATTCAACTGAACATGCCAATCTCGACCAGCATCATTGACAACCTTTTTCAGGATCTTGATAATTGTTTTATTTGATGCTTTAGCTTGACCATTCCCCTATGGATAGTATGGACTGGAGAAACGGTGTTGGATATGAAACTTTTCATAGAGTTCCTTGACATCTTTATTCTTGAAGGGGCGACCATTATCAGTGACTATGGAAAGAGGAACCCCATATCGACATATGATATATTTCAATAGGAATTTTGAAATTTGCACACCAGTGATATAGGTCATGGGGATAGCCTCGATCCATTTTGTAAAATACTCTGTGGCTGTAATGATAAACTTGTGTCCATTTGCAGATGTCAAGTGAATCTTGCCAATAAGATCCAATCCCCATTGAGAAAAGGGCCACGGAGATATGATAGAATGAAGCTCTTGGGCTGGTGCATGAATGTAGTTTCCATGGATCTGGCATTTGTAACACTTCTTAACAAAATCATGAACATCTTTTTCCAGAGTGGGCCAATAATACCCATCACAAATCAACTTTTTGGCTAAGCTTAGACCATTGAAATGGCCCCCACATATACCATCGTGAACCTCATGTAAAGCTGTTTGTGCTTCGTCAGAATCCAAACACCTGAGGAGGGTATGGTCAAAGGAACAACGGTAAAGGGTGTCAGCGATGATGACATATTTGGCTGTTTGTCGGATGAAGGCTTGACATTGGTTAGTGGAAAGGTTGGGTGGTAAGGTTTGGGATTTCAAATATTGATATACGTCATTGTACCATGGGGAGTTGGGACCAACAAGAACACACATCACATCCACCGTCGGAATGTCAAAAGAAGGAACTAGCAATTGTTCGACTAAAAATTCACATTTGTCCATATTGTGGGGCATATTCAACATGGAAGCAATCATAGCCATTGCATCTGCCGACTTGTTTTGCATTCTTGGAACTTGACTGAAATGGATAACCGTGAATTTGGTCTTGAAGAAATCTACCATATGCTTATAGGGAATAAGCTTTTCATCTTTTGTTTCGTAGTCATCATTCACTTGTCGGATGACTAATTGAGAATCTCCATAGACTTGCAAATGTGTGATGTTCCAGTGGACTGCTACTCGGAGTCTTGTAACCAGTGCTTCATACTTTGCAATGTTATTGGTACAATGAAAAGTTATCCTGTAGGACTTGGGAATAGCATCACCTTGAGGGGTGACAAACAAGATGCCGGCTCCGGACCCAAACTTGGTATGGGATCCATCAAAGTATAACTTCCATTCATTAGAAGATGTAAGAGCAAATACTGATTCATCTGGAAAATCTGTCAACATGGGATGATCATCAGAAATAGGAGCCTCTGCAAGTTGATCTACTATGACTTGTCCTTTTATCGCCTTTCGCTCCATATACTCAATGTCAAATTCACTGAGAATCATGACCCACTTTGCTAGGCGACCCGTCAAAGCTGCTCGGCTAAGCAAGTATTTTAAGGGATCAATTTTTGCAACCAACAATGTTTGGTGGCTTAACATATAATGTCGAAGGTTTTGTGTTGCAAATACCACTGCTAAGAATGCCCTTTCAATAGTTGAATAATTTAGCTCATAACCTACCAGTGTCCGACTGATATAATAAATAGCTCGCTCTTTGCCATTCTCATCTTGTTGGGCCAAGAGAACTCCTAATGCCGTTTCAGTTGCAGAAATATACAATAAAAATGGCTTTCCTTCTATAGGAGGCATTAGGATAGGTGGTGACAACAAATATTCTTTGAGAGATTGAAAGGTTGATTGACATTGCTCAGTCCATTTAAAGTGATGCCTTTATGCAGTAGATGCTAGAATGGATGACATTTGTTGGCCAACTAAGCTATGAAGCGACGGATTGACTGGAGCTTTCCTTGCAGACTCCATAATTGACGGAGATTAGACGGAGGAGGCATATCCATTATTGCTTTAACCTTGGCAGGGTCGACCTCAATGCCTCTGTGAGAAACAATGTACCCTAGTAACTTGCCAGCTGTGACACCAAAGACACACTTCTTTGGATTGAGTCTAAGCTTGTATGTCTCCATTTAGTGAAAGATTGGGCCCAGGATGGCTAGATGACTATCTCTTGTGACAGATTTACATAACAAGTCATCAACATAGTCCTCCATCAAAGTATGCATGAAATCATGAAAAATTGTCGTCATTTCTCTTTGATATGTTGCGCCTACATTTTTAAGACCGAAGGGCATCACATTCCAACAATAGGTACCCCAAGCATAGGTGAATGTATCTTATGTTGATCTTCAGGAGCAATGTGAATTTGGTTATAGCTGGAGAAACCATCCATCAATGAAAGCATCTCATATCCAACAGTCATGTCCACTATGATGTCAATATTCGGCAATGGAAAATCATCCTTAGGGCATGCTTTATTGAGATCCCTAAAATCTATACAGATTCTAATGCCCCCAGTTACTTTGCTAACTGGTACTAAATTTGAAATCCAGTCTGCATAATCAATGGGTCTAATGAAGCCCACATCTAGTAATTTTTTCAGTTCCACCTTGACCAAAAGAGCCACCTGGGGATGCATCTTTCAAAGTTTCTGTTTGATAGGCTTGGCATCAGCTTTCAATAGCAAATGATGAAGGACTAATTCTGGATTGAGGCCAGGCATATCTGCATAGGACCATGCAAAGCTGATTTTCTTCTCAAGAAAGAAATTGACAAAATCTGTCTTTTCCTGGTTTGATAGAGAAGCAGCAAAATGAATGACCTTAGGGTTGTCAGGTGTACCCAAATTGATTTCCTCAGTCATTTCCACAAGCAATGTTGATTTGTCCTGACTTGATAGGGGTATGTCCACTCTTCCACCTTTGGGTGCCTCAGAGAGGTTTTCACCCGCAAGTACATCTTTTGTTTTTACTTTTGTATGATCAGAGAGTGGCTTATGGTTTTCACTCAAAGATCTATTCTTTTGATTTTTTACTGTTTCTTTTCTTTTTTCATTTTGATGACTAGAAGAGGGAGTTGACTCCCCAAAATATGCTATGGAATCCAAATCGATAGCAAATCCTGCCTTATGATCACCTTGTGGCATGCCTTCCCGTAGTCCAAGGAATTCTGCAATTGCTTCGTCATTTTGAAAACAGTCCAATGTGAGTGGTTCTTGTTGGTCATGTTGGATAAGCTGGGGATAGATGAGGGGCATGTCATCATCGGTTGTAAGGAGAGAAAGGGCTGATATGGTAAAGATGTTAACATCTGTGGTGTCACTATCCGAACTGCTTGTATCTGATTCGGAGCTTGGATCCCAGAATGACTCTATCCAAGCATGAGGACATGTTTTAGGAAGAGGAGTTATTTCATGTTTGTCTTCCATAGGCAAATTATTAGGGTCAATGAAAATATTGTCAAGGGCATAGGAGCTAGAAGAAAAAGAACTCCACTCCCATTCATTAGAATCAGTTTTGGGTCGGGTATCCTCAGGTGTTATTTCATCATCAGAGTCACACCCTTTTCTACACGTGGGCACTTTGGAAGATGAGGGTCCAATTCGCAACAGTACAAAACCTAACCCTAAAGTCGGAGGTCGCATCTTGGGTATAACAGGTTCTAGCCTTCCATTGTTGTTCAGGCCTAAGCCACTGCAGCCGTCATATCCTTTCTTTTGCAGCATAGTAAATCCTTTGCCGTATCATTCCACTGGCAACCTGACAGGTGGGGTCTCAATTGGATCTTTGTAAATCCAATCTATGACATCATCATCTAAAGTTTCTTTGTCAAGTTCACCCCATCTTGTAAATGTAGTGGGAGGCTGATATTGAATAATGAACTTAGGTTCCTTTTGCAATAAATGCAGTTTGCCATATGATTTTGGAGATATTGGTAAATTCCCGATGAGGAATGTTTGATCCATTGAATATTCTCTGCATCCTTGGTCTTGTATCTTCAATTTTCCTTTGACAGCATCTAACAATTCATTAGGATCCACATAACTATGTGAATTGGCCTCTCTATTGACTAGGACTTGCTACTGAGGGGTATCCTTTAGAGTAGCACAAAATTGAAATGGATTAGGATCTCCTGGAATTGTTATCTCAGTTCAATTGTAAGGATATTTTAAACATTGATGATAAGTGGATGGAACTGCTTTCATTGCATGGATCCATGGACGACCAAGGATCATATTGTAAGGGAGATCAAGGTCCAAGACCTGCAAGAAAGTGTTTTCTGTCACTGGACTGACTCTGATAGGCAATGTAATTATCCCTTTGGATGGGCACTCAACATCATCATATGCTTTTATTGTTATTCTTCTGGAAGCATCAATATCATTTTCTGTATATCCAAGGCCAATGACCACTCTCAAGGTGCAAATATTAAGACCCGCTCCACCATCTATCAAGACTCATCGGATTTTGCAATTATGGACAAAGACTTCAAGGTGCAAAGGATCATTATGAGGGAGCTTATCAGGTGAGATATCATTATCAGAAAATGTGACATTTTGGGAAATAGCTAGATGTCCAATCTGGGCTTGAAACAGGTCAACATCAATATCTATCGGGACAGTGGACTCAATTAAAGCTTTATCCAGGACTGCACGATGCATGGGAGACATTTTCAATAACTCAAGGATTGATATTTGTGCAGGTGTCTTTCCTAGATGATCCAAGAGATTATACTGGCTTGCAGGAGTTGTTTTGGAAGGAGTTGCAGAAGCTCCTTTCAAGATTATTTTAGATCGACGAGTGGTGACCGCGCAAGAGGGATCTTGTCCCTTTATTCTTAGGGTAGAAACATACTCATTTGATGCTTTGAAACAATTGATGACATTGTTATAACCAGTATTCACATAATTTGCTGTTTGGGCAGAGTTGGAAGAGGACGCTTTACCTTTGTCATGATCAAGCAAAGGAGTTTTGAAAATAGTATGATCAGTGTTAGAGGTCGCATGGGGTGGATCTACCTCAATTACTCCTTGCTCTAATAAATCTTGAATAATATGTTTCAATTGAAAACATGATGCAGTTTTATGTCCTTTGGACTGATGATACTCACAGTATGCATTATCATTCCACCAATGCGGTTTTACCACTGGTTCTGCCTTGATATCTGGTAGCTTAATAAATTTTGCTTGTATTAATTGCTTCATTACTGATTCAATAGGCTCTCCCAATGGGGTAAATTGTCGAGGAGGCCCATCCCTTGATCGGAAAGGTTTGCGCTACTGGCTTTGGAGTTGGCCTTGTTGTTGATTATATTGTTGAGTATGCTATTGTTGAGTAACATTGCTCATTGGTGCCTGATTTTGTTCCATAGTTGACATATTAGGAACACTCAATTTTTTGATCGTAAATGGGGATTGATTTGCATTCACTGCTCTTGCATCAACAACACCATCATTAGTGACATTCTTATTTTTATACCAAAATCTGTTTCTGTCCCCTGAATAATTTGTGTTGTCACTGTCTTTATTGAGCTTGATAATTCCTTTAGCTACAAGAGCCATTTCAATGCTCATTCCTTTCTTAATGATTTTCTCAATAGTACTGGGACTTTTCAGTTTTAGTTCATACATCATTTCTGGGACCAAATTTTGGATAAACAGATTCATTTGTTGTTCTTCAGGTATATCTAGGGAAGAACGACTATACAAGCTTCGCCATTGTTGCAAGAAAGTCACCAATGGTTCACCTTGCTTTTGCTTGGTGTTGCATAAATCTGACATGGTCACGTCACTGTCAATGTTGAACGCGAAATGAGATAAAAACTTTTGAGCCAATTCCAACCAAGTCTTTATATTTCCTGGCAGATGTGAATACCAATCCATGGATTGTCCCGTGAGACTTCGTGCAAATAAGTACATTAAATATGTCTCCTCATAACTCACTTCAGTACATGCCATGAAAAATGCTCGAATGTGATCTTTTGGATTGCCATTCCCTTTATATTTCTCAAAATTAGGTGCCTCAAAATGCTTAGGGAATGGAGGCATGTATACACTCTTGTCAAATGGATTAGGACATAAATCTTGATCTGTATACAACTTCTTTGTTCCTTTAGTTTCTAATGCGTCAAGTTTTTGTTGCAACTTCTCAAGTTGTTGCACAATTGTATCAAATTTTGGAGGTCCATCATTAATCCCAGTGGGTACTCTTTGTCGATACATCATATTTCCGATCGGTTGTTGATACTCTGAAATGGCCGTTTTTGGTGTCTCCGGCATATAATGTTCTTGGTACATCTCTTGTTGTTGTGGTTGTGCTATGCCTTGATATCGACCTTGTTGTTGTGCTTCTTGTAGCCTAGGTTGATATTGCAATTGAGTATGTTGTTGATACTGCACAGGCGCCAATTGCGGTTGTGAAGTAGGATAGCTTGTTTGCCTTGGCACATATTGAGGCACATGTTGTTGATGCTGACGAATCGGGATTTGTTGACTTTGTGCCAATTGTTGTCACAGTGTGTATCCCATCATTTGTAAAAAACTTTGTTTAGGTGGTTTTCATTGTTTCTCCTTAAGATGTGGTATAGCACTTGCATTAACTTGCTGTGTGGTTTGTCCAATCCATTATGATGGGTGCAAGTTTGCATTAACTTGTAATAGTGCCGAAGGCGCTGCAATTTGTTGTCGAATGCAAAATTTTTGTTGTTGCACATTGCTTTTTTGCACATTCAATTGTACCTTTTGTGTATTACTCAATTGTTGCAACAATTGTTGTTGGTGCAAACCACTATCCGTAGCTCTTTGTGTCGCCATTATCGAAGGATTTGTCGCAATAGTGTTTGGCAAATATATTGAACTTAACGGGACATAAGAACTTTGTTGCATCGTGGAATTGTTTTGGACATTGGTGATATTAGGCATTCCAGTTGTGAAGCTCTCTTGCATTTTAGATTTTGATCCCATTTTATGCATATAAGGAACTACTTCTTGTTGAGGGATAGTTGTCAATATTTGCATGGGCTTTATTTGATCTTGTGTTACAGGTGTTGTGTTGAATAATGGATTATTTATTGTCTCAAATGGTGACTTTTGAGGAATAGTCACTGTCAATGCCTTTGAAGCACGTTTACTCATCAAGGTAGGTTGAGTTGCTTGTTGTGCATTTTCTTCATTTGGATGCGGAGAGAAGCTTAAGAACTCACCACCTTGTTGTTCTTGCACATTGATTTGCTCACTTGAAGAGGTCACATTACTCATCATGTTAAGATACTTTTGTGGAAACATCTTAAAGACCTTGTTCAAGAACTTATCCATCTTTTTTGTTATCTTTGGATCTTGAAGGAACATGTCAACATCATCAAAAGCATCGGAATCGGATGAAGAATCTGGTTGGATATTTGGATTCATTTCTTGGTGAATGCCTTGATCTGAACCAAATCCTTGTGAGAGGGTTTGTTCTTCATACAATGTTTGTATTTCATGTTGCAAGTTTGGTTGATTCCAATTGAAAGGTGCATTTCCTCTTGGATTTGGTGGAACACTCCCATGTCCTGGTTTCATAGGTACAAACACTGGTTCATATAATGGTGGTGGTCCAAGTTGAACCATTCCATATGGTGGTAGTGATGTGTTTGATGAACCTTCAATTTGTACTGCTTGACTGGTTTGAAATTGTGAATTTGATATGTTGTCAATGGGTTGATACGTTGGTTCACCCATCTTTTTAGATTTTGATCTTGTTTCAACAGGCATGTCACTTATGCAAATGCAATATTTTTGGAATTTTTAAAAGACAATATATGATATGCAACTAAATGCAAACTAAGTGAATGAGAATGCAAACTATGGCAAGAATGCAACCTATGTTTTTGGTTGTTTTTCAAGATTTTGACAAACTTTTTGGAATGCAAATCTAAAAAGAGACCCTTAGGAAATTGAAATGATGTCTAGACCTTAAAGGACAAAAGGACCAAGTGATAAAAAGGACAAATGACAAAGTCTCCCCTATATGCTTGGATACTAAGATAGGTTTGACCAAATGACAATAATGACATAAAAAGAAAAGGTTTGATAAGGTCTAGACTTCCTAACAATGACTTAGGGTTTATCAAAGATTTGGATTACTCAAGTATGACAAAACCTAGTTTTTGAGACTATATGCAAAGGGACAATTACTATGCAAATGACCCTAATATGATATGATAATGACCTAAGCTTAATGAAGAGACCTAGGGTATGCAATGTATGACAATGGTATGACCTTAATGCAAGAGGACATATGCAAATGGATGACCCTTATTGGTATGCAAAGAAGTATGACTTAAGATGAAACTTACCCTTGATAATTGACAATGAATTTACAAAATGCAAACCTAGGATGAACCTAAATCTAAGTGACATGAATGTTGAGACAAGATTTTTGAAAATGTTTGACAACCATGTTTGAAGGTGTTTTGAACTTTGTTGGATGAAATGTTCTTGTGTTTAACCTTGTTTTGAATCAATTTGCCTTGTTTTTGAAATGAGATGCAATTCAACTTTTGACAAGAAAAGAAGACAAGATATTTCAACTTAGACTCAAGACAATCATGCTCATTCACACATTTCTTATGGTAGGCAAGGACATTAGGTACTTGAGAGGTAGACTTGTTATGGGATTCAAGGAGAATACATAGATGCTTGACCCCACGGGCTCCCCTCCACGACACTCACTTCTCAGGGCAGCCAAGCATCAGTCCCCATGGAAATCTCCCCATGGCGAACTTAGTATCTCTTCCAAGTATTCGAACTTGTCCTTCTCAAGCAACTAGAAGGATTTTTGGCCTCTAAATACAAGGTGTTTAGTAAGGATTTCTGTTAAGCGTTACTCCTTGGTGTCACGCAAGCGTGATTGAGACATTAAGCCCACCAAGATACCAAAAAAATGTAGTCACACAAGCATGATTTAGACCATGAGGTCCTACTTAGATGTTGATATGAGAAAGAGTTCAAGGGTCATCACTGCCCAAGTAACTACAATTCCCACGTAACCCTTCCTTCAAAGCTTTCGCCCATCAGGTATTTGTTTATAGTGAGTTAGAATGCCAAGGTATTCTAGCTGTACTCACTTTGGGTCGTTCCCTTCTCATGATTATCACTTGCTTGCAAAAGCAAATGGTCGGGAAGGCAGGCCCTCTAAAGGTGACACACAATCAAAAACATGAGCATGGTATTGAAGATCTAGATTTTTGATCACCCTAAGAAGGTTGAGAGCATACTCTCCTACTCCAATGTCATACTCAACAATCAAAGCAAACATACATTCATTCCATCCTATTTAGAAATCATACTAGGTGCCTAAACATTAATTACAAACACAAAGTTTAGTTGTAGTCCAAGGCAACCTGCAAAACCCAAGTCAGAAGTTTGATATGTTTAGTCTTTGACTATCAAACCTACATAAAACATGTTAGCAGTTTCATTTATTTTCTTTGTCATGTGTATGCCAAGGTTCTGCACAGAGAATCAGTACCAACAAAACCAAAAAAGCAGAAACAGAATGCAAAAGAAAACAATTTGCAAGTGAAAAACACTGTCTTTTACCTCTATTTCTGGCCCTACACAGGTGCAAAATGTTTGACACAGGCGCAGAATGTCTGACACAAGCACAGAATGTCCTTGACATAGGCATAGAATGTTTGACACAGGCACAAAATGCTTGACACAGGCGCAGAAGTTCCCAGAAAACACTGCACTACCCTGTTTCTTGGGTTTTTGACCTGCAAATCATCTCAAAAGCACTCAAAAGCATGGTTAGGGGGTTAGTTCACGTCGGGTTCACCAATTAATGTAGCATAGGAATTCAGAAATCATCACAAACAAATATCAAAATACTAATCTTAGCTCAATCACGAAAGCTTAAATGTAATGATCTATCCTAAACACACTCAATAAAGACATAAAGACAAAACATTCAAAACTATATACTATGCAAACCAAACATAGATCTGAATGCTTCCTTCATGCGGCTCCATTGTTCTTCTTTCCTCTCCAAATAGCCTTTGTTTGTGGATCTCACCTTCAAGTGCATACACATGAGATGAAAGCAAATAGACAAGATTATGGCGCAAGAGTACTCGAAATGTGATTTGACAAAGTGATTAGAAATTCGATAATCTGATTGGGGATTAGATTGAAGAAATTCATCCAATTTATAGACAAATTGGAGAGATGGATCAAATTAGCATGATTCAATTCAAATAGAAATTGCAAATCAATCATGTCAATTATGACAATTTATGACAAATTATGCACTTTCTATGCAAAATTTGATTGATTGATAATTCATGACAATTTATGACAAATTTCTATGTCAAGAATTGATTGATTGTCAATTATGACAAATTATGACAAATTTCTATGTCATTCCCATGAAATTAGGAGAAAAATAGGAGAGAATTGAAATTAGGAACTAGAAAATAGAAAATTAGAAAATTGATGAAAATTAGGAAATTAAGTGAATTAATTAATAATTTTTCATTTATTAATTAATTCACAAAGAGAGGAATTATTAGCCAATTAAATGAACATTTAATTGTGATGAGAAGACTTAGGATAAATAATTAATTTATTAATCCTAGAGAAAGAAATGACAAACAAGGTTAAATGATTAAATCATGAAACCCTAAAAGATGAATTAACAATGCAAGAACGACAATTAGGTTTTGATGAAAGATAATTGATGTTGATTCGATTTAATCATGATTCTGACTGATAAAGGACCAATGCTAATAAATGATTTGATTGATAAAGGTGCCAATTGACGAGGAACAATGACTAATTGATCCAAATTGACATAATTGATATAGACAATGATCGATGGCAAATTAATCGCAAAATGACAAAATTGACAAGAGGACAAGGATCGATGACAAAATAGATTGCAAGATGACAAGGTTGAAAATGACCACGATCAATGACAAATCGATCGCAAGATGACAAGATTGAACATGACAACGATCGATGACAAATCGATCACAAAAATGATAAGAATTGATGACAAATTGATCACATGATGACAAGGTTGATAGAGGACAAAACCCTAATTAGGATTGACGATGTCCAAAATGATGACAAATGAGCACGCACATTGATGCGATAGGATAAGATCGATCAAAATCATGACTAGATAGTGTTGTCGACAAGACCAAATTTGAGAACGAGACGAATGAAGAATGTAGAAGAAGGACTCGATGCTCGCAAATGATAAAAAACAAGTGTGTGACATAGGAGAAATGTTAATGTGACACAAAAACCTAAAATGAGGCAATGCGCAAATGTTAAAGTATGACTCCGCAAGCGTTGACCATTTTTAGGTGTCTACAGTTACCATTTTTTAAATCAAGCATGTAGGGCGAAATTTGGATCCCACAAGGATTGAGCCCAACATGCATTAAGAAATTGGAATAATGATAGTTATAAAAATCACAATCAAGAGGAAAATACGAGAGGTAACAATCCTTCAAGAGAAGACACATTCAAATGTCATAACAGAGATAAATGCTTATCTTTATCACAAAAAGAGCAATATTTTCAAAGGAATATTTGGAGATACAGTGAAAATAAAGTCATACAACTTTCTAAGGAAGTCTGCTTTAGAGAAATCTAATTAAGGGCAAAAAATAACAGTGTGAACATCTACAGTCATAAACCTTTGAATGGTCATAGAATATAGAAGTAGCAGTCATACATTTACCACCAATGAGAAAAGAAAGAATTCACTGATTGAGTCATTAGTAGTATAAATAAAATATTATAAGTACCATACAAAGTAACAATGAGTTCATGAAATCATGTCTTTTATCCATGCAGGTCAACACAAAGGCATATCAGTTCATGAACCTGTTGAGAGCAGCTACCAGGTAGTCATCATCAAATAAAGAAAAGAGCAGCTTGTGTGAATAAACAAGGCACCATTAAGTATCTTTAATGACAGTCTATGAGTGTGTTCTTGTACATGATAAGTGGCAGAGATCCAAAACACAACAATACAATGATATTCCATAGTCAAAACAATCATATAAAGCTTTTAAAAGATATTTACTGTCAAATTCATTCTTAACAGTCACAAGAGAATGATTTGATGGCCTAAGGTCAAATTTGTAACACAAAAGCTATGACCAAACTTGTGACAATCAATAGTAGATGCAACCCAAAAGATAGTGAATTTCACAAGGGTATTAAGAAAAGAGTAGCAGTGAGTGAGAAGCCACATTGAAAGGGTCACCAAGAACAAAGATAAATCTAAGACAAAGGCCTACGTATGATAGTAAACACAATCACATTATAAAGTCTCATGTCCTAGAGAAGAAAAAGTAAAAGCAATAAATAGTGTCATGAAGATATAACAATGATTGATCAAAGACAAAACAATATCAAGGAGTATTCAAAAGTGCTGTCATAATAGTCATATTGACAGTGAAAGCATATCATGCACAAATGTGTTCAATGAGGATAGAGGCTTCAAATACAGAGATCCTCATACAACAATGCTACAATTATACTGAATGGAGAGTTTGACAGTGAGGGCATTTTGAAGCAGTAGTGCCTTACATCTTGCAAGATCATAAATATATTCACGCCGTGTGTATACATAATAGAATCTTAAAAGAGAGAAAGGAATCTAGAAAGGTGCTTGATAAACTGTCAAAAGCATTAATGCTCAGTGAGTTAGAAACATAACATAATACAATCAAATATCAGTATCAAAGAGCATATATACTCTTGTAGCAACACCCAAGGAGGAATACTAATTATAAAGAAGCAAAGGAACAATGACATCTACTCGAAATACAAATCCAGTTTTCGTAGCAACCATCAAATACACAAGAGTCTTCATAGTAGTACTACGAAATCTAATAAAAAACAATTTAATGCATAGGTCACAGGAGATTCAAAATAAGGACGACGTTGTGAGACTAAAGAATAAGTCTATAATAGAAGTATACTAGAATGAACAATGATCTCAGGAATTAACCCAACAAATGCATCTTAAAGACAAGAGACAATATATTCAAAATACACTATACTCAGTCCTATAGCAATATTTAAGGATAACTCTTAGATTTATGAGCCAAGGAGTAAAAAAGAAATCAAAGCAGTCACAATGCCTATAGTGATGGGGATTTGAATGAAGAAATATTAATTTTGTTAAACCTTTCAAGTTCCTGTATAAAATGATGATATCTCTGCATTTATTTTTAGTCTAAGTGCTCAAAAAGGAAAATGCATTTTTAGTTAAATCTCAGCATGAGCTCTTAATCTGCAAAAATCTGTCAAAGAAAATGTTTAGAAACCCTCAAAGAGATAATGTTCATGGTGGCACTAAGGGTTAGTAGAAGAACAAAAGGAAAATGGCAAATACAAAAAGAAAGAGTGAAGGCATATGTCATGCCCAAAATTTAGGGCAAGAACGGGATAATTTTTTTTTTTTTTTTAAATAATAACTTAAGACATTAAAATAGCAAATATGAAATGCTCTAACATATTTTGTCTTAACTATGTTTTGGGTTAACTTAAACACTAACTCAAGTAAGCGAAAGTTAAATTTAATTAAATGCAGAATAATAATTCTCCAAAGAAATTATTATTGTCTGTATGACTTTAATCACTAAATTATCATAATTAAAATTCTCTCAAATAATTAACAAATTAAATTTGTCCTAGCACTTTTACTTGTAATGTCTAAAATTATATTCCAATCAATAATTAAAATGTGTTTAAAATTAAATCGACTAAAGGGGCAATTAAATTCATATTGCCCTATATCCCATAAAGTTTAATCACATATACCTACGTCTAGGTGGGCTAAAATTAATCCCTATAGTCAAATAATTTGCAACAGATTTAAAGTCCCTAAATATTTAATTTCAATTTAGAACATCTCAAATCTATTTAATTTAAATTAAATATTAACTTCATGCATATTTATTTTAAAACATCTCAACTTATATATATACACATATATATATCCATATATATATATTTAAAATATAATTACATATGTATTTTACCAACTTAATATTCATAACCTTATATGTATATCACACACACACACATATATATAACTATATATATATATATATATATATATATATGTATATATAGGAGTATTTTATCCCTGCAAACCCTAAAATATTTATTATTATAAAAATAAAGTTCCCCTTTTTTTTTATTTCATTCATTCTTTATTTCTTTCTTTATGTTTTGAATAGCTTAACCCAAACTGGGTTAGGGTTTTGAATTTGTTACTTTTGTGTAGGGGATTAGAGCGGATGACAGTGAGGAGGCGGTGGCGGCCATGACAGATTCGGCCGAGGAGGGGAGGTGGATTGATGGCATCGGGCGGGGGCACCACTGGGTATCCCAAGGTCCCGACCTCCACTGTGGTTTCCCACAGTGGTAGCCTCCGTGCTGTCCACTGTGTGGAACCATAGTGGCAGCCCAAGTCGCCACCGGCCCATTATGCTAACACATAGTGGGTTCCGTCTTCGATATCCCAAAACCCTAGGTTAAAAAAAAATGCTTTTCCTTTTTTTTTTTTGTAAAATTTAATTAATATTTTTGGTTATAAAAAAAAAAATAACAATATATATATAAACATATTTATGTATATTTATATATATTTTAACTGTGTATTAAATCGAGGGCATATATATATATATATATATATATATATATATATATATATATATATATATATATATATATATATATATTTATTTATTTATTTAATTTAAATGCCATGCAGCTAAAATTAAATCAGATAGTTTACTGAATCCTTAGATTTATTTTCTGTAAGTAATTAAAATTGACAGAAGTATATAAGTTTAAAAGCAACTATTTAAATCTAGAAATTATTAAAATAAAACTACAGAGATAGTTATACTAATTTTAGATTTTATTTTCTGCAAATAAATAAAATGACAGATTTAAATAAACTAAAATTGCACTTCTATTTACAGGTCTAAATGTTTTATTTCCAGCCTTCTACATGCATGCAAATCTAATTCATTTCTTTTCCAATAATTTATTTAAATGCATAAAGGGAATAAATAAATTACTTTCTTTTCAAAATACCCTAAACACAACAAATATTATTCTTCAGAAATATAGAAAAACTAAAACCAGAGTTACTCATTTCCTTTCTACAGTATAGCATAATACAACAGAAATATTAAATACTAAACAAATAATTAATTTCAAAACTTTAGGAACTAAATCTAGAAATATTCATTCTTTTCTGTAGTATAGCATAATACAATATTTCATCTCTTTAAAGTACATTTAAAATACGATATAACCTTCAATACAAATGGATCTCTCATTTCTATTAAATGAGGATCTTAAAACCATTTGATAGATTTCTTTTTCAACAAAATAGATACGACATAATTCCCTATTACATTGCTACAACTTAAAAACATAGACTTTCCATTCTCAAATCTTTTCTATAACAAATAAAACCAGCAACCTCTACTTGTCCTCTTTCCTTTTCTTCCAACAACCTGCAAATAAAACATAGGCTATGACCATGGAGTGCTTACCTCCTAGCCTAGGCTAACTAGTAGCCACCCCCGAGCTTGGAGAACCAAGCCCTAGACAAGATTACACACATGCAAACACAGTAAACAAGGGAAAAACAACCACAAACACATTCCCAACCCAGGGCTACACTGCACCACACATTGTGATGTTTTTTCAAGGGTGGTAGTGGACCAAGTACCCTGAGGAGACTGCAAGTATGGTAAAACATATAGCCACCTCATGGCAGACCAAATTACATCATAAGTATAACAACCCCACATTCCTTATGCCCCCCCAAGGCATTCATGCCTTATTCCCCTCCTTATGACCCCCAATGCATAAACAACCCATGCAACAAGGGTCACATAAAATCCCTTGTGATCACTCTCATAACGAGAGTCTCTCACTCAAGGGCTATCACTTCTACCACCCACAAGACCATCCTCTCTCCCAAGAGTAGGAGGCCTTGATTACTCCCAAAGCACATAAAATGCCACACAAAAGTAAAGCATAAAACACAATAATTTTCCAAGGGAAAATATGCAAGAAAACTAGACTTTTTACACAAGATATTCTTTCAATATAACATTCACTATGAAAAAACCTTACAAGTAAGGCGAAACCAACCTTCAACTGCCCAAGGGTATGCTATTTTTGTTGAGGATGAGCAGCCCAATTCCACGTCTTTCCTTTCTACCCTTAGCCAAATCCTTAATTCAAAATCTATCTTTTTCCTTTCAAAATTCCTTGTCTCCAAAAATGGAGAGTGGGTGATTACCCACAAAATCTCTCATTCTTGCTTAAGAAGACCCTAGTGAGAGTTCTCACAAGTTTCTAAAACTAAAAAGGAAAGGTAGGAGAAAATGGGAAAAAGATCTCACATCCAAAAGGAAAGTTTACAACTTAGATGATCCTTCTAATTTCAATTTTCGCACAACTTAGAAAAGTCACTTTTTAGGGTGTCTAAATGGTCACATGAGAGTTGGTACATGCCTAAAATTACTCCTAACCCTTAGGTATACCTTATGGGCTCTAGGAAACCCTGTGAAACTACCCCTAAGTGTCCATTTAACCCTTTTTAAACCCATCTGAAGTTAATTTTCGGGTCAAACTTAAGTTGACCATCCCAAAGATTCTTTTCGCAAGGCAATTATGGATTTATGTTAAATTAATTGAAAAAGCTTTAGTTGAACAACTCCCTCCAAGAGACAAATTGAAAAACTCAAACATAAATCCAAACATGTGTCAAGTGACACAAAGAAAATACTTTTACAAAGTTATACGTGAAATCTTGTCTCTTGTTGGATTTACACAAATAACAAAATTCAATTTAACATTCATGCAACAATCACTTTCACGAATAAAATACGATACAAATGGGGTGTTGTCTCTCCAAATAAACAAACCCTAGTTTTACGAATGTACATAGGTCTAGGTTTGGTTCTCCATAATATTTCCATGGTCACATGGATAATTTTCTTATCCATCTCAATTACACATTAGTAATTTCAAATATCCTCATATAACATTTAAACACATGAATAAGAATATACGTCAAAACACTCTACATACCATATACATTTAAACAAATCAATACATCTTACATCCAAATAAATGCACATACGGAGTTATCATAGTCCTCATAATTTTTTTCATTCATAAGATATGCATCATATTTCCAACATCATAATAAAGTTCTGCAAATCCAGATATTGCTGACATATGTTAGTTCAAGATTATCCAATCAGTGGATCTTTTAGGATTTCAAATTCATAACGCATCAAAATGTACACCACAAGGTGAAATAACTCTATAATTTGTTTCAATTACTTTTCTCACCAATCTATCCGTCTAACATAGCCCATTCTATTGAATTATATAGCATTTATTAATGGGGTCAAACATGGTCAACTAAATTAATCAAGGCTTGGTTTGGGGAGGGTCTTACATCCTCCTCCCCTAGAGTTTGACTTACTCCTGGAAGTCGCATGAGTATAATTATGAAGTAGGGACATAACATTTCCCAAAATTTCAAAGAGTTACTCAAAATCTTATCTTGCCTACTAGAAGGTTGAAATACCAAAATCAACTTATTTTTGTAATTAACTTACTATCTGCACAAGGTGAAATTCTTAGTATTTTTATTACATTTCCCTTAAATCTCAGGTAGGTGTTTACAAGTTCTACTTTTCAACAACTTACATTAATGCGCCATCCAAATCATATCAATAACACACATCAACTCCTACTATCAAGGTTACACATGATAGTTTACTTATTGATTTCTAGGAGTCATACTTATTAAGGGTTCCTGTAAAACATGTTTTATCCCACCGCAATTGTCATCCATGCCTACCTCTAAGAGAATTGACATCACAATTTACCAAATCAAATCTACTTATTCTACATCAAGGTACCTCATTAGGTTGTTAATAAAATATTTTCTAAACCATCCTAGGTGCATAATTTCTTCCAGCTTACTTAGGTAACAAGGCATAATCAACTTTAGGTTCTTCAAATCTGCCCCTATATAGGGTAGTTTTCTACCGCTAGGGATTAAAATATTTTTATATTTCTAGGCCCAAAGGTTTAAGTTTCATAAGGTACATTATTTGCAATTTCCAAACATTAGGGTACATAACAATCCCATTCCAAGAGAGTGATGGAAATTATTAATACTTATTTTAGACATCATCCATGCAATCATCTCCATTCACATGCCAAATTTACCAGTCGACAATCCTCATTTTCGCAATTCATTAGGTCTAGGTCACACTATTGTTATACATCTTTCTCTTCCAGATTACTCGCAATTAATTTTACTTAGGAGGATATTCCTTCCTTTATCCTAATTTGAAAAATATATCCTTTGTTAATTCTTTGTGCCTAATTTCACTCCTTGCGGTATTCTCCCTTGACACACTATTAGTGGTTCAACAAACATGATAGCCATTTACATAAATCACATCACTAGGGCTAGCTATATCAACCATCAAAATGACCACTTGACACTTTAAAAGGTCAAAATACAAAAATTACTTTTACCAAGTCCCTTCAAGAGAAGAAAAATGCCGGCAATTGAAAAATATTAAAACTAGGAGCATGGCAAGTGCCATAGTTCCAATAAAAAGAAACATAAATTTAGTGGTCCTCTCTTCATAAAAAAAAATACAAATAAAATAAAATAAAATAAATAAAATAAAGTACTAGCCCCTAGGTCACAATATACTTTTCAAAGAAAGTTGAAAATATTGACGAATCAAAACTCGAAACAAGGTGACCATACTGGTCATACCCTATGGAGTAACCGCAACACATCACCCAAGATCACATGTCTTGAGTGTGTTAGGAAGTGATTGTTAAACTCTTAAGGTTCTTAGATTCTTTATAATCCTTTATTTATTTATGAAATAAATTCTTATACGCAAGAGATCACATTTGTTTTAATAAATCATGTTCCATTTTATCCTTCATGTGCTTACTATTTCAAGCAACACTTTCCGATATAATCTACTATCTATATAGGGTTATTAACATCCTTAATTATATTCTAACAGGTTCTTGCACTAACTCTACCATTCTCCGTCCATTTCTCTTGCACTAATTTTGTTTTTTGAACACTTAATTATACACAATCTATGCTTAATTAGAGGTTGAAGCTTAACAAGCTGATCCAACGAAACCTTAGGTCTTGATAAAATTCTAGGCGATAGGATTAAGAAAAATTATTAACATAACAAATACAATAACTCCGATTATCAAGTGGATTGAATAAATTTTATAAGGACAATAATAATTTCACTCAAAAGTCCCTCTCATTACAGTTGCGTTTAATAGTACTTAATTAGAACATCTTTTACTAAATAGACATTTGTATAGTTACTTGGTTCAATATCAATTATTTAATAACTATCCAGTTTCTTCCATCCTGTTAATACATCCCTCCTTAATAACTTAATTTAATATGGCTTCTATTAATTATCTTAATATGCTAATCCTTGATTCAATGTTACATGGTAGCTCAAGTATCAACACTTTCGTGTCCTACACACACGGTTGATAGTTCGGTACCAAATTGACACTTGTTTACTTAGAACCACTTAGGATTGTATAATGTAATCATATAATTTTACTAGAGACATCATTTTTATTTTTTTTCTTAGCACCTTAAGCTAGCTCCTTATAATATCACCTCTAACATTCACTTGCCTTCATTAGGTAGGAGCTTGTTGCCAGATTACTAATACTTAAGGTTAAGAGCCATTTGGGGTGGAATTATTGTCAAGTAAGATCGATAATGGTTGACAACAATTCCTACCCATACATTTCATGACCTATTTCGAACAACTCAGAGAGTGGACTTATTCTCTCCTACTTCATTTATGCAACTATGAAATCAAGGGGGTGTGCACTCAAAAAGTGACCAACACCCATCCTTTTAATAAAAATTTAGTAAAAGGGAAGTTATCTTGTTCCGTATTACTTATTTATATTTACTTACTAGCCCATTTCTGGCATATCACAACCTTCGATTTCCTTCAATCCACAAAAAGCCACCTTATCATCATAATATCTTGTTACCTAATTACGGTATAACTTAAAAGTGGTCCAATAATTACCAATGTCTTAAGACTCCCATAACTTTCCAAGTTCTCCCTTGGCTAACCACAAAATTCGGCTCCTTACCAATGTTCTCATACAATATTTTACACTACCAACTAATTCTCATTAAAAACTTTGGTATTATATTATTGTTATACTATATTTCCATAAGCCCTTTCCATCCGCATGTTGCTTCATCCATACTTAATGTTTTTGGCATACTTTTACATTTGAGTGCCATAATTTGCAAAGCTTCTTCGATTGTGCATGGTAGTTAAATTGTGTTACATATTGTCTTGTACCTAGCGACTAACCATGATTGGGTTGCACTTTTCTTCTTAGTTTTCTGAATGAGTATTGGTTACTCATCCCTAGATTATAAGATCCTAATTCTTTTACACTCCTTGCACTTCAATGGGGATTTTTTGTACGATTCCCTAATCAACTCTACTCTCTCTTCCATTATTTAATTTCTCCAAGATTATCTTCCCGTAAAGGAATTAGTTGAGGTTTTACTTGCTTGTTTCCCCAATTATATAACCACGGATGAACTTAGGGTTTATTTGAAAATACATGTTTTTACCCAAGAAGTTCATGCCTCTTCTCTCCTTATTAACTCACCTATAGTATTACTAGGGTTTTCTGATCAAGGGGATTGCCTTTCATCAGTTTAGTTCTTACCTTCAGGGTTATCCCATTCTAGCTTCACTGTATTGCTACAAACATTGTCTAACAAATGCTCTTAATAAGAAATCCAATATGACCACACTCGTAAGGTACCTAGTCATTAGGATAGGTTAATGCTTCTTTCTGAGATTCGCAAGAGTTTCCTTTTAACTTTTCTTCATTTGTGTCTCCAATGACGGCCTTGATCTTTTTAACCATCATAATTTCACATAGCTTAAAAAAATTAACTTGAACTATCTCGATCTTATTTATCTTGTTTATTGTACCTTTATATTAGGTCTAACTATCTTGCTTGACTTGCTGTGTCACACACATATCTCGATGGAAGGCATTCTCTTAGTTATCATCAAGAGTATTTTATTGAAGAATTAACTCCTCATACTCAATTTGATTAGGGCAATTATTGCGTTTAGGTTCCATTTGAATGGTACCCCATAAGTACTAAAGAGCTAAATTTCGTGAGTACACACCGAAAATACTTCATACAAATAAATAATTGAAAATTTTGTAGCCTTTGGGGTTTTATTTAAGCCATAAATATTATGACTAATAAGTTCAAATTTCAGGGCTTTTAGTGACCCTTGGAACCCCTTGAATTGATATATGTTGATCTATTGATTTAAAAGAATTTTTCACTTATGTTTCTCTTTATTATTTCACAAGTTTCCACCTAGGTGTTATACTTCAAGCCATAGTTTGGTTTCAACTAAGTTATGAATGTAGCCCATGTTCACCAGTGTTTGAACCTAGGGCTCTGATACCAAAATGTCATGCCCAAAATTTAGGGCAAGAATGGGATAACTTTTTTTCTTTTTTTTTTAAATCACAACTTAAGACATTAAAATAGAAAATATGAAATGCTCTAACATATTTTGTCTTAACTATGTTTTGGGTTAACCTCAACACTAACTCAAGTAAGTGAAAGTTAAATTTAATTAAATACAGAATAATAATTCTCCAAAGAAATTATTATTGTCAGTACGACTTTAATCACAAAATTATCATAATATAATTAAAATTCTTTCAAATAATTAACAAATTAAATTTGTCCTAGCACTTTTACTTGTAATGTCTAAAATTATATTCCAATCAATAATTAAAATGTGTTTAAAATTAAATCGACTAAAGGGGCAATTAAATTCATATTGCCCTATATCCCATAAAGTTTAATCACATATACCTACGTCTAGGTGGGCTAAAATTAATCCCTATAGTCAAATAATTTACAATAGATTTAAAGTCCCTAAATATATAATTTCAATTTAGAACATCTCAAATCTATTTAATTTAAATTAAATATTAACTTCATGCATATTTATTTTAAAACATCTCAACTTATATATATATATATATATATATATATATATATATATATATATATATATAAATATATATATATATATATATATATATATATATATATATATTTATATATATATTTAAAATATAATTACATATGTATTTTACCAACTTAATATTCCTAACCTTATATGTATATATATATATATATAGGAGTATTTTATCCCTGCAAACCCTAACATATTTATTATTATAAAAATAAAGTTCCCCTTTTTTTTATTTCATTCATTCTTTATTTCTTTCTTTATTTTTTGAATACCTTAACCCAAACTGGGTTAGGGTTTTGAATTTGTTACTTTTGTGCGAGGGAGCCGAGTAGATGACAGTGAGGAGGCGACAACGGTCATGACAGATTTGACGGAGGAGGGGAGGCAGATTGATGGCATCGGGTGGGGGCACCACTGGGTATCCCCACAGTGGTGGCCGGGGTGCCACCCACTGTGGGAACACACAGTGGTGGCCAGACCCTTTCACTACAGTTACCCACAGTGGGAGGTCCCGACCTCCACTCTGGTTTCCCACAGTGGCGGCCTCCGTGTCGTCCACTGTGTGGAACCATAGTGGCGGCCCGAGTCACTGCCGGCCCACTGTGCTAACACACAGTGGGTTCAGCCTTCGATATCTTGAAACCCTAGGTTAAAAAAAAATGCTTTTCCCTTTTTTTTTTTTGTAAAATTTAATTAATATTTTTGGTTATAAAAAAAAATATAACAATTTATATATATAAATATATATATAAATATATATATATATATATATATATATATATATATATATATATATATATATATAATCCCTTTTTTTTTTTAAAAAATTTAATTAATATTTTTGGTTATAAAAAAAATATATAACAATTTATATATATATATATATATATATATATATATATATATATATATATATATGTTACATATATAAGTATGTTTTCAGAAAAGAAAGAATATGATTTCACTTAAACATAAATAAATGTATATAAACTTATTTATGTATATTTCTATATATTTTAACTGTGTATTAAATCTAGGGCATATTTTTTTTTTTTTTAATTTAAATGCCATGTAGCTAAAATTAAATTAGATAGTTTACTGAATCCTTAGATTTATTTTCTGTAAGTAATTAAAATTGACAAAAGTATATAAGTTTAAAAGCAACTATTTAAATCTAGAAATTATTAAAATAAAACTATAGAGATAGTTATAATAATTTTAGATTTTATTTTCTACAAATAAATAAAATGACAAATTTAAATAAACTAAAATTGCAATTCTATTTACAGGTCTAAATGTTTTATTTCTAGCCTTCTACATGCATGCAAATCTAATTCATTTCTTTTCTAATAATTTGTTTAAATGCATAAAGGGAATAAATAAATTACTTTCTTTTCAAAATACCCTAAACACAACAAATATTAGTCTTCAGAAATATAGAAAAACTAAAACCAGAGTTACTCATTTCCTTTCTGCAGTATAGCATAATACAATAAAAATATTAAATACTCAACAAACAATCAATTTCAAAACTTTAGGAACTAAATCTAGAAATATTCATTCTTTTCTGCAGTATAGCATAATACAATATTTCATCTCTTTAAAGTACATTTAAAATACGATATAACCTTTAATACAAATGGATCTCTCATTTCTATTAAATGAGGATCTTAAAACCATTTGATACATTTCTTTTTCAACAAAATAGATATGACATAATTTCCTATTACATTGGTGCAACTTACAAACATAGACTTTCCATTCTCAAATATTTTTTGTAACAAATAAAGCCAGCAACCTCTACTTGTCCTCTTTCCTTTTCTTCGAACAACCTGCAAATAAAACATAAGCTATGACCATGGAGTGCTCACCTCCCAGCCTAGGCTAACTAGTAGCCACCCCCTGAGCTTGGAGAACCAAGCCCTAGATACAATTATACACATGCAAACACAGTAAACAAGGGAAAAACAACCACAAACACATTCCCAACCCAGGGCTACATTGCACCACACATTGTGATGTTTCTTCAAGGGTGGTAGTGGACCAAGTACCCTGAGGAGACTGCAAGTATGGTAAAACATATAGCCACCTCATGGTAGACCAAATTACATCATAAGTATAACAACCCTACATTCCTTATGCCCCCCCAAGGCATTCATGCCTTATTCCCCTCCTTATGACCCCCAATGCATAGACAACCCATGCAGCAAGGGTCACATAAAATCCCTTGTGATCACTCTCATAACGAGAGTCTCTCACTCGAGAGCTATCACTTCTACCACCCACTAGACCATCCTCTCTCCCAAGAGTAGGAGGCCTCGATTACTCCCAAAGCACATAAAATGCCACACAAAAGTAAAGCATAAAACACAATAATTTTCCAAGGGAAAATATGCAAGAAAACTAGACTTTTTACCCAAGATATTCTTTCAATATAACATTCAATATGAAAACACCTTACAAGTAAGGCGAAACCAACCTTCAACTGCTCAAGGGTATGCTAGTTTTGTTGAGGATGAGCAGCCCAATTCCACAAGTCTTTCCTTTCTACCCTTAGCCAAATCCTTAATTCAAAATCTATCTTTTTCCTTTCAAAATTCTTTGTCTCCAAAAATGGAGAGTGGGTGATTACCCACAAAATCTCTCATTCTTGCTTAAGAAGACCCTAGTGAGAGTTCTCACAAGTTTCTAAAACTGAAAAGGAAAGGTAGGAGAAAATGGGAAAGGGATCTCACATCCAAAAGGAAAGTTTACAACTTAGATGATCCTTTTAATTTCAATTTCGCACAACTTAGAAAAGTCACTTTTTAGGGTGTCTAAATGGTCACATGAGAGTTGGTACATGCCTAAAATTACTCCTAACACTTAGGTATACCTTATGGGCTTTAGGAAACCCTATTAAACTACCCCTAGGTGTTCATTTAACCCTTTTTGAACCCATCTGAAGTTAATTTTCGGGTCAAACTTAAGTTGACCATCCCAAAGATTCTTTTCCCAAGGCAATTATGGATTTACATTAAATTAATTGAAAAAGCTTTAGTTGAACAACTCCCTCCAAGAGACAAATTTAAAAACTCAAACATAAATCCACACATGTGTCAAGTGACACAAAGAAAATACTTTTACAAAATTATACATGAAATCTTGTCTCTTGTTGGATTTACACAAATAACAAAATTCAATTTACCATTCATGCAACAATCACTTTCACGAATAAAATACGATACAAACAGGGTGTTGTCTCTCCACATAGACAAACCCTGGTTTTAGGAATGTACATAGGTCTAGGTTTGGTTCTCCATAATATTTCCATGGTCACATGGATAATTTTCCTATGCATCTCATTTACACATTAGTAATTTCAAATATCCTCATATAACATTTAAACACATGAATAAGAATATACGTCAAAACACTCTACATACCATATACATTTAAACAAATCAATACATCTGACATCCAAATAAATCCACATACGGAGTTATCATAATCCTCATAATTTTATTCATTCATAACATACACATCATATTTCCAACATCATAATAAAGTTTTGCAAATCCAGATATTGCTGACATACGATAGTTCAAGATTATCTAATAGGATTTCAAATTCATAACGCATCAAAATGTACATCACAAGGTGAAATAACTCTATAATTTGTTTCAATTACTTTTCTCACCAATCTATCTGTCTAACATAGCCCATTCTATTGAATTATATAGCATTTATTAATGGGGTCAAACATGGTTAACTAAGTTAATCAAGGCTTGGTTTGGGGAGGGCCTTGCAACATATTAGGGTTTCTTAGCCCTAATATTCTGATAGGCATTTTATTTTCCCTTTACTTTTCTTTTGAAATATTTCCTTCTCAAATACCTTGTAGGTATTGTGTTTGCCTTGCATAACATTTTTACTATAAAATGTGTTACTAAGTGATTTGTATTAAATCACTTAATAACAGTGTTAATGTAATAAATGTTATTAAATGGTAAAATATAAATCACTTAATAACGTTATCTATAGATCAAAATGAAAGTGCCAAGTCAATATGAGATTATTTGAAATTTTGGTTGTGTTAAAAGTCAAAAGAGAGGATAAGAAAATTATTAATGACAAAGGCCAAGTGTGTTGGAAGGTGTCAAGATGTATGCCAAGCATATAGGGGAGGTTGAGTTAGTTTTCAAACATAAGGAGGGAATCTAGGGGGGTTTTGACTTAGTTTGAGGGATTTAATGCATTTTTGAGGGGGCATAATGATGGACTAAGTCAAATTTGGCCTTTTCATCACTTTGGAGCTCTTTTAAAAGAACTCTTGTTGCTAGATGTTGGGTTTTTAAGAGACATCCAACCCAAGTAGTTGGGAGTTCCTTTTTTCTTGCAACTATTCGGAGAGTTGGATATAATATCTTGAGTACTCTTTTTGAGAGTTAGTTCTTCTTATGCAATTTTGTACTAGTGACTTTCATGAGTCCTAAATCATTTCTGAGCATATTTTTGTTACTCTTTTGATATATGAAATACAGTGAAGCCTTGGTTATTAATGATTTAATATTTTTGCCTTGTTTTTCTTTCATTATCATGTATTATCAGGTGATTGATCAAGTTACTTGTGAAGTATCTTTTATTTCCATGTAACTTTGTCTCATGCCTTATATGTTTTATGCAAAAGGTATGTATATGCAAGTTGTTGGTTGTGTTCTAAGGGCACATATGACTTACTAACTGTGAATTTATCTTCCTTTTACAAGTTAGAAGTGTTTGAACCTTTTAGTGAAATATTCATGCATAATCATACTGTAATAGGTTGTGCAGTCTTGTTTTAAGTTACTTGGAGTCAAGTGTTATAGTTTTTCTGATTTTCATAATCTTTATCAAATCTTTGGTGCATCACCTAAGTTAGGAATAGATTTCTTATTTTATGTTTCCTTCTTACCCTTTTCCTCAATAGGTTTTAGTCATTAAATTAGGTGATAACTAGCTAGGAGCTGGCCTCATCTGAAGGTTCATTCCAAATATAGGTGACCCACAACTTTGGAATGTCCCCATGTTTCTCTGAGATACCAAGTTTTGCAATTTGGTAAGGGTGCATTTTCAATAGATGTCAAGTACATCCTTTTCTATAAAAAATAAAAGTCACCTTCTTCATAGTCTAATTCATCATCTAAGATACCAACATCATCTTTAACATAAGAGGATTTCTTATTAAACTTTCATTTACCTTCTCTAAATTTTTTGTCTTGTTCCTTTTTTTAGACATCTAGTAGCTATGTGACCAATCTTTCCACATCTAAAACATTTAAGAAGAAACATACCTTTATATTTGTTGATGCCTTTCTTCAGCTTCCTCACAAAGTTTACTTCCATCTCATCCGATCTTTCATCATCTGGGTCTTCCTCAGTAGCTTTAAAGGCTATCTCAGATTTAGCTTTGTCTTTTCCAAACTTCCTCATCTCAAACATAGTCAGAGTGCCATATAGTTGTTCTCTGGTGAACTTCTTCAGATCATATAATTCTTCAATAGCAAAGATCTTATCACTGTAGCTTTTTGGTAGGGTCATTGAAATCTTCTCCATTATGTCTTCATCATTTAAGGTTCCTCCAAGTTCTCTGATTTTATTTTTTGCACTATCAAGCTTCTGAAAATAACTTGTTATATCCTCTCCTTCTTCCATTCTCAAGTTGTCATATCTACGCTTAGCAGTCAGCTTCTTTGATAATTTAATTCTATCATTTCCTTTATAGATTTCCCTTAACTTTTCCTAAACTTCATGAGCAATATTTAATGAAATAACCTTTGTTAATTTAGGTTTTGATAAGGAACTAAAGATGCAATACCTTCCTGTTTCATTCTCTTCATAAGCTTGAATCTCATCTGGAGTAGTAGGACCATTTTCCAGCATTACATACTTAGTCTCCACCGCTTTCCAAGTGTCATAACCCAAGTCCAGATCAAGTAACTTGTCATCTTCACTTTCCAAAAGCCATAGTCAGTTCCATTAAAGATATGAATAGTTAGTTTATGTTCCATTGGATCTACCTCAAGTGGTTAAGCTATTTTCCACGAAACCAAATCTCTGATACCAATTGTTGAATGTTCAAACAACTGAGAGGGGGATGAATCAGTTGTCAATACTTTTTAATTATTTCACAAATATGAAATAACCAACTAATTGATTAATTAACCTAAATAGATGTAATCATGAAAGCACACACATACACAAGAAAATCATACACACTGAACACCAAATATGACGTGGAAAACCCAAGAAGGAAAAAACCACGGAGAATGTTAGTTCTCAATATATAACACCTGTTAGGGTGACATTGGTTAAGTTGATTTTTACAAAGGTGGCTCACTACAGGAGGGCTCACTACCTAGAAAGGCTCACCATCAAAAGAGAAAGAAAGAAAATAAAATCCACCATTGTGACCCAACTGTCATTAAATGCAATGCCAAAACTGCCTTCGATGCCTAACAACACTCTAGACACCTTCGTACAACTTCTCACATCAAACATTGGTCGAATTTATCTTTTCAATCTCGTATATCTTCCATACTTCATTCATTATGATCATCTTTTACTTATACTATCCTCCTAACTACACAACCTTCCAATTCAGCCAAATATAATTTGAAATAGGCCTACACTAAACATTCTTGTGGTGGAAAGGAATGAGAAGTAGATCACACCACAACACACTTCATTGGCCATATCAACATGTTACACATCCATCAAAAATATTGTAGCCAAACCAAGATTCATATGCTACACAAATGATGTTACATAATCTCGAATTCTAGATCAGAGCAGACCCAAAATAACACTTCTCAACTTAGAAAAATAAGAATGGAACCAAGGTAAACATGAATCCAAGAAACAAACACCATATCCAGAAAAAAAAAAGAAATTCAGATCACAAACAACACTATCAATTAGTAGCCAACATTGAACATCACTCAGAGCACCAAACAACTTGGGAAACATATTCCAGATCACCAACTTAAAAAACTAATATTAGTATGGTATGTTGACATCAACGAAAACCATATCAATACCATCAACATCACATTTGCAACAAAGTGTTTTTGGGTGGGACATATTGTTGATTTCTTGTCATTTGTGTTTGATATGGTATTAGAGATGTTTGTGGTTGTTGATAGGTGGAGTGATAAGATGTATGCTATGAGATTGTGATAGGTGGGGAATATGTTGGTTGTGGTATAGATAGATGAGGTAAGGACTTAATTAATGATAATAACATAAAAATCCTAAACATTTTATAAAATTATAATTAAGGACAAAGTGAATCTCTATGTGGCTTCAGATCACATAAGGGACACAATTAAATAATCTTTTTGCATTTTTCTAATGAAGTATTTAGAGTGTTACCATTAAAATAATATTCATATAATCAATGCCTTTCAAAATTTTACACACACATAGATTATATGACTAAATATGAAACCCAATGTAAGGTGAAATTGTGAGAATAAATTATATTATAATATTTGATATATTTCTAATTATATAATTATATTTAAAGCATGGATTTAAATTACATTCTTATGTAATTTTGTATATGCTTGAAATTTTAAATAAATTATATCATAATAGTTATAAATATTCTATATTCTAAAGATAATTACCCCATAAAAGAAAAATGGAGGATAAAAGATATTACCATAGAGAAATGAGTGACTAAGAAGGGTACAAAAAGTAAAGGTGTTGATGAATCTATGGCAACAACCTCCCTCCTTGTAACACCCCACATCATTTTAAAAATGTTAGCGTAACTCAAATTATTGTATATATCTTAGTTAGTTTAATTAAAATGGTAATAGAGTGGTGGTGAAAATTATTCCATTGGTTGTGATCTCAAATTCACATGTATGCATTCTCTTTGATTATGATGAAATTGAAATAGCTTTAACATCTAATTTCTCCATTATGTGGAATCAACAATTATTAATCAATAATTGTATACACACATATGAAATATTTGATATGATTTGAATTTGTGATTGATTAAAGTTGATGAGTAAATAAATTCATAAGTAGAATTATTAGAATTTGGATAGCAATTAATATGGCTTATTATGATGACCTAAGTATACTTGTGGTTGTATGATGTAGGAAAGAGGGTGTGCAAATAGAAGGAATAAGAGAGAACAATATATAATCATACAACTCTTGAAAATATATAAGGATAACCCTTTTTATGTAGAAGGGGTGAAATTTTATCACCATTGGTGTAATTATTCTTAAAGGTTTTCATATTAAGGGTAAATTTTAAATGGTTTAAAGGAAACTTAGCCATGAGTCATATTATTAAAAGGGGTCTTTGGCTTGGAAATCCCTAGCTAAAGTTAAAAAATTTATGGTTCTTTGTATGGGTCTTTAAAAGGTGTTGTTTGATCAATTATATGGATCCTTGTGCAAAAATAGATCCCTAGAATCAATACCTTGGGGTCGGGGATCTTTAGGACATGTGATATACTCCTTTGGGCTTGATGGGACCCATCAAAAACCTTCTTTTTTCTAAATGTGGTGAGTTAGGGTTTGGGAGGAAGTGTGAGAGGTGGACGTCCCTATATATCTTGTGGAAATTGAAGAGAGGAGCATTACCCACATCTCCCTATGGAGAACTTTGTCTAGTGAAAGTAGAAGGGATAGTTAGAGGAGAAGAAAAGGGAGACTTTGTATATAAAGATGGAGATAAAGATAGAGCTTGTAGAGAGATACAACATTTCTTCCTTTTTATGCTTATTTTAAGTGTAGATTTCTTTTTGATATATTGTTCTTCAAAGAAGTTTGTTTAGAGAGAATGCTAGAAAGATTTGTTGTATTATAAGAGAATGTGATAGGAAAATTGAGTATTCACCATTTATCATGATGGTGCACAATGTATGTACTTGATCGAGGGTAGGGATAGGACCTTTGAGGTCTCATGATGCCTTTAAGGATGGGAGTAGAGCATGCTTCTTTTGTTATTAGAAAATATAATTCAAATGGAAATCATAGATTTTGTTTCGGAAAGAGTATAAGAGATATTATATTATGACTTTGGTTTGAGATTATTATTTTAATATATAGAGAAAGCCTTTATTTGTTATTTTTCATTGTTTAATTTCTAGTGAAAATAATATGTTGTCTTGAGGATAATAGTCTAAAAAAGGGGGTAGGTGGAATTTGTATAATTGTGTGAAAAAGTGAGATCGTATGTTGTTCTCTTCTTGTTGATAAACCTGTGATGAGCATCATAGGTTTTGTTTGAGGTAGTAGTTCAAAAGAATTCATTATGTCCTTTTGGGCTGTGAATTTGTATGGGGTTATAGAAGATAAAATTACATAAGTTTCTATATTTTGTTATGAATATTTTATATTTGAGGTTATTATTGGTATTTTTGATGATTGATGCTATGATTGTCATCGATGGACACACACTTGATTTGAGATCACTTTTTGTATGTATAAGTTAAAGCTCAACCAGTATTTGTTCCAACCGATATGATGTATTATAGTCTTTAGACTATCGGTGTTTTGCAGAAAGTGTTTACCGATCTGAAGCGGTATGAAGACCCCAAGCAGTTCAAGGATCTCAAGCGGTACGAAGGAACGAAGTGGCACAACTCATATTTCCCAGCCTTCATTTTGTCAAACTGGCAACCGGTATTTTTCTTTAAATGGTATTTTTGTATGAACCAGTAATACTCTGTGATGAGTTACCAACCAACATTTTGTGATGAGTTACCATCCACCGATTGTTTGGCGGTGCCGATACTTTAACGGTGCTTTTTGTGTCATGTTACAGAATATGTCTAGATGCATTGAACCTAGGAAATTGTAATGTAATCCTATTGGACCAACATGAAATTAGATTCCTTTATAAGGACATCATGTCTAGGGTTTTATGTTGTTGCAAGGATTTAAGGTGGTTGAAGAGTTTTTGTAAGGAAAAATACAGAAGAGAAGTTTAGGTCTGTGAGAAGAGGTAGAGAGAGTGAATGTGTCGAAGACTGAAGTAATGCTGGAATGCATTAGGAATGAGCTATCAAGGATCTAACCAAGCAATCTATGCTATTTGCTAGATCACTCACTTATTGATTACTCACATCTTCGACAAGTCTAAAGCCCTTAACCAGGTAGGCCCAAAAGCCTTTTGTAAATCCTCTAACAAGGTGGTTCACATCTGTGGATCTAAAATCCTCTAGCAAGGTAGTCCTTAACTAGACTTATCTCCTAACAAAGATTGAGATTCCTAATAGGATCTATTTTGGTAAAGAACATTGTATGACCTTAATCGGTCTGACCTTAACTAGTCTGGTTCCTATTCTACAGATAGTTACTTGTGAGTTCCATCTCACCGTGGTTTTTCCCATTTGGGTTTCCATGTCAAAATCTCTTGTGTTATGGTGTTTGTTCTTCTATGGGTGAATGCATTATTTGCTATTTGGTTTGCATGTGTGCTAATCGATTTGTTTGCTAAACTGTTTTACCGGTTTATTGGTAGTCTAGTAAAGTGTTTGAGTATAGTGATTTTTGGCATACTAATTCACCCCCCCTTCTTAGTATTCATCAGTTATAAGTTTGTAAAACCCTATAAATAGAGCTAAGAGATATCATTTTCCTTGAAATATAAAATAAGCATATCCTTGCATACTCTCTCTTTCAACGATAGTATTCTTGTGTTATAGAACTCAAAATTATTTGAGAAATATTTTTAAAGAGTATCATTTATATTCCTTTGACTGGTAGACTCCCTAATTATAACAGACTTTTCTATATAATAATAATAATAATATAGATGTGAACGTATGGGAGGAAATTTTGACAAATATTTGATAAGATAATAAGAAATCATATTTAATCACATGTTTTTATTTTAAACTCTCTTACTCAATACTGCACTAAATGTGATGATAAGTCATCTGATTGAGGGAACCTAGGTTATCAGTCTTAGTTGTTAAGATTTTTAGACAACACAATTCTCACTTGGACAAATAGGTGGGTTGTATGTAGAATCCTATGAATATGGCATGTTGCCTCAAATAGACCAAGAAAAGAATACCTTTCATGTGTGTTCACTTTTACTTATTCTGCCATCACACTCACATGTTGGGAAGGAGTGCATTGATATAATTGTAACATAGATGAATAAACTATTGTATTAGGAAACCGTGCCATATCAAAAGGGGGTTGTGCATTGATCTTGAATACTCTCAGATATTCCCATAAAAGATGACATGATGGTTCGAAGCTTTATTTTGGGGTGGTGTGAGGATGATTTTTAGTATTTGAGTATATTTCAATAGTTGTGATAGCAGTTGTTGATTTAATGTCTATTTTTAAACATTGTATTAATAGTTGTAACTTTAAAGTTGTTATTGCTGATGATGACTACCTACAATTGAATAAAATGTATTTATTAGTTGTTAAAAGCAAGAAATCATGTGATGCCACATCAGCTGGACAAATAGGGGTGTCTCACCTTTTTTTTGGGCTGGTTTGACACCTTGGTAAAATAATTTTGATTTGGCATTATATTTGATGATGTGATCCTAAAATCTTAGTTATAACCATGAGACTTGTCAAGTAAGATGATGTAAAAAATTGAAAGTGATTTGAAATTTCCACATAGAATTTTTAAAAATGTGAAATTAAGATGCTAGACTACTGAATCCTCTCCCCAATCATTTAAAGAATAAGATAAAAGATGAATGACCAATCGACATATTTGGTCCAATGTACTAGTAGGTAAATAAAGTGAATAATATTGCTATCGGGGAAATTCATAGTAGAGATCATATAGCATAGGGGAAAGATTTGACACTCTTACTTGCTATAATGCCTATTTCCCAAGTGAGCATTGTGTTGTCTAAAAATAGTGAGTAGTACGTCCATGAAATAGAACTCCATTTAATGAACAGTCATGCAAAAGATACTTGGCGCTAGATTTTTGGGTGCTGGGCATTAGTATATTTTAAATAATGTATTGAGATCAACTTGCCATACCAGTAATAATATATAGACCATTATTAATAATTAACTTGAATGATAATTATATCAATATTATTACCAATATCTCATTAATATTATTACTAATATTAACCAATGTATCTTATCAATGATATATTATCCCATTAATACTAACATCTTTAAGATTATTGAGATTAACACTAAAGTGATAAGAGATAACTTGGTTAATGATAAAGATGGCACACTTTCTAGGAGCAGGAGTAGGAGCAAGTGTTGATGCGGGAGCAAGGTCAGGTTTGAATTTGATTGACTCTGGTTCTGGGAGTCCAGGGGATTCCCCCATGACTCGCCCCATGAAATTGGTCCCTGATCTTTTGGATGGGGCCTCAAATGATACTCGGGATGGTGGTACCAAGCAGAATACTGCCAATGGTAAATTTGTCATTTCCAACAAATCTGGTGAGGTTGAGGGCCCCAATAATAAGATTCCCTCTATGAAATGTAACAAGAAATGGGCCTCTCTTTTTTCAACAAAGCTTAAGGGCAAGGCCATTTTTCTGGTACCGCATAAAGTGGACCAAGATTTTGGCACTTGCTCCATCTCTATCTCGGACTATATTGTGGATCTGAATATGGCTCACATGAACTTAGTCTTGGTTGGAAAATTTGTTGGACCACGCCCAAATATTGAGGCTGTTAGATCCTGGGTTGCTAGGAAATGGAAAGGTAAGGGTCAAATTGATGTTGTGGCTATGGCTAGTGGATTCTTCTCCTTTTCATTCACTTGTGAAGAAGACTTTTGATCTGTTTTGGCTGGAGGTCCCTGGATGCTAGGCAAAGCCTTGCTGGCCCTTAAAAAGTGGGAACCGGGGTTTAATCCCAAAGACTGGGAATGTAATGAAGCCCTTATCTAGGTTAGACTGCCAGGTTTACCCTTGGAATTCTGGGGAGATGAAATATTTGTGGGTATTGCAGCTTATTTTGGTGAGCTAATCTCAGTTGACCCAATGACTGCAGCTAAAAGATGACTGGTTTATGCTAGACTATGTGTTAATGTCAAACAATATACAAACCTACCTTCCGAGGTAGCTTTTCTCTAAGCTAGGAAGATGGGTGTAGAAAGTGGAGTATGAATCCATCCCTTTCACGTGTTTCCATTGTAAAAAAGTGGTTCACTGGGCCAGGCAGTGTCCTTCTAAGCCAAAGAAGGAATGGACAAAGAGGAATGAGTTGCTCTTAGAGAAGACAAATGCCTTGCCCGTAGATCCTCCCTTGAATGACTTGAGAAATGATTTGGTTGGACCTATTCCCTCTATTCCTACCCTGATAGTTGGGGTTGGGACTTTGCCTACATTTGAGTCAATTGTTCCTACTTCCCTTGACCCGAACCCCTTGCCCCCTGAGGAGAATATTCGGGAATCCCCTGTTGTGGATGCCCTGTGTTGATGAGATTTTTTTAAATGCTATTGGTTCTATGTAGGATATTCCCATTCAATTGGTTGTTGATATAGATAACTCTATTGAACCAAAACCCCTGACCTCCCCCTTGCTGGAATCATCCCTCGAGGACTCCGCTCCTTTTATTGAGGTCAAACCCAAAAACTGAAGAAGGAACTCCCCTATTGGCCAAAATACTCCTATCTTAGGGGGGTATTAATAGAAAATAGACAAAAAAGGGATTGTGGATCAGACTCAAGGGGGGTGGGGAGAACACCCAATGCAGTTACAAGAGATAGGTAGAGTCGGGTTGCCATTGCAAACGAAGCTCAGAGAACCTTACCAGAAATGGGGATGGGATCCCCCTCTCATGATAAATGAAAGTCATCTCATGGAATATAAGGGGTTTAAATCACCCCCACAAGCATGACCTACTATCCAATTTGGTCAGAGATCATAAACCAGATATTTGCCTTGTCCAAGAAACTAAAATGCCTGGTAGAAAAGTGGAAAAAATTAAATTGGAGATTTTTGGAGATTGTGGTGTTCACTATGTGGATGCAAATGGTGCTTCAGGTGGTATTGCAACCCTTTGGAATCTGAGACTCCTATGTGGTAAGGTGGTTCTCTCTTCTCTGAATAACATTGGTACTAGATTCTTTAATCTTAAAGATGTAATCCCCTAGATTATTTCCAACATCTATGCTCCTAATGGGAGATCTGCTAGGAAAGCCCTCTGGTCTTCCATTTGCCATGCTAGATCATTCTTCCCTAATGAGAAATGGGTTCTTTTGGGAGATTTCAACACCCCACTCTCAAATTTGGAGAAATCTGGGGGTATGCCTATCTTTATTGATAGTAGACAATACTTGGCTGACATGATCAACTCTTTGAGCGTTTTGGATCTAGATCTTATTGGTGCCAAGTTCATCTAGTCCAATAGATCCAGTGGGGATGATCTCATTTAGGTTAAGCTTGATAGGGGACTTGTCTCTTCTGGTTGGATTCAAAATACTTCTTGTAGACTCAATGCCTTGCCCCATGTTGGATCTAACCACTTCCCTATTTGCCTTTTGGTGACTCCATTGTTTGGCAGAAAGGCATACCCCTTTAGATTTGAGAAAATGTGACTGATGGCCCCTAACATCCAAGATAAAATTATGGAGTGGTGGAATATTGATATCCTGGCATGACCATGTTTCGTATAGTCAAGAAGCTATCTAATGTCAAGTCTAATATTAAACGCTAGAACAAATCCTCTTTTGGCAATATCTTCAAAATTAAAGATAAGTTCAAACTGGATCTTGAGGAGATTCAAAAGAATACTCAAGTTTTTGGGTTTGATAAAGATGTCTCAAATAAAGAAATTGAGATTTTGACTAAATTGCATGACATTATTTCCAAAGAAGAGGAATTTTGGAAGCAAAGATCTAGAGCCTTATAGTTTAAAAGTGGTGACAAAAATACTAAGTTCTTTCATATGTCAACTCTTAAACACAGGGTGGATAATAGAATAAACAAAATCCAGATTCGTAAGAGATGGGTTGATAAGCATGAAGAAACTTTCCAAGAAGCCATCAGTTTTTTCTCTAATCTCCTTTTAGTGGATGATCCCCTTGAACCTCTAGCTCAAAATGAAATCTTGCAGGAGGTTCCCTCCATTATCTCTTAGGATATGAACTTGAAGCTTACCATAATTCCCTCTCTTGATGAAGTTTGTAATGCGGTCTTCTCTTTTGAAGGTAACAAAGTCCCTAGCCCTAATGGCTTCCCTCTTTTTTTCTTTCAGAATTTTGGTAGATTATTTGCTCTGATGTGGTCGCTGTGGCTCAAGATTTTTTTGGATCCCGTTCTCTTTTGAAGGAGTTGAATGCCACCTTCCTTTTCCTCATCCCCAAGAAATTTGATGCCTTCTCTTTTCAGGATTTTAGACCTATTAGTCTTTGCAATTATTTATATAAAATCTTCACCAAAATTATAGTGCTCTGACTTAATATTTTCATCTCTTCTTTAATTTCTAAGCAACAAAATGGGTTTGTTCTCGGGAGGTAGATCCCGAATTCCCTTATTGTGGTGCATGAGAACATCCACTCCCTATCTATCAATATAAACCTTGGCTTTTTTCTAAAATTGGACATGCTGAAAGATTTTGATACAGTCAACTGGAGTTTTCTCCTTCGAATCCTTAGGGCATTTGGATTTTAGAGATGACTTCACCCAGATCATTTGACAGTGTGTATCCACCCCCAAATTTTTAGTGTTGGTTAATGGATCTACCTCTAGTTTCTTCTTTGCGTCAAGGGGCATTAGACAAGGGGATCCTCTCTCTCCTTTCCTTTTCATTATGATGAGTGAAGCTCTTAGTAAAATTATTTAGAGGGAAGTTAGAAAAGGTAATATTATGGGATTACAACCCTCCTCTTAGGCCTCCTCATGCTCTCACCAACAATTTGTAGATGATACTTTATTGATGGGGGAAGGCTCGATCAAAGAAGCGAAGAATTTAAAAAAGATTGGATATCTATGAACAAGGTTCTGGGCAAAAAATTAGCCTGGCTAAAAGTTCCATTTTTTTCTTTAACACCCCTGAGCATAGGAAAAAGAATATTGCCTCGATTATTGGCTATAAAGTTGGAATTTTGCCTGATTCTTATTTGGGTCTCCCCCTCTACCATGGTTTGGCCCCAGACTCCTTCTGGGTGAACCTTATTGATAAATTCCAGAATAAGTTGGCTGGGTGGAAAGGTGCTTTGTTAAGCCAAGCTGGTAAACTCCAGCTGCTCAAAGCTTCACTTCAGAGTCTCTCAGTTTATGCTATGAGTTTATTCAAAATCCCAGCTAAAATTGCTAATAAAATGGAAAGAATACAAAAAATTTCTTGTGGATTGGGATTGAATCTAAGAATAGATTACATCTTGTGGCTTGGAATTAGGTTTGCCTTCCCAAATCCATGGGGGACTGGACATCCAGAATCTGAGAGATTTCAATAAAGCCTTGATGGCCAAGCAGTTGTGGAGATGTCTTAAAGAGAATAATGAATGGATTGACATATTCAAACATAAATACCACATTTTGGATATCCAAAACACTATGGAATCTTATGATCTTCCCAGTGTTGTTTCTAATTTATGGAGCAACTTCTTTGGCTCCTCCAAAGTTATTTTGCATGGTTGTAGATGGGTGCTAGGGAATGGTACCAAAATCAAGTTTTGGGATGACTGGTGGATTGGTGATGGCCCCCTATCAGATTTTGTTTGGGCTTCTCCCTTCAAAGAATTATGTCTCAAAAAAATTGGCATTTGGGTGGCTGATTATTTTAGAGATGGACCCTGGTTGGACCTCAATTCTATGGATAATTCTTTTATGCATATGCAACCTTGGTTGAATTATATTCACATCCCTTGCTCTCTTGTGGAGGATAAAGTGTTATAGAATTTCTCCTCTTCTAGGAAGTTAAAGGTTGTTGATGCTTATAAGTTCATCTCCAGAAGCTTCCCCCCACCCTTCTGGGCGGGTATCTGGAATAAGAACTTAATTTTGAAAATTAACATTTTTTTGTGGCTATTTATGCAGGGTAAGATCTCTACGATTGACAATATTTGCAAAAGAGGTCTTCCTCTTACTAATAGATGTTTTATTTATAAAGAGGCAGAGGAAAATGCTGGCCATCTACTGCTTCACTGCTCTTTTGTTAGGGATATCGAGAATTTCTTCCTTAACATCTAGAACACTAATTGGGTCTTCCCTAAATTATTTCTGAGAATGTGGTTTGAATGGAAGTGCCCCTTTGATAATTAGGCTTCAGGATTTCTTTGGAATTTGTGTCTTCCTCATATTGCCTAGGGTATTTGGAAAGAAAGAAACAATAGAGTCTTTAGAGATTTGGAAACTCTTACGATTGTTGTGGCTACTAAAATTCACATTTCTACCAAGAAGAATTTTCTGCACTCCTGCCCCAGCAGAAAGAATGACCACCCCCTCCCTACTCTCCAGGAGGAATGGGATACTATCAATCAGTGGAAAATTGATTGGAATATTTCGATTCCAGTGCACAAAACCAAGCAGTGCAGACAAAATGTTCTTTGGCATCCACCCCTATGGGATGGATCAAAATTAATGTGGATTAGGTGGCTAAAGGGAATACTGGGCTGACTAGGTGCGGGGGAGTGGCTAGGAATCATTCAGGTCTGCTAGTTTCTATGGTGGTGCTCCCTCTAGGCACCTAGTCTAACCACTTTATGGAGGCCAATGTTGCCCACATTGGGTTACACATGGCTAAAAGAGAAGGCTTTAGAAAAGTCTGGCTGGAGTCTGACTCACTAAACACTATCAATTGTCTGAGTGGGCGCACAGATCCTAGCTGGATGATTGCTAATCTGATCAAGGATTGTCGAGATATAATAAATGAACATGAAGAATTCAAAATTTCACACGTATGTCAAGAAGACAACAAAGCGGTGGATCTACTGGCCAATCTGGTGGTGGGATACGTGGCAATTAAGTGGTGGAGTAGTAGGGATTCATTCCCAAAAAACCTGTGCGATCTGGCTCGTGATGATTACGCCAACTTGTGTTAATCAATGATATTTAATCATGATTTTATAGAGTTGATGGAGAAACCAATCCTTTTTATTTTCCCTAACCGAAGATCTAGAAACTTCCCTTGGATTTTCTGTCTTATTGTGTGGCCCATTTCCTGCTATTGTTTGGAGACTTTTCTGGTGTGACCCATTTCCTGCAACCGTTTGGTGACTTCTCTGGTGTGACCCAGTTCCTTTTGTTTGGCGACCCTAAGCATAATGGGTGGGGACAAGAACAGGAAAGAACCATCTACTTGTGAGAAATGGAAGAAAAACAAGGAAGTGTGGCAGGAAATCATTGATGGGGGAATCGTCCCTTTCTTGGATAGACTTCATGGCCCCTCTCTGCTCATAGAGTCCTTTGTTAATGGGTGGAAGAAAGGGATCCTAAGGGCTTATGGATCCAAGTACCAACTTGTTGAAACCCTGGTGGTGATGGTCACTAGTCTGGTGATGTATGGCAGAAGGTTCTATAGAGACAAGAAAACTAGGGAGGAGGACTTGACAAATTTCTTTGACAAAGACAAGGAGCGCTCAAGAGTTAACAAGATGGTTGATGGTGGCTACAACAAGAAAGATCTTATGGCTCCCTGGGCAGACATGACCAAGTTCATCATGAGGTATATTACACTCGATGACAGATATGCCAGTATCTTTTCCTACCATTTTACCATTTTGAATCATTTTAGGCATGGTAAAATCATTTATGTTCCTTTCTATTTGGCCTCCTCTTTAGAAAATTGTCTTGAAAAACATATGTAGAATCCAAACAATCATGTTCTTCATGAAGGGCTTATTATGCTCATCATGGAGTATGCTAAGACCCTTGAAGCTATGCCCTCTCTATCTGAGAAAGGCCAACATACTAATATTCAGGATGTCTCTGACTCGGAAATGGATTTGGAGGATAGTGGGGGTGCCATTCCTTTTGATGATCTTGATTATAAGACTGTGGATGAAGGGGAGATGATAGTCACCCCTGGTACATTTAGCAGTAAGAATCCTCCCATATGGGCGGCCATCAACTACAAATATACCAACAAACTGATTTCTAAGGCCGAGCGCCTTTCTAAAAAGAAGAAGCTTGCGGTTAAGGACTATGGTCTGAAGAATTCAGATTAGGAAATTAAACTGGACATTCCTATCAATGTCCTGAAGGAAAAGTAGGGGACCATGGCTAAAGAAGAGAACAATGGGATATAGAAGACTGGTAATCTGATGAACCTAGTGATGGAAGCTACCAGAATCCAGGAGAGCTGCTAGAAGTGGGTGGAGAGAGAAATTGATACCCTCAAAGTGGGGGTTAAGGAGATTATTGATATCTTCACAGCCTCCCCTGAGCCTAACAAATTCGAGAAACTCATGATTATGACCCATAAGCTCTCCCAAGTTGTCGAGGTGATGAAATGCAAACACGAACAAAGAATTGAAAAAGTGGAATAGTCTATGGTGGAGATAAAGAAAAATCTCAAGAACCTAGTCGACATAAGCAAAGAAGCCATGAACAATAGTATAGAGGGGCTCAAAAAGATCAATGCCATGGTTGTGAAATAAAGATCCTTTCATAGTGAACTTGAGAAAGATCTTGGAGGTGAAGACATGGCTGCTGGAGACAACAAAACCACTAGCCCTAGTTCCAGGACTAGAAGCAGGAGCAGCAATAAGGGTACCTCCAGATTCATTATGGAGGAGATGGAGGAAATCAACAAGATTTCCATACAGAAGAACAAGGAGCTGGTGCACTCTCTTAATTGAGTGCTTTTATTTTGTTTTGTCTTGCTATCTATTTGCTTTCATGACTGTTCTAGGGTGCTCCCCTATTTTGCCGTTGGCTTATGTGTGTTTGGCTGATGGTCGGCTTTTGTAAAACTTTTGGTTTTGGGTCCATGTAAAACCCGTTTATCTTTATCAAAAACTTGGTTAATGATAAATCAAGAAACTATTGAAATGTTAATAACAACATCAAGTTCAATATGGATATTAAGATTAGAAAGATGTGAAGTAGATATAAATCCATGCATGATATTAATGAAGAAGGTTAAGGAGGCATCCAAAATGAATTGTCTACAAGGGTTGACAAGTGTCATGTAGTGGTGAGTACTTACCTTTATAATATTATTGAAGAATAGATGATAGATGAGTTATGCTATACTAATTTGAAGACAAGATAGATAATATTTTTAACAAGTCATATTTATTACTTATTTATTGATTTTCAATATGCACAAATATGACTATATTGATCAATTGATTTGAAGTTATACCCTTATAATGTAGTTATAGTAGTTATTTGAAGAGAAACAATTATTGATTGTTGTAATTATTTTACAACAAAGTTAAAGTATAGTTGACATTAACCATAAGTTAATTTTTACTTGGATGAATATTTGATATAGTATTCAAAGCACCATATTGGAGTAGTCGAGCCTGGGGATAAGCCCTAGCACACAACTTATGTGGACACAACAGAAAACAAATTTACAACAACTAGAAAAGAAAAATATTTATTGATAAAATTGTGATGCAACACAAGTATTTACAATTTTGAATTTCAATGTTCTACAACTCCTGATTCTGGTTTGTACTCTAAGTAACTAGACATTACTTTTCCCTCCAATGTCAATCACTTCTAATATCATCTTCTCTATCTTAGAACGACTCTCTTTTTCCCAACACTCCTTATTTAATTCCCCATCAATAATGGCTTAACCATCTTCCAACTAAAATCTTAACATTTTGTATGCCATGGTGGAAGCCCAATGGTCGCTAAGGTGTCCCAACCATCACACTCCATATGAAACATCACCAAACCACCATTGATGAGACAAGTCCATTTCAATGAGAGTCATATTTGGCCTCATAGACATAGTAGTCAAAGGTATGGTCCCAAAATAATGGACCAAGGAAATCACATCAAGGAGACATGACTCTGTTGGGGTGAGAATTTTTAAGTCTCCTTGATCTCACTACAAGGAGCACTAATGGAAACAAAAAACCCATCAATGAGACTTACTCACATTGGTGAGAGTCTTCTCAAGTTTCCTCAATCTCTAATGAGGATGAAGAACAGAGTGCTGCACATGCCCATTGACATGCCAAGCAAGTGTTGATGAGAAAATTTTAATGTCTCCTTGATGCCACTAGAGAATATGCCAAAGTGACATGGCCCGACCAAAAGGGGGTTCCACACAATCAAGAACACATCAAAGAGATACAAGATTTTCAAGAAGAAGTTCTCCAAGTCTCTTTGATGAAACAATGTTCTCAAACAAAGAGAGAGTCAATAGACTCATTGATGAGAAAATATTTTGTTGTGGAGAGATGTAAGATGTCCCCCCCTCAATCCATCCAAGTCACATTGATAGAACACAACAAAGAAATTTGAAGCTTGTTGAAGAGACCTACCAACATAGGTGTGAGAGTTCTTGCATTGCCATGATACTTTGGTGAGAAATAATTGACAAGACAAGTCCTAATCGGGTAGAGACTTGTGAGAATTTGCCAAGATCTAGAGTCCAATACAAAACACATAAACACAAGAGAATAAATGTGACATGAATAAATTGTATTCCTATCAAGATGCAAAATAACCAACTAATTGAGTTGATTTAAATTGATTTTTCAATTGAATAAAATTGAATTACATACAATGTAAATGAGCTTTCTTATAAAGACAAGGCACAAGAGCACACAATCAGGACATGTGGCTCAATGAAAAACAAGAGTAGGTGAGGGTAAGTATGAGTAATAATAAAGTATTGTACAATAGATGGATCACCCATCGAAGGTGGAATGCAGCAACAAGATAAGACCATAAAAGGTGGAATTTCTCCTACAACCAACTTCTCTATGTGCACACTTCCCTAAGTGTCTCATATCCAAACTACTACAAAATGCATTACCCTAAGTCAACTTAAGTAAAGTGTAGTTATGAGATAATTTACACCAACACTTTTTGAAGTCTCTTCGATCCAACTAGATCAAACCAAATTGATTCCAAAATAAACAAAATCTGAACCAAACAATATTGAGATTAAACCCAAACCAAAACAATAACATCACAATGCACAATTGATGTAGATTGCTCTGAGGCCAAGATGCTCCTGCATCAGACACCCTAGGTAGGAAAATGTTCCATGAGGGAAAGCCATGAAATTTTAGTCCTATCTAGAATCAATATTCCAAATTGAGCTAATTCATTCGCCTTCAAACAGGATGCTTCTACGACCAATTTTCCTTTTCTTATCCCTATTTTTTATTATGATACAAAAAATTGGATAACCCCTATGAATTTTCGTTCGAATTCATAATTTAAATCTCTAAGTTCATTTTTTGAGGTGAATTTTCACTTCGATTAGTCTTACTAGGATTTGAACATGGTTATCTCTCGATCCTAGTTATAGTTGTTGATTCAAAAAATTAACTTAAAGTTGTCTTTCTAAAGCTTTTTGCAAAAATGGTACAATGTCAGAGTTAAACTTTGATCCTACTCTAGCTTTGGTCTTTTAGGTGCAATTTAGACT